>NC_139551.1:7757925-8222777 GCF_965153285.1 Podarcis tiliguerta | reverse complement strand
GAAGAAGAAGAAGAAGTAGAAGCATGTGGGAATGTTCAGGGATGCAAGAGAGGATATATTGTTTGATTACAGCCTTTCCAACTTGTGTTAACAAGTTCGCAATTTTAGCAGAGTAACATCCCCCCTTTTAAACTCACAGCGGATGCGTTTGCTCAAGCTCGCTAAAGCCTCTATAAGAACTGTTCTGGTATTTTCCCCCTTATTCCCTCATAAAAGATAAGACACGACACAGTCTTCTATAAAAGTACAGTGGTACCTCAGGTTACATACACTTCAGGTTACAGACTCCACTAACGCAGAAATATTACCTCGGGTTAAGAACTTTGCTTCAGGATGAGAACAGAAATTGTGCTCCGGCGGCGCGGCTGCAGCAGAAGGCCCCATTAGCTAAAGTGGTGCTTCAGGTGAAGAACAGTTTCAGGTTAAGAACGGACCTCCAGAACGAATTAAGTACAGTGGTACCTCGGGTTACATACGCTTCAGGTTACATACGGTTCCTCTGAGTGGGGGTTTTTCAGAGGCATTTCGGTGTGTTACATCCAAGACCATGGCGTAAAAATTCCATTTTGAGCTGATCTACCAATGGGGTTTCCTCCCTGCCCCCTCGCAATATTCTTAAAACTTTCTTGCTTCCTTTCAGAGTTCCTCAGATCTTCTTTCTGCAGTCTTCAAATCTTCCCATTTCAGTTGGAACTGGGTGGCGAAAACTCTCTGCCTCTCTCTCACACACACAAAACTCCAGGCAATGAAAAAAAAATCAGCATCCATGCTTATTAAATCTCCCATCTGGTATCTCCTTTACGAGGGGATGGTGTTTTCATGTTTCCAGCAGTGGGGAAATCTGTTCCGAACACAGAGAAACAGAACATTTTGTGTGAGACCAGGGTTGTACTAGGTTTAGCAGTAATAGGAAATTCAGACTTTCTTTTTTTTTTTTTAAGGCGAAGTGGGGGGGGGGGGAGATCCTTATGTAACAGTAGCCAGGTGTGTTTTTTATATGATTTCCTTTAAAAATGATTCTCTTTTATTCGAGAGGAGAGGGAGCGCTAGCAAGCCAGCCTGGTACAGAAGGATTCTGCATGACATTTCAGAGATTTAAAAATCAGGTCCAGTGTTCTGAACTGAGAGACACTTACAAATGATTTATTATTCCCCTTTTCCCCGGATCTATACGTGTGCTCTCACACACACACACACACACACACACACAAAATCACCGTAAGAATTTAAAGCGAAGGGTCTGCAAAATATTCATATTCAGTTGAGAAATATTTGGAAATGAATCCCTTTTCAGATTTATAAGCACACAAAACCCCTCGAGCAAATGCTAATAATTGCCGTATTTTTTGCTCTATAAGACTCACTTTTTCCCTCCTAAAAAGTAAGGGGAAATGTGTGTGAGTCTTATGGAGCGAATGCAGGCTGCGCAGCTATCCCAGAAGCCAGAACAGCAAGAGGGATCGCTGCTTTCACTGCGCAGCAATCCCTCTTGCCCACAAAACACTCCCCATGATAACCTCCTGCATCTTATATGTTTATATAGAAAATGGATTTATTCTTTTCTTCTTTTAAGTGATGCCACATTGTTCCACAGCCCTTCTTTAAATTTTTAAACAACCCAAACGCCAATTTCAAAGTGGTGGTGGTGGAAAAAGCCGCATTTAGCATGCAAAGTGGTGAAATTAGGAAATTCCAAATGTTTGCAAATACATTCACTCTGGCTCTGTGAAATGTAAAGAAATTAGACTGCATAGCAAGGTTCCATCTGGCTCCGGGAAGAAGGATTAGATGACTAAACTACAGCTGTCAAAAATCTTTCCCTTTCCTTTTTTAAAAGAATCCATACAATTATCCTGCAAATTCTGACGCTCTCTCGCTCTGCTCTGATCCTTTGGTGGATTCTTCATGTGTGTGTCCCGTTCCCCCCCATGCCAGGGGAATGTGGCCACAGATCATAGGGAGATGATCAATTCATTTGCAGGTTCAGCTCATATAATGGCTTATCTCTCAGCAGTCAGAGACAGCTAACCCAAAACCTAGCAGAGAGGGAGGGGAGCGAGGTTCAAGGCTGGCCCAGCTTCCAAAACAGCCAGAGTGCGGCTGATTGGGGCTGTTTCAGTCTGCGTCCAATTCCAGCCGACACTTATTTCCCAAAGCAATGGGAAAGTTGGGCAGCCTTTCCGACAAAAACAGCATTGGGGGAAAACTGATTTGACTCGCTGTTTGGGGAAGCATTTTACAGCAGAATCCGAAGTCAAAAAAGCAAAACACCACCTCGTCTCTTTTTCTGGACAAATTCTCAGCAGTGCTTGCGGATACGTTTTGCTCATGTTGTATGTGAGCATTTATATTATATGTGAGTGTTTATATATATAGTTGTTGGCATTTGTCTGTTACTAAAGACAAACCTAGACAACATCTTAAAAAGGAGAGACATCACCTTGCCGACAAAGGTCCATATAGTTAAAGCTATGGTTTTCCCAGGAGTGATGTATGGAAGTGAGAGCCGGACCATAAAGAAGGCTGACCGCCGAAGAATTGATGCTTTTGAATTCTGGTGCTGGAGGAGACTCTTGAGAGTCCCATGGACTGCAAGAAGATCAAACCTCTCCATTCTGAAGGAAATCAGCCCTGAGTGCTCACTGGAAGGACAGATCCTGAAGCTGAGGCTCCAAGACTTTGGCCGCCTCGTGAGAAGAGAAGACTCCCTGGAAAAGACCCTGATGCTGGGAAAGATGGAGGGCGCAAGGAGAAGGGGATAACAGAGGACGAGATGGTGGGACAGTGTTCTCAAAGCTGCTAACATGAGTTTGACCAAACTGTGGGAGGCAGTGAAAGACAGGAGTGCCTGGCGTGCTCTGGTCCAGGGGGTCACAAAGACTCGGACATGTCTAAACGACTAAACAACAACAAAGAGAAGATGGTCTGGGCAGTGTGCCTGGGGTCCTGGGCTACCTAGACAACAAGACCCCCCTCTCGGCCCCACTGAGGTTGTCCAGAGGAAAGCAGAGCAAGACATCTGGCACCGGTTTGGCTGCAGGGGTTGCCGGAAGGAGGTGTACAAGGCGCCATCCAACTGTTTTAGGGGACTCCAATCTGGATTTGTTTACAACTTAGCCTTTTCTTCTCCTGGGAATTTACCTTAGTGAGGACCTCGCTTGAAAAATCAACATATCTCAGGTGGTCAGAAAGGCCCAACAGAGACTTCATTTCCTCAGGGTCTTGCGAAAGAATAATGTTAAACAACAACTGATGAACTCCTTTTACCGGTCCACAATAGAAAGTGTCCTTTCATATTGTATCACAGTGTGGTATGTTGGCTTGACAGCCACGGACAGAAAGTCTCTACAGAGGGTGGTGAACACAGCACAGGATATCGTGGGCTGTCCTTTGAGTCGGCTAGATGACATCGCAAGGGATCATTGGCTTAGGAGAGCGAGAAAAATTCTCAGGGATGACTCACACCCCGGCCAGCACCTCTTTAATATTCTACCCTCGGGCAGGAGATATAGAAGTATAATCACCCGTAAGGTAAAGGTAAAGGTACCCCTGCCCGTACGGGCCAGTCTTGACAGACTCTAGGGTTGTGCGCCCATCTCACTCAAGAGGCCGGGGGCCAGCGCTGTCCGGAGACACTTCCAGGTCACGTGGCCAGCGTGACAAAGCTGCATCTGGCGAGCCAGCGCAGCACACGGAAACGCCGTTTACCTTCCCGCCAGTAAGCGGTCCCTATTTATCTACTTGCACCCGAGGGTGCTTTCGAACTGCTAGGTTGACAGGCGCTGGGACCGAACGATGGGAGCACACCCCGCCGTGGGGATTCGAACCGCCGACCTTTCGATCGGCAAGCCCTAGGTGCTGAGGCTTTTACCCACAGCGCCACCCGCTTCCCACCCATAATCAGCCGTACCAACAGCCTAAAAAATAGCTTCTATCCATGGGCTGTTAGGCTGTTGAACAGAAAATAACATAGCGCAACTGACTTGTGAGGTGCTGTGTGGTGTGATAAGCACACAGAGTGCAATGAGATTGAGTGTTTTTTGGGGGGGATGCTAGTTTAATTTCATTGTACACAGGTTGTACATTGACAATAAAGGTAGTAGCAGTAGTAATAGTATCTTGAAGATGTCTTGCAAGGCAGCGGATGTTTAGGATCAGAGTTTTCCATCTCCTTTCCCAGGTGGATGAGCCACAACTGCCCCCTCTACGGCACACGCAGAAACTGTTTTCTCGACGGTCGGACCCACTTCTGCCACTTTCAAAGATCTGAAGGGCTGTCACACAGAAGATGGACCTGAACCAATGGATTTGAGGAGATTTCACCCCTCCCATATCTAAGAATCTCCTGAGCAGTCTGCTGATTCTGCAGAGAGGAGGAGGCGTGTTCTGATATCTACATATTCTGCTCCAGCACCAGAGTCAGTGTGTGAGTCGGTCAGTGAAAGAGAGAGTCGGTCAGTGAGTGAGTCAGTCAGGGAGAGAAAAGACTGAGCGTTATCTCTGTGTAGATAAGGTTGCTGCAGAAAGCAGCTGAAACGCTCAGTGCACTCCAGCATCTCCATTTGTATATAGTTTGTATAGTACAGTAGCTGTTAGTGAATAAAAGAAGATATTCTTCAGCGCTGTCGTCCGAGTGATTTATGCTCTGCTGTACTCTGCTGTACAACGACTGTCTTCTTGTGGAAGTGAATCCGGTGCTCACAGCTCTGAGTTGTGAGTCCACAGCACTTAGACCTGTTCCTGAGAGGAAGGTGGTCTTCTGGAAGTGCTACCCAGCTCGCCTAGCCCAGTCGGGGCTGAGTGAATGAGTCCAGTTGGTGACACTGGCTCAAGGGCGATGCTGACAGCATTTGAATGACAAGAAAAGAGACACTTTAACGAAATATCAGGAAGAACTTTCTGGTGGGAAGAGGTGTTTGACAGTGGAACAGACTTCCCTGAGAGGTCTCCTTCTTTGGAGGTTTCCAAACAGAGGTCACATGGCCTTTTATTAGCTGTGGTCCTTTCCAACTCCAATGTTTTATGATCTCGTGATTCTACCATCCTACAGCTGAAGCTCCGGGACAAACCCACAGGCAACGTTAGAAGCTTTTAAAAACCCGCAGGAGTCTAAAACTGAGTCAGAGATGACAGGCATAAATCTCTCCCGCCCGCCCCCCAGCCCTGAGCTCCTTTCCTTCCTCCCTGAGCCGACGGCTTTTTACAGCGAGCGAAACAGACCCAGAGCGGGTGCCGAGATGCCTGGTCCTAGCTGCTCCTCGGATGATCTTGCAATGTTATGACAAAACCGAGAACCATTATTCCAGCTGCCTGCCAGTCACCAGGCCTCTGCCATTCTGTCTCAAATGAAGCGTCTCCGCGTCTGTCAGATTAAATCCTGGAGCTCCTTCATTCAGGGCAGAGCAGTTTGTTTATTTATTTCTGGCACGGGCAGTTTTCATCCTCCCTCCCTCCTGCCCAGCCCTATACTGAGGCGGCTGAGGCGGCCACACTTCAAAAAAATATGATACAGAGCTGCGGGTATCCACCACCCAGTGGGCAGAGGGGTAGCCAACGTCTCCATTACAGAAATGTTGGGGGAAACTTGTAGGGAAAAGAGACCTGGAATTCTGCCTAGCCCAAAGCAGTCATTGCAGCCACATGAGGACCCTTACAGTTCCATCCAGCGTCTCATTGACCTATGCAATAAAGGTAAAGGGACCCCTGACCATTAGGTCCAGTCATGACCGACTCTGGGGTTGCGGCGCTCATCTCGCTTTACAGGCCGAGGGAGCCGGCGTACAGCTGAGTGGCGAAACCCAGAAGTAACGTGTTCCGTTACTTCAGTGTCGCTGCGGAACACAGCCCGAAAATGCTTAACCTGAAGCATATTCATCCCGAGGTATGACTGTAAAGAATGGGAAAAAATTATTTGAGAGACCACTGTAAGAAGATGAAAACATTAGGAGGATTGCAATAACACTTGTAACGTAGAAGATAATACGGATAAAACAGAGAGACGTAAAATTTGGATGATGAAATAATATGCAGTTGAAAAAGTTTATAATAGGACCCATAGAGGGGAAGGTGTGAAGTCTAGAGATTCGGAGAAATCTCTAAATATGGATATGCATTTTGCATTGTTATAACTCTACACTTGCAAAACCAAATACAAACTATTTCCAAAAAAAGACTTCCAAGCAAGGAGAGTTCACCGCCTCTCGTAGGAGTCCGTTCCCCTGTCAAACAGCTCTTGCTGCCAGAAAGTTCTTCTTGGCCTTGAGTTGGAATCTCCTTTTTTGTAGCTTGAAGAGCGTCAGGACTCTGGCCTCAAGACAGGCCCTTCCAAGAGATCAGACTGGCAGCATTGACGAAGAAGAGCGATGCCAATCTGCCCGGGGAATGGGCATTCTGTCATTACTGCAGGGACCAAAGCGGACTCCTCTGAGCTGTGTGACAGTAACTGGAAACTGGAAACAGATTCGCTTGTCTCCATGGAGACCGCACACTTACAAAACTGAGTGCGATCAAACAGCTGCTACCCAGACAGCCTTGCAGGAGGAAGCGAAAAGTTTCAAACTGCGTGTGTGTCGCTTGAGAAGACTCCACTGGGCATCGCGAAAGTCTCTCGCCTTCCCAGAAACGAACACCCGTTTCATTTTCCTAAAATCAAGCAAAACCCCCGATACACTTGATTAAGTTTGCTTGAGAAAATGGAATTTATTTATTTTTTTTAGACAGGATGTCTAGAAATGTCTTTAAATATTCTTCCAACCTTTATGGGAGGGGGTGGTTCTAGGTTCAGACTGCAACCCAATCCATCTAGGGCATATCGTCAAGTTAGCATTTGTAAACACAGCAAATTAGACGTTTGCATTAGGAGGCGTGAAGCCAGCTTTCACAGCAAAGCAGTGCAATCTTGCACTGAGCCAACCTGGTAGACTTAACGGGTTTTATTTACAGATTTAAGGTCCGTATAGTTAAAGCCATGGTTTTCCCAGTAGTGATATATGGATGTGAGAGCGGGACCATAAACAAGGCTGATCGCCGAAGAATGGATGCTTTTGAATTCTGGTGCTGGAGGAGACTCTTGAGAGTCCCATGGACTGCAAGAAGATCAAACCTCTCCATTCTGAAGGAAATCAGCCCTGAGTGCTCACTAGAAGGAAGATCCTGAAGCTCCAAGACTTTGGCCACCTCAGGAGAAGAGAAGACTCCCTGGAAAAGACCCTGATGTTGGGAAAGATTTGGTCAAACTCATGCTGGTAGCTTCGAGAACACTGTCCCACCATCTCGTTCTCCTGAAGTGGCCAAAGTCTTGGAGCCTCAGCTTCAGGATCTGTCCTTCCAGTGAGCACTCAGGGCTGATTTCCTTCAGAATGGAGAGGTTTGATCTTCTTGCAGTCCATGGGACTCTCAAGAGTCTCCTCCAGCACCAAAATTCAAAAGCATCCATTCTTCGGCGATCAGCCTTCTTTATGGTCCAGCTCTCACTTCCATACATCAGTACTGGGAAAACCATAGCGCTTACTATACGGACCTTTGTCGGCAAGGTGATGTCTCTACTTTTTAAGATGCTGTCTATAAAAATTAGAGACATCACCTTGCCAACATGAATAAATTTCCATACAATTTAGTTAGTTTTGTCCCTGTAATTCCCAAAAGAAAAGCTTCTGGTTGTTGTTGTTTTACAAAAGTTATTTTGAACATCCTTTTCAATTCATTGCACAGTGCTTAGCACATGTCTGGAGTCAAAGCATTTCATTTCTTTTTTTTAATAATATTTATTAGAAGTTTTATAGTTACAAAAAGAAAGTATGAGAGAGAACAAAAGCAATAAAAAAATTAATAAACAATACATCAAAAATAGAAAGAAAAAACAGTACATCAAAACAACAAGAAAAAACAAAAACATTTAAAAACACATCCAAATTCCATATCTTTATCTTTCATTTTCTTGTTTCCTCGACTTCCTCACTCCTCCCTTTTTTGTATTCTAATTCAAATTAGCTAATTCAGCAAATCCTTTCCCTCTTTCTCAATTTTTTGTTCTATAATTTATCTTAACACAATCTAAATTTTCCACTTTAACCCATTAACAATCAGTTTTTGCTTAATTCTTCATAACAAGATGGAGTCAAAACATTTCTTGTAGCCATAGCTCTAGAAGTCAGAATCTGCGAGAAGAATTCATTAGGCTGTGTACAGAAGCTAGGAGGGGATATATTTATTTGATTTTATCCTCCCTCCTTCGCATTTGTGTGTTCAGCTGAGTGCTACCCCTTTGCAGCTTAAAAAGGAAGCTTAGATAGGCTGGTTTTAGCCTTTTGGTTTAAGTAATCCAGGATGCTTTAAGGCAGATGGGATTCTCCTGGTATTGCCCCCCTTTCTCCCCCTTAAAGGTAAAGGTAAAGGTACCCCTGCCCGTACGGGCCAGTCTTGACAGACTCTAGGGTTGTGTGCTCATCTCACTTAAGAGGCCGAGGGCCAGCGCTGTCCGCAAACACTTCTGGGTCACGTGGCCAGCGTGACGAAGCTGCTCTGGCGAGACAGCGCAGCACACGGAACGCCGTTTACCTTCCCACTAGTAAGTGGTCCCTATTTATCTACTTGCACCCAGGGGTGCTTTCGAACTGCTAGGTTGGCAGGCGCTGGGACCGGGCAACGGGAGCGCACCCCGCCGCGGGGATTCGAACCGCCGACCTTTCGATCGGCAAGCCCTAGGCGCTGAGGCTTTAACCCACAGCGCCACCCGCGTCCCATAGTTCTCCCCCTTAAAGCAATATAAACACACAAACAGTCTTGCAAAAGGCAAAAATAACATTTACACACTGGCGAAAGTAGCAGATACAGCAGCTTTGTTCTGGACCAGGCTTAAAAATGCTAATTCAGTGAAAAAGATCTGCTTAAGTCTGGAGCTCAGACTTAGCAGGTGATCTGCATTGCTGGAATGAGGGCAAACAGGAAAGAGGAGGTGAGGAGATAATATTTGGATATGCCCTCCCCATGGTGGAATCTAGGTAAAGGTAACGGGACCCCTGACCATTAGGTCCAGTCGTGGCCGACTCTGGGGTTGCGGCACTCATCTCGCTTTATTGGCCGAGGGAGCCAGTGTACAGCTTCCGGGTCATGTGGCCAGCATGACTAAGCCGCTTCTGGCAAACCAGAGCAGCGCATGGAAATGCCGTTTACCTTCCCGCCAGAGTGGTACTTATTTATCTACTTGCACTTTGATCTGCTTTTGAACTGTTAGGTGGGCAGGAGCTGGGACAGAGCAACGGGAGCTCACCCCGTTGCGGGGATTCGAACCGCCGACCTTCTGATCAGCAAGTCCTAGGCTCTGTGGTTTAACCCACAGCGCCACCTGCGTCCCTATGGTGGAATCTAGACACATATATAAAAAAACGCTGTGAAAATGGTGTGGTTTTTTAAAGCGTTTTGAAAAATATATTGAATTTGCCATAAGCACACCATCGCCATCTAGTGTCACATTCGTATACTGCGCTCAAAATGCACTGAAAACATTATATTTGCAGCTGTATATCAGAGTCCCATGTCAGGGTACAGTGGAAGTGGAACTCTAGCAAACTTACAGGAAAACTCTCCATGCTTCAGTTCATATCATGTGCCTATCAAGCAAACATGCATCACTGGTTTGACTGCATTGTAAATATCTCGCAGTCCCTTCTCAGGCAAAACTACTTACGTTCAAATACACTTTCTTTTTTCCCTTTCTTTAAATTGGTAAATACGATATCCACAAACACAAAACGAAACATGAAACAAACCTATTATACATACAGCTACTCAATACCTAAAAAAGGAAAGCAATTAAACATACAATAACCAAAAAATATCAAATTAAAATACAAAAGAAGTAAAACATGAATACATAGATCTTGACTTCCCTCCACCCATGTGTGATTTCCTTTATTTCTTTTCTTCTTTTTGCCGTGTTATCAATATTCTTTTTAACTATCTCCTCTTATACCCATTTCTTCTTTGTTTTTTACTCTATAAATTTCATTCAAATACACTTTCATTAAACCACCCAGAAGGTCTCTCGGTAGAGGTTTCGGCACTATATCTGCACACATCTCTTTGTTGCGGCAATAAGCCAACTCCTCAAATCCGTCTTGGATCACAAAGTGATAGTTCACCCTGATGGCGGCATTGTAAATATCCCATAGAATTAACAACAATAATTTAAAACATTCAAAGGGTTAAAATAACAACAGACTAGAAACAGGCTAAGGGACGCAGGTGGCGCTGTGGGTTAAACCACAGAGCCTAGGATTTGCTGATCAGAAGGTCGGCTGTTCGAATCCCTGCGACGGGGTGAGCTCCTGTTGTTCGGTCCCTGCTCCTGCCAACCTAGCAGTTCGAAAGCACGTCAAAGTGCAAGTTGATAAATAGGTACCGCTCCGGCGGGAAGGTAAACGGCGTTTCCGTGCACTGCTCTGGTTCGCCAGAAGCGGCTTAGTCATGCTGGCCACATGACCCGGAAGCTCCCTTGGCTAATCAAGCAAGATGAGTGCCGCAACCCCAGAGTCGGCCACGACTGGACCTAATGGCCAGGGGTCCCTTTACCTCCAAATAGCAGGAGTCGGGCGCAAGGAATACAGTGGTACCTCAGGTTAAGTACTTAATTCGTTCTGGAGGTCCGTTCTTAACCTGAAACTGTTCTTAACCTGAAACAACACTTTAGCTAATGGGGCCTCCTGCTGCTGCCGCACCGCCGGAGCCCAATTTCTGTTCATAACCTGAAGCATTATTTCCGGGGTTAGCGGAGTCTGTAACCTGAAGCGTATGTAACCCGAGGTACCACTGTATGGGAGAATGGCTGCTTCCCGCCTCCCAGAAAAATCCAGCGGGATACTATTGGAAACCTAGAACTTCTCTTAGGTCCTTGATAATGAGCTGTGATTCGGGGCTGGACTTGATGACCTTTGGGTACCCTTCCAACTCGATGATAACCGAATCTTACAGTTCAACAAATCATGGAATCTTGAACTCAAATCCATCTGGACTGCAGAAGAGGCTTCATTTTCCCCAGACTCATCCCACATCATAAATCCGCACGTTGTTGGGGGGTGGGGTGGGCTTGAGCGAAATCAATTAACCGCCTTGTGTTGTTGGTTATAAATCAACTATTTACATATTTAATGATTACACCTTTAATAAATCCCCAAGAAGGAGAGCCGAGGCGGCTGGTTTCTGAGCTATTCTTATGGTGTCATCAATTATCGTGAAAGCCAGGCACTCATATTAAATCTTCTCTCCTACCGATGGCTCTTGTCAAAGCAAAAATTGTTTCCCGCCCCCCCCAACCCGACACCCCCCCCCCCTCCGCATAACTGCAAAAGCTCTGGAACGGGGCCACCGACATTACATTAGAAAAATTGCTTGAGCAGCATTTTAACTAAGAGGGAGGGGGGGGGAGGCAGCTTTTAATTTTTGCCAGACGTGGAAATCAATATTCCGTCCTTCATCTCTTTGGAGTGATTGGCCCGGCTAATACAATCCCCGGGTCTCATTCTGACGGCACAAGATCCTTCAGAAACGATGGCGGAGGCTTTAAGGACCCATCTGGGACTTTGGCAAGGAATTCCTTTTATTAGATTAGTTCCTCTGTCCCTTTTGGAGAGAAAGAGCGAGGGTATGTCTCCCTTTCATTATTTTGTAGTTAGTCCATGATCAATATGCGCGGCCTGTATTTATAGCTACCCTGGTGGTTACAACCTTTTGAATGTAATTTATGGTGACATGGAACCCAATTATTATGGGGGAAATATGCGTGACATTTTGGAGAGGATTTCCTCCCATGTTCCTCTTTAGACTCGTCAGTTCAAGAACTCGCACACAAGAAGAGACGGCAATTCTTTAATAGTTTTGTGCTGGGAGGAGCACTTTGTGGGGGGCGGGTGAAGAAGAAGAAGAAGAGTTTGGATTTGATATCCCGCCTTTCACTCCCTTTAAGGAGTCTCAAAGCGGCTAACATTCTCCTTTCCCTTCCTCCCCCACAACAAACACACTGTGAGGTGAGTGAGGCTGAGAGACTTCAGAGAAGTGTGACTGGCCCAAGGTCACCCAGCAGCTGCAGGTGGAGGAGCGGGGAAGCGAACCCAGTTCACCAGATTACAAGTCCACCGCTCTTAACCACTACACCACACTGGCTCTCACTGAGCTCACACAAGCAGCTCAGGGGGGGTTTCCAGATCAGGGATGGAGAACCATCATGCCTGGGCAGAATGCGGCCCTCCAGGTCTCTCTACGTGGCCCTCGAGATTCTCATGCCCCACATCCCAAAACACACCCCTCTCTAGAGCACTCATTGAGTGTTTACGCTTCGCTGGAAGGTAACCCTAATCTGTTGCACGAGTGGCCATCTGTCAGGGATTCTTTAGCTGTGATTCCGGCATTTCTGGGGTCAGACTAGATGGTGTTTGGAGTCCCTTCCAACTCTAAAATTCTACGATTCTGGGATTTTCTTGCTCGCCTGGATGGAGGGTGGAGAGATGAGCATCTCTGTCTCCAACGTTTGCATGGCTAGAATGTACAAAGGTAAGAGCAAAAGTAGAGACATCACCTTGCCAACAAAGGTCTGTATAGTTCAAGCTATGGTTTTCCCAGTACTGATGTATGGAAGTGAGAGCTGGACCATAAAGAAAGCTGATCGCCGAAGAATGGATGCTTTTGAATTCTGGTGCTGGAGGAGACTCTTGAGAGTCCCATGGACTGCAAGAAGATCAAACCTCTCCATTCTGAAGGAAATCAGCCCTGAGGGCTCACTGGAAGGACAGATCCTGAAGCTGAGGCTCCAAGACTTTGGCCACTTCATGAGAAGAGAAGACTCCCTGGAAAAGACCCTGATGTTGGGAAAGATGGAGGGCACAAGGAGAAGGGGACGACAGAGGACAAGATGGTGGGACAGTGTTCTCGAAGCTACGAACATGAGTTTGACCAAACTGCGGGAGGCAGTGGAAGACAGGAGTGCCTGGCGTGCTCTGGTCCAGGGGGTCACGAAGAGCAGGACACAACAAGAGCTGCATCCATTGACCAGACCTCTTTTGTCTCCCCCATGATTCACCATGGGAGACTGTGCCCTGTAAAGGCTTCCCTTCAGTTGTCTCCTTACCTCTCTTGCCCTGACTTAGCCACTGCGATCCACGCGACGGTCACCTCCAGACTGGATTATTGTAACTCGCTCTACGTGGGGCTGCCCTTGAGACTGACCCAGAAACTCCAGAGGGTGCAGAATGCCGCAGCGAGACTCCTTACGGGGTCCTCACTGCGAGATCACATTCACCCAGTGCTATACCAGCTGCACTGGCTCTCGGTGGAATACAGGATCAGGATTAAGGTGCTGGTTTTAACCTTAAAATCCCTATGCGGCCTAGGACCCTTGTACCTACAGAACCGTCTCTCCTGGTATGCCCCGCGGAGGACCTTACGGTCTTCAGACAAAAACATCTTGGAGATCCCAGACCACAGGGAGGTTAGGCTGGCCTCGACCAGAGCCAGGGCTTTTTCGGCCGTGGCCCCAATCTGATGGAACGCTCTGTCACAAGAGACAAGGGCCCTGCGGGACTTGACATCTTTCCACAGGGCCTGCGAGACAGAGCTGTTCCACCAGGCCTTTGGCCAAGGCACAGCCTGACCCCCTCTCTCCTTCGGTAATCCTCATAGAACTCTAGCCCAATGGTTGCTATTAATTTGATTTGAACTGATTGAACTGATTTTATAATGAATTGATTTTAGAATGCTGTATTATTTTACTGTTGTTAGCCGCTCTGAGCCCGGCTTTGGCTGGGGAGGGCAGGATATAAATAAATTTTTATTACTATTATTACTATTATTATTCCTCTGCCCTAGATTATATCATGCCTATGATGGAGAAGCCATGAGAGCTTATTGGCTAGACTGGGTTGTGGCTGCAGAATGTTGATGAATTTTTGCAACTGCTCAGGGAACCCCAGCTAACGGAATGTTTGCAGGTTTCCTCCTGTGAGGGAAGAGAAGAAGATATTTCGACTTGGCAATGCTAAAGGAGAGGGGTGTGGAACTGAAGCAAAGGGGGTGCTGGATTGAGGCAAGACCAGTGCTTTTTTTTTCTTTTCGCCGGAGCACAGTTCCGGCACCTCTCAGGTGGGCGCCATTCTGGGCTGGCGCACCCCGCGCCTGCTTCTTGTGTTTATGTACTTCCGAGAAGTCCAAAATGTGCAAGTCTAGACATTTTTCTTCCAGATCTAAGACTCCACCTAGCTCCTAGCCATGGTTGATCAAGCTACGTGGCAGGCCAATTGGTATTTCCTTTTCTCCAGTGGCATGTAGTGGCAGCGGGCTTTGAGCGCTCGATCCGGGCCTCTATCGTTGTGCCCATGTGCGTTTGCGCAAGGGCGCATTTATTTGACCTGAACCAGAGCCAGGGTTGACCTTTAAGCCAGCTAGGGAGACAACTTGCCATAGTTTTTAGCACTTCTGCAGACGTGGCTGTTGTCCAAACCGGCATCTGGTCGGTGCTGCACCAAATCACCCAGCGACTCACTGTAAAAACTTTGTGGAGAAGTTCTGGCACCGACTTTTCTTGGAAAAAGCATTGCTGACAGTACAGTGGAAAAACTCAGGCGGCTTTTGAAGAGGAAATGGAAAAATTCACGTAGGCTTTGAGTGGCTTCTCAGCCAATTGGTGCCAAAGAAGAATAGAACTTTCTTTATGTATGCCACAACAGCAGCAAGAATACTTATCGCAAAGTATTGGAAGACTCAAGATTTACCCACCCGGGAAGAATGGCAGATGAAGCTGATGGACTACATGGAATTGGCGGAAATGACTGGCAGAATCCGAAACCAGGGATAAGAGTTGGTGGAGGAAGATTGGAAAAAATTTAAAATATATTTACAGAAATATTGCAAAATTAATGAATGTTAGAAGAATGCTGGAATGAAGTTATATGGTTTTAGCAGAAATGTTATAAAGAATTAAGCAAAAACTGATTGTTAATGGGCCAAAGTGGAAAATTTAAGGTTAGATTGTGTTAAGATAAATTATAGAACAAAAAATTGAGGAAGATGGAAAGGATTTGCTGAAATAGCTAATTGAACTAGGATACAAAAAAGGGAGGTGTGAGGAGGTCGATGAAACAAGTAAATGAAAGGTAAAGATATGGAAATATTGGATGTGTTTTTAAATGTTTTTGTTTTTCTTCTTGTTTTGCTGTATTGTTTTTTGTTTTTGTTTTTAGTTTTGATGTATTGTAAGGTATTGTTTTGTTCTGTTAATTTTTTTTATTGTTTCTTTCTTCTTTTTTCTGTAACTATTAAACCTCTAATAAATATTATTATTATTATTATTATTATTATTAAAAATAGTGGTTTCTAGTCTCTGAAGACAGTTCGGAAACTTCAGCCAGTGCAGAATTCAGAGGCCAAGTGGGGAAATTAGGACATAGTACACCCCTCATCATTCCTCCTTTGCACAACAGGACATTCACAGAGAAACCAAAATGCTTGTTTACAAAACTATTGTAAGGTAAAGGTAAAGGGACCCCTGACCGTTAGGTCCAGTCGCAGACGACTCTGGGGTTGCAGCGCTCATCTCACTTTATTGGCCAAGGGAGCCAGCGTGCAGCTTCCAGGTCATGTGGCCAGCATGACTAAGCCGCTTCTGGCGAACCAGAGCAGCACACGGAAATGCCGTTTACCTTCCCACCAGAGCTGTACCTATTTATCTACTTGCACTTTGACATGCTTTCGAACTGCTAGGTTGGCAGGAGCAGGGACCAAGCAACGGGAGCTCACCCTGTCGCGGGGTTTCGAACCACCAACCTTCTGATCGGCTAGTCCTAGCCACAGCGCCACCCACGTCCCACTATTGTACTACCAACCTTATTATACGATTGTGAAACATGGACCACTTATAAACACCATCTCCAGCTCCTCGAAAGATTCCATCAACAGTGTCTCCGAAAAATCGTACACATTACTTGGGAAGACAGGCGAACTAATGCCAGTGTCCTGGAAGAAGCAAAGATCACCAGTGACGAAGCAATGATTCTTCAGCATCAACTTTGTTGGACTTGCCATGTTGTGCAGATGCCTGATGATCATCTTCCAAAGCAACTACTCTATTCCAAACTTAAAAATGGAAAGCGTAATGTCGGTGGCTGACAAAGGAGGCTTAAAGACTCTCTCAAGGCAAATCTTTAAAAATGTAGTATAAACACCGACAACTGGCAAACACTGGCCTGCGAGTGCTCCAGTTGGAGAACAGCCTTTACCAAAGGTGTCATGGGCTTTGAAGACGCTCAAACTCAGGACGCAAGGGAGAAACGAGCTAAGAAGAAGGCAAGTGAAATATACTCGGAGTCGAGTGTGAACTTCATGCTCTTTATTCAGCTCATAGTAGCAATGAATGGAACTTTCCCCAAAACGTGTAGCTATATATACATTATTTACACAATGGGCCCCACGTGATTGGCTAATTCTGGGCTGCTCCTGTAGGCCAATCAGGTTGCGGATTCACTTCATCCAGGAACCTAATTGGCTGCTCCTGCAGGCCAATCAGGTCACTGATTCACTTCCACCTGGAGCTGGATTGGGTGGCTCCTGCGGACCAATCAGACTGCTGCATTCTGGATCCTATTGTTCTAGGATTCAGCTCAGTACATAACAGTAAGCTTGGCAAATCCTCACCGGGATCAGCTCCCGCCCGGAAACCTATGTCCCCACTGTGGAAGGACGTGTGGATCCAGAACTGGCCCCCACAGTCACTTACGGACTCACTGTTACGAGGGATCACCAAAGAAGAAGCACAAACGAGCCCTTTCAGGAATCCCCAGATGGCAGACTCCCCCCCCCCCAAAAAAAAAACCCCAACCCCAATCACTTTTAAATGCCACCAAACCACTCGTTTATCGAGGAGAGATTTTGAACGAAATGCAATTGTGCACACTGTCTGTTTTGATCGCCCTCAAAAGGTATGAGTTTATGAAATTATTAACAACTGAAAGCATCTCTCGCCATATATATCCAATTAAGAGATAAGAACAGAAGCCGCATTTGTGTGTGTGTGTATTGGTGTATGCGTGTGTGTGTGTGAGAGAGAGAGAGAGGAGATTGCTATCACTCCCGGATTACGGGCGCAATAGCACCGATAATGGGAGCTGCTGTTTTCTAATTTTTCAGCCCCTTGAGAGGCTGCCTCAGATCATTCCTCATCTTGGAAGAAAGAAGAGCGGAGAGCAGTACAAAAGCAAGAATGATCTCAGTGGTGTCTTCGACAAAACACGCTTTAAGGAGCCTTACAAAAGCGCTGCTGATAACTAGGGGAGAGAGAAGATGAAAAGACGAGAGGATGGCCCTGGAGAAAGATGTCAAGGGGGATTAATTTGAGGCTGGGCTGAGCCCCGGGAAAGATGTTCTGCTCAGGTTTCAGCCCCATCTATCTCTTTCCTTCACAAGAGGGAAAGAGGGTGGGGGCTCTGGCCTTGCAGGACTACAAATCCCAGCAGCCTCAGCTTCTGGCATGGCCAAGGGTCAGGGCTGAGACATGCTATTCAGTCGCTAGAGTCAGGGCTGAGACATGCTATTCAGTCGCTAGAGTAGGAGACTCTTGATCTCAGGGTTCTGGGTTCAAGTGTCATGTCGGGCAAAAAGATTCCTGCATTGCAGGGGGTTTGGAGCTAGATGACCCTCAATGGTCCCTTCCAACAACAAACAGTTGTTGTTGTTGTTGTTGTTGTTTAGTTATTTAGTCGTGTCCGCCTCTTCGTGACCCCATGGACCAGAGCACGCCAGGCACTCCTGTCTTCCACTGCCTCCCGCACTTTGGTCAAACTCATGCTGGTAGCGTCAAGAACACTGTCCAACCACCTCATCCTCTGTCGTCCCCTTCTCCTTGTGCCCTCCATCTTTCCCAACATCAGGGTCTTTTCCAGGGAGTCTTCTCTTCTCATGAGGTGGCCAAAGTATTGGAGCCTCAACTTCAGGATCCGTCCTTCCAGTGAGCACTCAGGGTTGAATTCCTTCAGAATGGATCGGTTTGATCTTCTTGCAGTCCATGGGACTCTCAAGTGTCTCCTCCAGCACCACAATTCAAAAGCATCCATTCTCCGGCGATCAGCCTTCTTTATGGTCCAGCTCTCACTTCCATACATCACTACTGGGAAAACCATAGCTTTAACTATACGGACCTTTGTTGGCAAGGTGATGTCTCTGCGTTTTAAGATGCTGTCTAGGTTTGCCATCGCCTTTCTCCCAGGAAGCAGGCGTCTTTTAATTTCGTGACTGCTGTCACCATCTGCAGTGATCATGGAGCCCAAGAAAGTAAAATCTCTCACTGCCTCCATTTCTTCCCCTTCTATTTGCCAGGAGGTGATGGGACTGCAAACAGTAGTCCACAATATCTGGAGAGCTATACCTTCCTGCTTTGCCATGTGTCTACTGCACACATTAACTGAAATTTTTCTGGGCCTGTTCCCTGCGATGGATGGAGGGAGGGAGATGAACAGAGAAAGAGAGAGAGCGAGATTAGAGAACAGGGTCTCAGCACTAGAACAGTAAAAACAAAACAAGCAAACCCCATGAATTCTGAATTTATTGTTATTCATGTTTTATACTGTATTTTATGTTGTTTTTTTGTTGCATCAGAAAGTGTTTTAAATTTGTTGTTAGCTGCCCTGAGTCCGGCTTTCTGAACCGGGAAGGGTGGGGTATAAATAAAAATTTATTGTTATTATGTAAAATGTGTGTCATTTCAAAAGCACCGGAGGAACCTTGAAAAAGCCTTCATCTGATTCCCAGTAGACAAGGACAGTTGGCTTGCCAGCAGAACATGTAAAAAGGATCTTGGGGTCTTAGTGGACCACAACCGAAACATGAGTCCACAGTGCGAGGCAGCAGCAAAAAAAGAGAAAGAAAAAGGCTAATGCTCTCTCCCCTATGGTGTTTTGCAGCCATTGGTATTCAGAAACACGACTGGCTCCAACAGTGGAGGCCTTCATTGGCTAGAATGCTCCAACCCTCTTTTAAAACCTTTCAAGTTCAGTGGCCATCACTGCCTCTTGTGGCAGGGAGTTCCGTAGTGTGATGGCCTGGGACTCAGACTCGGAGCCAGAGGAGTCTCAGTCCGCGCCGGATCCTTTGCCGCAGGCATCATCTGAACCAAATATGGGGCCTGATCCTGAAGAGCCCCAGTCTGCACAGGTTCCCCTGCAACAAGCACCAGCTGGGCTGAGTCAGGGGCCTGAGCCTGCCCTGGCTCCATGCAGGGATGACCTCGTTGCCTCCAGCTGGGCCATCACTTACAGCTGCTCCACTACCGGTTGCGTCAGGGGAGGCTGAGGCAGCCCCTGGGTCTAGTAACCCACCGACGTCTCCCGAGCTGCAGAGACTGAGGTCTGAGAGAAGGAGAGACCTGAGTACTCGCAGGAGGAGTGCTTGCCTTCGGGCAAAACAGGGAGGTGAGTCACTGGGGGATCAGGACAGGCCGTTACCCCGACAGAGATAAAAGGCTGTCGGACCCTGCCCCAGGTTGCGGGAGCAACGTTGCTGTTTGCCAGATCCTGCCTGAGATCCTGTACCTGTCCTTGCCTGGTTTCCTGCCTTGACCCTGTCGGACTGACTCCTAGCGGAACCTACGGATTCTGGACCGGACCTGATCCACATTGCTCGGGTTACCCCCAGGGCCAGCACACAGGGCCCTGCAAGTAAGGAGGCAAATCCACTGCACTGCCACCCACAAACATTGGAAGGCAGTCGGACTCTGAGTAGGGATCCGTGGGCTGAAGTAAGCTGTGTCCATCGATTCCCCACTCTGGGTTCGACTTGGGATACGACCGACAGGCTTTCTCCCCAAAGCAGCTGCACTGACCTTCGCAGGCACAGGCTCTATCCGGCCCATTTTGTCCCTTTGATAACTTCTGTGGATTTTGTCCAAGTGTAAATCTCCCTTGGCATGTCCAAGGGCCTTTTGACCTTCAGCGGAGTCTCATCCCAGAGAAGAGCCAGATGAAGTCTCAGTTATTAATTGGAAATCCAATTTCTGGAGGGTGGCCAATGGAGGAGAGAGAGAGGCAGAGGCCAGAGGCAGCACAGCAACCGCTATGAAGTCTCTCCACTTGGAAACAGGCACCACTGATTTTGACAGCACTTACTTTTGAGTAAAGGGACGTGGGTGGCGCTGTGGGTTAAACCACAGAGCCTAGGACTTGCCGATCAGAAGGTTGGCGGTTCGAATCCCCGCGACGGGGTGAGCTCCCTGCTCCTGCCAACCTAGCAGTTCAAAAGCATGTCAAAGTGCAAGTAGATAAATAGGTACCACTCTGGCAGGAAGGTAAATGGCGTTTCCATGCGCCACTCTGGTTCGTCAGAAGCGGCTTAGTCATGCTGGCCACATGACCCAGAAGCTGTACGCCGGCTCCCTCGGCCAATAAAGCGAGATGAGCGCCGCAACCCCAGAGTCGGTCATGCCTGGACCTAATGGTCAGGGGTCCCTTTACTTTTACCTTACTTTTGAGTAAAGGTATTCAGCTTGCTCATTGAGTAGGCCTTGATCAATCTATCTAGCGCAGTCAGTGTGCTGATAACGCCAAGGTTGCAGGTTCCATCCCCATCATAGGTGCCAACTTTTCCCTTTCCTTGCGAGGAATCCTATTCGGAATAAGGGAATTTCCCTTTTAAAAAGGGAAACGTTGACAGCTATGACCCCCAGGTTCGATCCCCTGGGGTGCCATGAATGGTGGTCAGGCGTGCTGCGGTGAATAAATTCTGCATAATGGATTCAGATTTACAAAGCTTGCCCAACCTCAGGGACTGCGAGCCCTTGGCCCTCTCAGATGGACTACGACTCCCATCATGCCTGAGTGTTGCCCATGCTGGCTGGGGCCGATGGGAGTTGGAGTCCGAGGACATCCCAGCTGATGACTGCAGCTTGTCACATAATGTTTGGGTGGATGGGTTTTAGCCCAGCCTACGCTAATAAAACATTAAACATTTTTTTAAAAAATCCTTCTGTTATGTACTGAGTTGAATAGGATCCAAACTGCAGCAGTCTGATTGGTCCTAGAACAATAGGATCCAAATTGCAGCAGTCTGATTGGTCCTAGAACAATAGGATTCAAAATGCAGCAGTCGGATTGGTCCTAGTACAATGCAGCAGTATGATTGGTTGGCAGGAACCAACCAATCATGCTCCAGATATAAGTGAATCCACAACCTGATTGGCTTACAGTAGAATTCCAGAATTGCCAATCATGTGCAGCCCATTGTGTAAATAATGTATATAAAGCAGATACTTTGAGGGGACATTTATCCATTCCTCCTCACCACTATGAGCTGAATAAAGAGCATGAAATCACTTTGCGACTCTGAGTATATTTCACCTTCCTTATACTGGATTGCTTTAAAGCCCTATACGGCCTAGGACCCTCGTACCTACGGGACTGCCTCTCCTGGTATGCCCCACAGAAGAACTTACGGTCTGCAAATAAAAACATCCTGAAGATCCCAGGCCACAGGGAGGTTAGGCTGGCCTCAACTAGAGCCAGGGCTTTTTCGGCTGTGGCCCCAACTTGGTGGAACGCTCTGTCACAAGAGACCAGGGCCCTGCGGGACCTGACATCTTTCCGCAGGGCCTGTAAGACAGAGCTGTTCCACCAGGCCTTTGGCCAGGGCACAGCCTGACTCCCCCCTCTGGCAATCTGCACAGAATCTTGCTTAATGGTTGCCATCAATTTGATTTTAATTAATTTTTATAATGAATTTTTTTAGAATGTTGGATTATTTTGATTGTTGTTAGCCGCCCTGAGCCCAGCTTCGGCTGGGGAGGGCGGGGTATAAATAAAATTTATTATTATTATTATTATTATTATTATTATTATTATTATTATTCAGACGGCTCAGGGATTGGATAACTCCATACCCTCCAGCATTTCTCCAATGAAAATAGGGATTTCCTCAGGGAAAGCAGGATCAAATCAAAAACCGAGACGGCTTCTCAAAATCAGGGACACCCCTGGAAAATAGGGACTCTTGGAGGGTCTCGTTCACATTTTTCCAAAACCATCTGCAAAATGGAACAGGTTGATCCGTCGAAATTTTCACTTCTCTGTGTTTGGCAGTGGAATTCTCCAACCTATCAAGGTGTGTGCCATAGCGGCATGAAGGTACATTAAGGTGCATAGATTAAAACAACTCTTTTTATGGAACGCTGCTTGCAAAAACGGCCGTACGAGGCCAAATGTGGCCTACAGAAATGTGTGTATTAAATTTGCAATGAAGTGCTGATGGTTTCTAATATATATATATATATAAGCATATCACACCCTGATGCAGAAATGCAGAGAACAGAAGACTGGGAAATGAGAAACTAAGAGCACACTCACGCCATGCGATGAAAGTGCGATGGTTGTACAGTGGTGCCTCGCAAGACGAAATTAATCCGTTCCGTGAGTCTCTTCGTCTAGCGGTTTTTTCGTCTTGCGAAGCAAGCCCATTAGCGGATTAGCGGATTAGCGCTATTAGCGGTTTAGCGGCTATTAGCGGCTATTAAAGGCTTAAGGGATTAGCGGATTAGCTGCTAAAAGGCTATTAGCAGCTTAGTGCTTTAGAAAAAGGGGGTGGGGAGCGGGGGGAAAAACCCCAGGAATCGCAAGACATTTTCGTCTTGCGAAGCAAGCCCATAGCAAATTCGTCCTGCAAAGCACCTCCAAAACGGAAAACCCTTTCATCTAGCGGGTTTTCCGTCTTGCGAGGCATTCGTCTTGCGGGGCACCACTGTATTTGAAAGCTGTAGTTTGTTAAGGCTGCTGAGAGTTGCTAGGAGACCGTCTGTTCCCATCACAGAGCTACAGTTCCCAGAGTTATCTGGGAAGAGGGATTGATTCAGCCTGCAGAAGTGAAGACAGGATAACCTTATTTAAATATCTCATTGGCCTCATCTGGCAGGGCCGCCTGATGTCCTTATTGATCCCCCGCTCTTGTCTTCCAAAAGCCTAGACCCGGGACCACTTCTCAAAAGAAACTTCATGCTTATTATTACAGCGGTACCTCCGGTTGCGGACGGGATCTGTTCCGGAGCTCCGGTCGGGTCACGAGGTTTCCGCAACCGGAGGGACTGTTTCTGCGCATGCATGCGACGCAGTAGAGCACTTCTGCACATGTGCACAGCACGCAGAGTGCTTCTGTACATTCGTGTACAGCATAGCCCAAGAAAATACTTCTGGGTTTGCCATGTTCACATCCTGAAGGATATGCAACCAGAGGTGTGCATATCCAGAGGTGCCACTGTATTTTTAAAAAATATATTTTATTAACATATAAAACACATACATATACATTTACACAATACACGTACACAACACACTACCTAATTTTTCTCACATAAAACATACCTACCTATACCATACATATCAACATACCTACACACCTACTCCACATGGACACCCACCAAGTGACTTGACTTCCAGCCGTTCTAGTTACGCTACTTTATTTTTCCCAACTAGCTTAAACACATTTCATTATTTCTTTAATCTCTTCCTTTATCTTTACTCTTCTTTTACTCTAATCATGTTCTGGATTCACTCAGTATCTGTCAGAAAATCTATTTTTTCCACATAGATTTTGATGTATTCCTTAAATATGTTGTTGGTTGTTGTTGTTTAGTTGTTTAGTCGTGCCCGACTCTTCGTGACCCCATGGACCAGAGCATGCCAGGCACTCCTGTCTTCCACTGCCTCCCGCAGTTTGGTCAGACTCATGCTGGTAGCTTCGAGAACACTGTCCCACCATCTCATCCTCCGTCGTCCCCTTCTCCTTGTGCCCTCCATCTTTCCCAACATCAGGGTCTTTTCCAGGGAGTCTTCTCTTCTCATGAGGTGGCCAAAGTCTTGGAGCCTCAGCTTCAGGATCTGTCCTTCCAGTGAGCACTCAGGGCTGATTTCCTTCAGAATGGAGAGGTTTGATCTTCTTGCAGTCCATGGGACTCTCAAGAGTCTCCTCCAGCACCAGAATTCAAAAGCATCCGTTCTTCGGCGATCAGCCTTCTTTATGGTCCAGCTCTCACTTCCGTACATCACTACTGGGAAAACCATAGCTTGAACTATGCAGATCTTTGTCAGCAAGGTTTCCTCTGCTTTTAAGATGCTGTCTAGGTTTGTCATTGCTTTTCTCCCAAGAAGCAGGGATCTTTTAATTTCTTGACGGCTGTCACCATCTGCAGTGATCATGGAGCCCAAGAAAGTAAAATCTCTCACTGCCTCCATTTCCTCCCCTTCTATTTGCCAGGAGGGGATGGGACCAGTGGCCATGATATTCCTTAAAGATAGCCCACTCCTTATTCACTTTTTGTACCATATCGCCTCTTATCCTCCCTGTTAGTTCGGCAGTATGGAAGTATTGTATTTTTGCACACAATCAGCAACGATGATTTTTTTCCCCTCCCTCTCCCAGGGACTTGACATGACCCTGGCACGGTCTGAGCTTTATGGCCACTCTTGCCATGGTGCCTGCTGATGCTGCTCTCAATTTGTTTTATTTACAACCCAGTAAAGTGGGGAGAAAATGGGTTCCTTCCTCTCCAACCCCCCCCCCCCAAGTCTCTCTCTCTCTCTCTCTCTCTCTCTCTCTCTCTCTCTCTCTCTCTCCTCCAGCACCCCCTCCCAGGTCTGAGTCAGCAGACAGTTCCCTTAAAAGGAAAACCAGTGAGAGATATTGCTGGCTTTGAATGCTTAGAGCAGGGGTCTGCAACCCGCGGCTCCGGAGCCACATGTGGCTCTTTTACACCTTTGTCGCGGCTCCGGGGCGGATACTAGCGAGGGGAGGAGGCGCATTGTGCGCCCCGACACTCCCCACTGTGGCGGGCGCTGTACTGGCTGTGACGTCGCATGGGGGCGGTGGGTGCATTAGTCACACACAGTCCTGACGTCACCTTCCCGCCCGCCCGCTACATTGTAAGGGGCATGTACGCTGGTCACTGCATTGAAAGGGGGCATGTACGCTGGTCACTACATTGAAAGGGGGCATGTACGCTGGTCACTGTTTTGAAGGGGAGTGAAGAACACACACACAAAAAAAGGTAACTTGTTAATTTAACGTTTATTTCTATGAGGAGGAGTAATTCTGAGGGGTCAAACAAAGAAATAATAAAAAAAAGTGACAAAAAAGTTATTTTTATAATGACGAGTTTTGCAGCTCCCAGTTTTTTTTTCTTCGGAAACGGGTCCAAGAGGCTCTTTTTGTCTTAAGGGTTGCAGACCCCTGGCTTAGAGCAAGGGGGCTGCAAAAGCATCTCCCACTCCCCACATCCTTTCCTGCTCCATCTCCTCTTCCAGAAGAGCATCCTTCTTTGAGGACTGAACAGCGTCCTTATCCGAAACCCCGGCCTGTCATACTGACTTCTCTTCCTGCCACATGGCTGAATTGCTGGATGTTGTTGCAGGCAGACCCAAGCGGGGGGGGGGGGCTCCAATTCCAAAGGGGGCCTCGGTCAGCATATTCACAATTCAAGCCTTGGAATACCGTATTTTTCGCTCTATAAGACGCACCAGACCACAAGACGCACCTAGTTTTTGGAGGAGGAAAAGAAGAAGAAAAAATATTCTGAATCCCAGAAGCCAGAAGAGCAAGAGGGATCGCTGCGCAGCGATCCCACTTGCTGTTCTGGCTTCCGGGATAGCTGTGCGAAGCCTCTTCAGGACAGTGGAATGAAGGCTCCTCCTTCCTATTACACTGGTCTGGAACGTCCTCCCGCTGCATGTGACCACAGAGATGGGCACTGCTCTGGCTGACTCCATAAAACAGCCGAGTCACGCAGCCAGTTTCTCTCTCTTGCTTGCTGCTCTCCTGCAGCCATTTTCTTCTCTTAATGTAAATTTTGCTGTCTGCTGGCCCTCAGCCAGCCGCACATGAGCTCAATCTCCATATGAGATGAACTCACGGTTTGTTATGTAATTCCCAAGCAAAGCCTGCCTTTCAGGGATCTAATCGTGAACTGAAATGTGAGTAAACTTCCTGTTATTTTTAAGGAAAGACTCTTGTGTCTTTATTCTTTTAAGAGGGATCAAAGGGGACACCAGGAATAGTCCATCTGGGCAGGCCACATTGGAGTACTTAACTAAAGAGATTCAAACAAATCTGCAAACTGGCTTCCAGCTATATTGAGGGGAATGTGCTCTGCTACATCACCCACTAGCGTGAGTGAAGGATAATTCTTATTCAGTATATCCTTTTTAAAAAAAATAATATTTATTATTTTCAGTAGGTAAACATAATAAAAAAGAAGAGAATAACAATAATAAAGACAAACAAAAAATAGGAGAAAAGGGGGAAAGAGAGAAAAGATACATACAACATATTGCCACTTAATTAATTAAAATTAAGTACCATCCATCTTCATAAACATAGTATTTGACTTCCTCGAATCTCTTCCATCCGAATTTCTTAGTAATTATATCTAGCAGTTTCCAATATCAGTGTTTCAAAAGACCATATCACAGTCCTAATCATGTTACATAACTTTCCTTATCGTACATTTTCTTATTTATAAATTTAATTCCATTTTAATCCTAGGCCTAATTGTTTCTTTCAAGTGACTGCATATCTTTAATATGACAATATTTATTCAAATAATCTTTAAATTTCTTCCAGTCTCCTTGGTGTTCCTCTTCTTTCTGGTCGCGGGTTCATAGAATCATAGAATCATAGAGTTGGAAGAGACCCCAAGGGCCATTGAGTCCAACCCCCTGCCAAGCAGGAAACACCATCAGAGCACTCCTGACATATGGTTGTCAAGCCTCTGCTTAAAGACCTCCAAAGAAGGAGACTCCACCACACTCCTTGGCAGCAAATTCCACTGTCAAACAGCTCTTACTGTCAGGAAGTTCTTCCTAATGTTTAGGTGGAATCTTCTTTCTTGTAGCTTGGATCCATTGCTCCGTGTCCGCTTCTCTGGAGCAGCAGAAAACAACCTTTCTCCCTCCTCTATGTGACATCCTTTGATATATTTGAACATGGCTATCATATCACCCCTTAACCTCCTCTTCTCCAGGCTAAACATGCCCAGCTCCCTTAGCCGTTCCTCATAAGGCATCGTTTCCAGGCCTTTGATCATTTTGGTTCTCCCGGTGAGGTCAGCCAGCTCCATAAACTCCATCATTATTCAGTATATCCTTTCCTGCTATCCTTAACATTCCCACAAGAATCGTGTTGGAAGAGACCCCCAGGGGACATCTAGCCCAACCCCCTGCAATGCAAGAATCTCAGCTGACAGAAACTCAACTAAAGCATCCATGGCAGATGGCCATCCAGCCTTTCCATTGATGAAACCCCACACATAATCGCAGAATTACAGAACTGGAAGGGGCCATCCAATCCTCTGCACTGCAGGAATCTTTTGCCCCATGTGGGGCTCAAACCCACGACCCTGAGATTGAGAGTCTCATGCTCTACTGACTGGCGATGTACCGTATTTTTCGCCCTATAGGACGCACTTTTTCCCCTCCAAAAATGAAGGGGAAATCTGGGTGCGTCCTATGGGGCGAATGCAGGCTTTCGCTGAAGCTTGGAGAGCTAGAGGGGTCGGTGCGCACCGACCCCTCTCGCTCTCCAGGCTTCAGGAAGACATCCGCAGCCTAGGCAGCCCTGCAGGAGGTCCCGCAGGGATGTCTAGGCTGCGGATAGCAGCCTGCTTCCCCCAGCGTCGGGCGCCCTGAAAGCAGAGCGCCCGGCACTTCGGGAACACACCCGCAGCCTAGGCAGCCCTGCGGGAGGTCCCCGCAGGGCTTCCCACGCTGCGGATAGCAGCCTGCCGCCTGGCGCTAAGGGCGCCCTGAAGCAGAGCGCCCTCGCGCCAGGCAGACATCTGCAGCATCAGGAGCCCTCCAGGAGTTCCCCGCAGGGCTCCCCACGCTGTGGATAGCAGCCTGCCGCCTGGCACGAGGGGCGCCCTGAAACAGAGCACCCCTCTCGCCGGGCAGACATCGGCCAGCCCCACAAGCTCGGGGGACAACAGGGAGGCGCAGCGCCGCCATCCCGCTGTTCCTCGACCTGGTTTGGTTTCCCCGACCTGCTTTGGGGGGGGGGGAATAAAGGGGGGGAATTTCCTTTATTTCCCCCCAAAAAAACTAGGTGCGTCCTATGGGACGGAGCGTCCTATGGGACGAAAAATACGGTATGTATTTTAGACATTAAGGGGAGAACCAGGGACTCAGCAGTTATAGGGGATCCTTGTCCTGTAATTCTGCTTTGAATGGGTTCTCCAGATTCACAGGCAAGCTCCTCAAAATGGCAATTTGGCAATGGCAATTTGCTCCCCCCCCCCCACCTAAAAAAATAAAATGTTATCCTCTAGGCAGGTACAGAGACAACAGCTCATACGCTTCAGTGCTCCCTGCTTACCTGATTGTTGTCCCACTTTACTGGTAAGCAGCTGTCCCCGTTTTTTTAGGCAAACGCTTGACTATGGATATGAATGTGTGCATTTGCAATGGGAAACAGCCCTTCTAAATCCATTGCTCCATTTGCAAGGGGGAAATTTGAGGGGAGGGGCAGCCAGTGGAGGGCCGATGCGGTGTAACAGTTAGCGTGTTGGACTAGGACCTGGGAGACCTGGGTTCAAATGCCCCACTCAGCTACAAAACTCACTGGATGACCTTGGGGGGGGGGAGTCACTCCCTCTCAGCCTAACTCTCCTTCACTGGGTTGTTATAAGGGTAAAATGGGAGGGGGGCTACGTTAATCTCTTTGGAGAAAAAGGTGGGATGTAAATGCAATTGACAATTAAATATACAGTCATACCTCGGGTTACAGACGCTTCAGGTTGTGTTTTTTCGGGTTACGGGCCGCCGAAACCCGGAAGGACCGGAATGGGTTACTTCCGGGGTTTGGCGCTCACGCATCCTCAGAAGCACTAAACCGCACTTTGCACATGCGCAGAGGCACCGAATCGCAACTCAGGTTGCAAACGTGCATCCTGCACGGATCACGTTCTCAACCCGAGCGTCCTCTGTAATTAAGCCAAAACACATCCTCCCCCCACCTCCATTCCTTTTTTTATATATATAAATATTTTATTCGATTTTACATAAAAAACGACAAAGCAAAACAAAAACAACAAACAATACACCGAAAACATACAGAATTACACAAACATCACATACTACATACAACATAAATAAAAACAATCTTATCTTCATATTGGTCTTGCATTAACTTATTTCTCTGACTTCCCCGAGTCTCCCTTCCCTGTATTCCAGTTCATACAGTTAAGCAACAAATCCTTTCCCTCTGTCATATTAAACCTCCTTTCTTAATTTGAATGTTTTAATATAGCTTATTCAATACTTAGAACTTAAAATGTTGGGTCTTCTAGTCTTTAAAGTTTTACTCCAATACCCTTATACATTCAATCTGATGTTATTTTAACATTCGTTAATCTTGTAGTGTTTCTGTAGATAGTCTTTAAATTTCTTCCAATCTTCCTCCACCGTCTCTTCTCCCTGGTCTCTGATTCTGCCAGTCATTTCTGCGGATTCCATGTAGTCCATGACTTTCATCTGCCCCCCCACCTCCATTCCTCCCCCTTCCTCTGCTGTTTCCTTGAGCCTGTTTTAGACTGTAAGCCCCTTGGGGCAGAGACTGGTTCTTTTTCAAGAGCCACGCATGTAGGGCAATGGCAATACCATAGTCAACAAAAAGAACCACAAATCATCTCGTTGCAGTGTAGTGCAGTAATAAAGCCCCTAGCTGCACATTTGCCAAAGCTAAGCAGGGGCGGGTATGGTTTCAGACAGGGTGGAAGGCTGCATTGCAAAGGGTTGGCCTAGAGGACCCTTGAGGGGCCCCTCCAACTCGACGATTCTGCGATCTGCTCCGCAACCGAACCTTGGTCCTCTGCTAGCAAATGGGCATGTTTTTGCGTCACTCTCGCCCATAACAATCCGTTCCTCGTTCCACTGTTAACAGGGGCTTAGCTTTTCCAAAAGCTCCTGGAGGCTGCCATTTTCCTATCCCAGAATGCCCTGGGTGCTCTGTTGTCCCACTGCATTTAGTATAGGGGCCATAGCTGTCAAGTGTCCCTTATTTGGCGGGACAGTCCCTTATCCCAGGGTCACGTCCCGCTGCTGTCCCTTATTGATGATGTCCCTTAAATAAGCTACTGAAGGTAATGGGGCCCTTTCTATGTCCAGCTGTCCTTTGCCAACAACAAATTGTTGCTGTTTGTTTGTGTTGAATATATGCTGTAGGGTAATTTATAGGCCCTAATAGGTATCTAAAGCCATTTGCACGCAACGAAATATGTATTTTATCAAAGTAATTGTTGATCCCTTATTTTGGCTGCTGATCCCTTATTTTCGAGGCTGCTGGTCCCTTGTTTTCAAATCTGTAAGTTGACAGCTATGATAGGGGCATGGCAGTCACCCGTGGGTGGGGTGCAATTTCCTTTCCCTACAAAGACCAGGAGCGCCACTTGTGTTACATCACTGTTACGGCAAAATCTGGGTGCGCGGCTGCTCTGCCACCCAGCTCGTCGGACTAAGTCCGCGGGTCCCTGCGGAGGAAAATGAGTTCAGCCGGAGACAGGAACAAACTGCAGAAGATCCAAGTTTATTGCACAACAGGTTCAAGGCGAGATTGAACCATGAGAAAGGGGTGACATGAACTTCTGAAACTTCCCTCCATGTCCCAGAATACAGTGCAAAATACATCCCAGTTACATCATAAATACATTAAGAAGAGGTTGGGTTACATAGATTACATCATGAATATATTAAGAAGAGGATTAACATATGGAGGAAGGAGGGGGGAATATGCAGAGCTGGAGATATGCGCAGATAAGCACATCCTGAGTACCGGTGATGAGAAGACAATGGTCCATGTATGCATAGTCTGCCACCTGGCATTGCCCAGAGGAAAGGCTTGGCAGAGTGATTTGACAGGATTAGGGTCTTGACACCTTGCTTGAGGAATTATGGAGGACAGGGAAGGTGTCATGGAGTCCTAGAGAAATTGGGCAAATTGGCACGTTGATTTTCTATGAATTTTATAGATTTTAGTCCCTTTGACATTGACAATTGGAAATAAATGGATATATTGTAGCGAAGAAGGAGGTGAAGAAGACATGCCCCCCCCCTTCCGTATCATCACAAACATAGGTAGTTGCCCTACTCCGTGCCAGACCATTGCTCCACCTACCTCATCACTGTCCTACACGGGCTGGCAGCAACTCTTTCCGGGATTTAGCCTGGTCCTCCCACCCACCCCATATGTCCTAATAACGTCAAAGAAAGATAAACACAGACCAAAATTTTGCCGAAATAAACACCATCGCCTCTGTAATGAACAAACAACGAACCGCATGTCGTCTTAGAGAACAAATAACCACAAGAGAAAGGTCTGCGAGAAGGAAGAAAAATGAATGTAATGCTATATAATATTTTTAGAGGGGGGGGGAGAGAAATCTTGCATGCTTACAAGGCCAAATGTATTCGGGAACGGACTAGTCAGCTTTCTTTGTAACCGAAAGCGTCGGGGAGAGGAGGCGGGGAATCTCACTCCATCTCGGGAGAAAACTCATTTCCAGTCCGCTGCGGCTGCTTCCCTGGGAGATAAGCGAACGCTCGCCAAGTGCCGTCCCTAATGGACTTTGCTAAATTTCTGATAGACTCTCATTTGTTTTTATTATCTCCCTCTTTGCGGGGAGGGAGGGCGAGAAGCGGAATTCGCGCATTCTGGCGACGCATTCCGATCAGACAAGGACCCGAGATCGCAGCAGTAATTTGAAGCTTGTGATGTCCTTGGCTGCTCCGATGGGGACAGGCCTGACCTCTGGGTGAACCTCAGTGACCACGTTGGACAGCCAGCCTTGGTGTGTGTGTGTGTGTGTGTGTGTGTGTGTGTGAATACTGCTCTGGGGGTCATGGAGCAGTTAGGATTGCCAAACCTCCAGCTCTAACCTGAAGTCCCCAGGTTTCCCCTGTGATAGCAATTTTATGGTATTAGATATATGGTAATGTTCATAACTGCACATACATAGCTCAACACAGGAAGACCAACCTGGAACCATTTTGATTCCTAAACTGACCAAATCCTTTCTCTGCAAGGTTAAACTGGAAAAGCCTCCCCATTGTCTCTTTCCTCACAAATCTTGTCTCAAGGATATGTCTATTTGAATAAGGTGTGAGCCTGTGACCTGGCCCAGGAAATAAGTATTTTACCACTACAAAAGAATGGCCAGGCTCCCCAGGCAATCCAATCAAGTAACTTGCCAGACAGGAGATAATCTGTGACAGGAGAAAAACAACATTTAAATTTCTGTGATGTAGGTGGGATGTATCTGAGGGGTGGTCTTAGGTTACACCCCTTCTGTGATGTATGCATAATGTTTCTGGGGGTGGTCTTGATCTAGAGGAGGGGAACTTCAAAAGTCTTTATAAGCCCTTGCACAGCAATTTTGGGGTGCTCTTCCTCTCCTGCGTGTGAGGGGAGTACCCTGTTGCAACAGATCAATAAAGATCAAGCTTACTAGCTGCTTTGCTTCTCAATATTCTCTGGTTGGCCTCTGTTATTTTCTGGGGAACCTATGTCCCCAGGTTTTTCCAGCCTCCTCCAGGTGCCCGGGGGGCAGGTGGAAGGCCTGAATCTCCAAGGCTGCCCTTATTTTAAAATATATATGTATATTTAACAATATACATATATCTGCTTGTGCAGATTGCAAGCTTCAACCCGGCAGGAGCTGTCTGCAAATTGTAGCATTCCCACCCTGGGTGACGTCTGCCTTCCTCTGCTCCCCTCTCCCAATTAACCTCCGTCTCCAGGGCTTGGCACATCTTTTGCAGGCAGAAGGCCATCTCTGGCATTTCCAGGTACAGCTGGAAAAGACTCATGGATTCAAAGTTGGAAGGGATCCCAAGGGGCATCTATTCCAAGCCCCTGCAATGTAGGAATGTTTCGCCCAACGTGGGGCTCGAACCCAAAACCTGGCCTGAGTTTAAGAGTCTCATGCTCTACTGACTGAGGGCTTAACTCAGCAGAAGGCTGAGTTAATGCTCTTAACTATAACCCACAATCACTTTCTGGATTAAAGGCACCCAGTTCACCCTCCTCTGCTCCCCTCTCCCAATTAACCTCCGTCTCCAGGGCTTGGCACATCTTTTGCATGCAGAAGGTCCCAGGTTCCATCTCCTGGCATCTCCAGGTAGAGCTGGGGATGCCCCCTGTCTGAAACCCTCAAGAACCACTGCCAACCTTGAGCTGAACGCGCCAACGGTCTGACTTTGCAACAAGGCACCTCTCTGCGTTCGGCGCGGGACGGGTCCACGGAGTCACAGAAGACATTAAATCAGTCCCTTCTCCAAAGGCACGTAGGCTGTGTGTCAGAGGAGAGCTAAACCGATTGTAAACTCATCAGCAGCGAACAAAAGATCAAAGAAGAGAAAACAATTACAAGGAGATTGAAATGGACAAAGGAGCTCGGCTCCAGGGGAAACAAGGCTTAACGGCCTGGGGTCAGGGGATTGTTTGGGGGGTGAGATAAGTGGGCAGAATGAATTAGCATTGGGGGAGAAGTGTGTTACGAGCAGGCTGGCTGTGGAAACATCAGCTTCATTGGGGCTGCAGCCTTTCCCTCAAAGAATACTGGGCAATGTACCTGGCGTCTTGCACAGCTATAATTTCCTGCTATCCTTCACAAACTGCAGTTCCCAGCATTCCTGTAGGGGAAAGAGATGTGCTTCAAATGTACTTTACAGTGTGTGTGCAACCTTAGTTTAAGGCATTCCTCATAGAATCATGGGTGGCGCTGTGGGTTAAACCACAGAGCCTAGGACTTGCTGATCAGAAGGTCGGCGGTTCGAATCCCCGCGACGGGGTGAGCTCCCGTTGCTCGGTACCTGCTCCTGCCAACCTAGCAGTTCGAAAGCACGTCAAAGTGCAAGTAGATAAATAGGTACCACTCCGGCGGGAAGGTAAATGGCATTTCCATGCACTGCTCTGGTTTGCCAGAAGCGGCTTAGTCCTGCTGGACACATGACCGGAAACTGTACGCTGGCTCCCTCGGCCAATAAAGCGAGATGAGCGCTGCAACCCCAGAGTCGGTCACGACTGGACCTAATGGTCAGGGGTCCCTTTACATAGAATCATATGGAAGGGACCCCTAGGGTCATCTAGTCCAACCCCCAGAAATGCAGGAATCACAGCTCGAGAATCCCTGACAGATGGCCACCCAACCTCTCCTTAAAAACCTCCAAGGAAGGAGAGTCCACCGCCCTACGAGGGAGTCTGTTCTACTTTTGAATGGCTCTTACCAGCAAAAGTTTCTTCCTGATGTTCAGACAGAATCTCATTTCTTGCGATCTGAATCCACGTATTGCAAGAGTTTGAAACAAGGAGCAACAGTTTTCCCAACATCGCTGTCGTTATTATTTTTTTTAATCAAGTGCTTTTTATTGAGATTTAAGAACACCAACCAACAAAAACATCAAAGGGCATCCTGATCAAATTTGCAGATGGCACCAAACTGCGAGGGGTGGCTAACACCCCAGAGGACAGGGTCACACTTCAAAACGACCTTGACAGATTAGAGAACAGGGCCAAAACAAACAAGATGAATTTTAACAGGGAGAAATGTAAAGTATTGGACTTGGGCAAAAAAAAATGAGAGGCACAAATACAAGATGGGTGACACCTGGCTTGAGAGCAGTACATGTGAAAAGGATCTAGGAGTCTTGGTTGACCACAAACTTGACATGAGCCAACAGTGTGATGCGGCAGCTAAAAAAGCCAATGCAATTCTGGGCTGCGTCAATATAGCATCTAGATCAAGGGAAGTAATAGTGCCACTGTATTCTGCTCTGGTCAGTCCTCACCTGGAGTACTGGGTCCAGTTCTGGGCACCACAGTCAAGAAGGGCACTGACAAACTGGAACGTGTCCAGAGGAGGGCAACCAAAATGGTCAAAGGCCTGGAAACGATGCCTTATGAGGAACGGCTAAGGGAGCTGGGCATGTTTAGCCTGGAGAAGAGGAGGTCAAGTGGAATTTGCTGCCAAGGAGTGTGGTGGAGTCTCCTTCTTTGGAGGTCTTTAAGCAGAGGCTTGACAACCATATGTCAGGAGTGCTCTGATGGTGTTTCCTGCTTGGCAGGGGGTTGGACTCGATGGCCCTTGTGGTCTCTTCCAACTCTATGATTCTATGATATTACATATATCCTACTTTATGCTCCATAGAGCCGTTGACTTCCGTCCTTCCCTTCCGCAAGTTTTCTTCTTCCAATCTATAATTCACAGTTTCATTGGTTAAAAATTACTCCGTGACATAAGATATAATTCAATCCTGCCAATGTTTTCATATTTCTACAGTTCTCACTCAAGCCGAAAAGGGTACCTCGCCCTCTTTCACAAAAGAGAGAGGAGGTTTGGGGGATATTCTGTTTCCAGGAATGTCAGGAATGTAGGGGAATCACAGAATTGTAGAGTTCTCCCCCTCATTATGTCCCCACAACAACCCTGTGAGGCAGGTCAGGCCGAGAGGCAGTGACTTTGCCCCCAAGGTCACATCCCGTGAGTTTCATGGCTGAGTGGAGATTTGAACCCAGGTCTCCTGGCTCTTAGTTTAGCATTCTAACCACTGTACCACGCTAGCTCTCTTGGCACCATGGAGCCACGGGGAAGAATGTGGGGCCTTGCATTGATGTGAATATTTCCCACTGCAGGAACGATGTGGGTGAAGACGCTCCTTCAGGTATACTGGGCTGAGGCCGTTTAGGGCTTTAAAGGTCAGCACCAACACTTTGAATTGTGCTCGGAAACGTACTGGGAGCCAATGTAGGTCTTTCAAGGCAGGTGTTGTATGGTCTCGGCGGCCACTCCCAGTCCCCAGTCTAGCTGCTGCATTCTGGATTAGCTGTAGTTTCTGGGTCACCTTCAAAGGTAGCCCCACGTACAGCACATTGCAGTAGTCCAAGCAGGAGATAACTAGAGCATGCACCACTCTGGCGAGGCAATCTGTGGGCAGGGAAGGTCTCATCCTGCGTACCAGATGGAGCTGGTAGACAGCCGCCCTGGACACAGAACTGACCTGCGCCTCCATGAACAGCTGTGAGTCCAGAATGACTCCCAGGCTGCGCACCTCGTCCTTCAGGGGCACAGTGACCCCATTCAGGACCAGGCAGTCCTCCACACCTGTTAGCCCCCTGTCCCCCCGAAACAGTACCCTTCTGTCTTGTCAGGATTCAACCTCAATCTGTTAGCCGCCATCCATCCTCCAACCGCCTCCAGACACTCACACAGGACCTTCACCACCTTCACTGGTTCCAATTTAAAGGAGAGGCAGATACAATAATCTTTATTGTCATTGTTGCATATAGAACAACGAAACGGAAAATTTCGTTCACCACCACCACCGATCCTGTGAGTCTCGACAAAGGTGTCGTTTGCCTTTTCTGTCTTGTTGTGCAGAGAGAGAGAGGAGAGAGAGGCAGGCATCTCCCCCCCCCCCCTCTGATTAAGCATGCAGGAGACGAGATTGCTCTTCCAACAACATACAAGTTTTCAATCTTTTTTTTATGTACACAAGTAATTCCATCTAAATGGAAGGTTGCCGAAGCTGGACCCCCCGCCCATAAATCTGATAATGTTGATTTGCTAATGAATTAGGGAGTCCTCCTCCTTCATGCCTTCACAGCTCGCTGTACCAAAAAGAAGGAAAGGAAAGGAAAAAAACCTCACCCAGATTTATTCCTCCCTTCCTCATAAGTTATTTGTACTGTGTTCGTGTGTTCGTGTGTGTGTGTGATTGTTGGTGAGCATTTGGATAAACTGCCAACCGCTATCAGAAAATTAGAACTGCTCCCCTTTCGAGTCACGTAACACCTAAACAATAGGAAGCCCTTCGTTCAAATCTTGACATTTCATATTCATTCCCTGAAGTGGCCCTGGGCAAGCACCTCCCTCCCTCAATCTCTCTCTCTCTCTCTCTCTCTCTCAGCAACCTGTATCCGAAATAAGAGGCTGCCAATACGCACCTACTTTGCAAGGTTATTGTTAAGTTGTGGGTGAACGTATCAGACGACACAGCGATTCTTCAAACAGCTCTTGTTTATTCAGAGGCCAGAACAGAACTGAACTGAACGGTTCAGCCAACCTGCTTATATAGAGTTCCACTACAATGCAACAGTAACCACTTTCTGTAACTACCCAATCACTGAACGTCGCTTTCAATTCCTTATTTAAGTATGCGGACCTGAGTGAAAACTATCTACAGTATCCCCCCTGCTGGCCCAGGGTGAGAACTTCAGTACATAACAGTTACTGTAAGGCAGAGAGCCACTGAATGATGGAAAATCAGTTGGAGGAGGCAGCATGTGACTTTGGGTGGAGCTAGAGCTGGTGGTGGGTGGAGCCAAAGTCAGAAGTGGGTGGAGCCTGCCTTGCAGAATTGTGTCTGTGTGCATTTGGAAGGGAATGCACATGCAATTCTGCAAAGCAGCTCTTGATGAGTTCCAACCGTCCAACCGTCCCCCATTTCTCTCTCTCATCACCCAGGATCTGAACTGATTCCTTGCACAGGTCCAAGAAGTGCCGTATGTTAAGTCAGGCTCTGACTCTGAATCCGGGAAAGAGGTTGCAGGTTTTACACAGCAGGGATGGTTGTTGTTGTTTAGTCATTTAGTCATGTCCGACTCTTCATGACCCCCTGGACCAGAGCACGCCAGGCACTCCTGTCCCCCACCGCCTCCCGCAGCTTAGTCAAACTCATGCTGGTAGCCTCAAGAACACCGTCCAACCATCTCGTTCTCTGTCCTCCACTTCTCCTTGTGCCCTCCATCTTTCCCAGTATCAGGGTCTTTTCCAGGGAGTCTTCTCTTCTCATGAGGTGGCCAAAGTATTGGAGCCTTAGCTTCAGGATCTGTCCTTCCAGTGAGCACTCAGGGACGATTTCCTTCAGAATGGATGCGTTTGATCTTCTTGCAGTCCATGGGACTCTCAAGAGTCTCCTCCAGCACCAGTTGTTGTTCTCTTTGACATCTGGTGGGAGGGCATTCCACAGGGCGGATGCCACTACAGAGAAGGCCCTCTGCCTGGTTCCCTGTAACTTGGCTTCTCACAGCCAGAAGGCCCTCGGCGCTGGACCTCAGTGTCCGGGCAGAACGATGGGGGTGGAGACGCTCCTTCAGGTTTACTGGACCAAGGCCGTTTAGGGCTTTAAAGGTCAACACCAACACTTTGAATTGTGCTCGGAAATGTACTGGGAGTCAGTGTTCGCCTATGCAAAACCTGACTTTGGTCTGCTGTGACTTTGCTTCTCACCTCTTTTCTGTGACTTCTGCTTAACTGGACTCAGGTGAACTTGGGCCAGCTCCGGATCTTGGCCCGGATCCTTGCAGCTCACCTTGATTTTGCAAGTCGCATGAGTTACTCAGGGGAACCCATTGAGAACAGGACATTATTATCACAGGAGGAGGTTATCTTCCTCTCCGCCCCCCCCCTCCCCGCCACAGTCCCTGCTGATGCACGGCGGTGTCTAGTTTATAAGGCTCTTGTTTAAATGTCATGGAACGCGGGACTAAAATATGAAAACTTCTTTGGCATTTTCCGAGAAATTACAGAAATTCCCAAGTGCTATGGCTACGTGCGATGGAATAGGGGGGAGGGGGATGACATGATCGCTGAAGACTGCTAGCGAGCTGTGGGTGGGACACAAGAGGCCAAGGAGGTTCCAGTTGGGCAGAGATCATAGAACCGTAGAGTTGGAAGGCACCCTGAGGTCATCTAGTCCAACCCCCTGCTCTGCAGGAATATCAACTAAAGGAGTCTCTATTGCTTCTTTAAATGTAAAGGTTTTGATATTGCAGTGATAACCAGGAGAACAGAGATCTTGAAGGCACAGGGACTGCCTAATTATTTACAGTGGTACCTCGGATTACATACGCTTCAGGTTACAGACTCCGCACACCAAGAAATAGTACCTCGGGTTAAGAACTTTGCTTCAGGATGAGAACAGAAATCGGGCGGGGGCGGCAGCAGGAGGCCCCATTAGCTAAAGTGGTGCTTCAGGTTAAGAACAGTTTCAGGTTAAGAATGGACCTCCGGAACAAATTAGGTACGTAACCAGAGGTACCAATGTATTTTTATTTACTTAATCATTCATAGGGGCCAACTCCCTGGAGCCCTCGGTGCTCGAGCACCCAAAATTTTCCCATGAAGGGGTGCGGCACCCACAAATTTCCCCACGCAGGGGCCCAGCACCCACAAATTTCCCCACGCAGGGGCCCAGCATCCACAAATTTTGGTGCCAGGGCCATGCACGTTGATTGAAATCCACAGCCCTGGGCAGTGGCGTAGGGTGGGTTGTCAGTACCCGGGGCAAGGCAAGTAATTTGCGCCCCCCCCCCCCGCTGCACTGTCCCTCCCCCAGATAGTCCCTCGCTCTCTCTCCGCACTGCACCGCACGCCTGGCACCCTCCCCTCCACAGTGGGCGGCGACCCGGTGGCTCGGATCGGATTCGCACAGCCAGCACTGCAGTGAGAGTGAGTGAGCCAGGTAGGGGCAGAGAGCTGCGAGTGCGAGCGCGCCCCCCCAGATGTTACGCCCGGTGCGGCCGGCCCCCCCTGCACCCCCCACGCTACGCCACTGGCCCTGGGCACCCACAGTCACAGGGCCAGGTTGGCATTCCTGTAGCCATTAGCATTTCTAAACAGCAACCTGTCTACACCCCCTCTGCCCCCAAGAACCCATAGATACCTGCCCTCCAGGTTGCAGAGGGTCAGGGGTTGCTGGGTCCAAGTTTGGCTTCCTCACATGGTGAACACCTGAAATTCAGGTGGCTGGTCTTCGTGAAGGACCTTGACTCAGGCTGAATCCTTCTGGTCAGGAGCGTGCATAAAATGACTTCCTGTTGCAGTTGTGTCTTTCTGGTCCTTCTAGTCTCTGTCGTCTCCTTGCATCTGTGGACATTCTTTACCTTCTGGCTCCCGACTTGCTCTTCATACCTGATTCCTGGTTTCTCCTGCAGTTCTGAGTTGGACTTCTCTTTTTAAAAAATAATAATAATAATAATATTTATTAGAAGTTTTATAGTTACAGAAAAGAAGTAAAAGGGAAAAAAACAATAAAAAATTAACAAGCAATACATCAAGAATAGAAAGAAAAAACAATACATCAAAACAAGAGAAAAAAACGTTTAAAAACACATCCAATTTCCATACCTTTATCTTTCATTTACTTGTTTCCTCGACTTCCTCGCACCTCCCTTTTTTGTATCCTATTTCAAATTAGCTAATTCAGCAAATCCTTTCCCTCTTTCTCAATTTTTTGTTCTATAATTAATCTTAACACAATCTAACTTTAAATTTTTCACTTTGGCCCATTGCCAATCAGTTTTCGCTTAATTCTGCTAAAACCATATAACTTCATTCCAGCATTCTTCTAACATTCATTAATTTTGCAGTATTTCTGTAAATATACTTTAAATTTTTTCCAGTCTTCTTCCATCGACTCTTCTCCCTGGTCTCGGATTCTGCCAGTCATTTCTGCCATTTCCATGTAGTCCATCAGCTTCATCTGCCATTCTTCCCGGGTGGGTAGATCTTGTGTCTTCCAATGCTTTGCGATGAGTATTCTTGCTGCTGCTGTGGCATACATAAAAAAGGTTCTATCCTTCCTTGGCACCAATCTGAGTTGGACTTCTCAGTCCTAAGTACTCTTGTGGCTTTTGGCTCTTGGCTCAGAATATCTCCCAGTCCTTTTTCATCCCCCTCAGGGCGAGATGGCCCTTGCGATGATGGCAGTTGGGATGAGGAAAAGGTGCTGCGATGTGAGCTGGAGGATGACTGTCCCTCCCTTTCAAAATTACCATATTTTTTGCTCTATAAGACTCACTTTTTCCCTCCTAAAAAGTAAGGGGAAATGTGTGTGCGTCTTATAGAGCGAATGCAGGCTGTGCAGCTATCCCAGAAGCCAGAACAGCAAGAGGGATTGCTGCTTTCGCTGCGCAGCGATCCCTCTTGCTGTTCTGGCTTCTGAGATTCAGAATATTTTTTTTCTTGTTTTCCTCCTCCAAAAACTAGGTGCGTCTTGTGGTCTGGTGCGTCTTATAGAGCGAAAAATACGGTAAGCGCTGGAGGATGTCAAAGAGAACAACAACTGCCAGACTTTTGGAAGACATCTGAAGGCAGCCCTGTTTAGGGAAGCTTTTAATGTTTGATGCATTACGGTATTTTAATATTTTGTTGGAAGCCGCCCAGAGTGGCTGGGGAAGCCCAGCCCGATGGGCGGGGTATAAATAAATTATTATTATTATTATTATTATTATTATTATTATTATTATGTCTGCTTTTTGAAATATACTTGGAGTCAAGTGAGAATTTCATGCTTTTTAGTCAGCTCATAGTAGCTGTGAATGAAACTTTCCCCAAAATGTCTAGCTATATACAGTCATACCTCGGGTTAAATTTGCTTGAAGTTGAGCGCGTTCAAATTGCGCTCTGCGGCAACCCAGAAGTAACGGAGCGTGTTACTTCCAGGTTTCGCCACATGCGCATGCGCTCAAAATGACGTCAGAAGCAGAAGCAGAAGCAGCGATACGTTTACCTCTAGATATGTTTACCTCTAGATGCGAACAGGGCTTTGGAACGGATCCCATTCGTATCTAGAGGTACCACTGTATACATTATTTACACAATGGGCACGGCGTGATTGGCTAATTCCGGGCTACTCCTGTAGGCCAATCAGGTTGCGGATTCACCTCCTCCAGAAGTCTGATTGGCTGCTCCTGCAGGCCAATCAGGTTGCTGATTCACTTCATCCAGGAGCCTGATTGGCTGCTCCTGCTGGGGAAAGTGATAAAATTCCTTCCAGATCAGAATGGTTACAGAGCCGGCCCAACTATCTGAAAAAAAAATGAAAGATACGTCAAAACAATTATTTATTGCAAAATGGGAAGTTTTCAAAACATATCTTAAAAATAACTGTGGCAGTATGAACTGGGTCACTGCCTTTGAATAATTTCTGCAGTTGTACTAAATAAGAAAAATAAGAAATAATGACGCAGAAGAGTAATATTGTATTGTAAAATGAACATATAAATTTATGCAATAAGTTTGCAAAAATAGAAAGAGGACAAAAGGATGTTCTCTAAGAAGACTTACTGACAAAACATAAGAATTTACTTTTTTGTTTATTTTGTATTTGAGGTGGGGGTGATGTAGATGTATGGTTTTTCTTTTTGCTTTCTTCTCGATGCGTACAATAAAAGTGTTATGTACTGTGCTGAATCCTTGAACAATAGGATCCAGAAGGCAGCAGTGTGATTGGTCCGCAGGAGCCACCCAATCCAGCTCCAGGTGGAAGTGAATCCGCAACCTGATTGGCCTACAGGTGAATCCCAGAATTAGCCAATCACATCGTGTAAATAATATATATATAAAGCAGGCATTCTGGGGGAACTTCCATTCCTCCTCACCACCATGAGCTGAATAAAGAGCATGAAATCCACTCCCGACTCCGAGTATATTTCATTTAATAAGGCAAATCTAATTCCGGGACAGCTCCAATGTTGGCACTGTCCCCTCTTAGCCCTCCTTCCCCAAGATAACATCTCCCAGGAAGGCACCAAATAGAGTCCTCCTCCTCCTCTGAGGGCTCCCTGACACGTTCAAATTAATTACTGTGAGCTTTGAGGCACAGCTCCATTTGCATGAATCTGCATTTGTCAGTACATGTGAATTTAAGACGACCCCAAGAGAATAGGGAACAGCTGGCTGGAATATCCTCCTGCCTGCCTCCCTTTCTCCCTTCTCGTTTATGATTCCGGTTAATGAAGCTATGATGCAGATAACATTATTAAAGCAGGGAGGGGGAGAAGGGGCAGCTTTGCGTCTTTGTCTCTTCCATGGCCATGCATCCTTCCCTCCAAACAGGAGTGCTCCTCCCTGAGCAAGTGAAGACAGTGATGGTTAAACCACAGAGCCTAGGACTTGCTGATCAGAAGGTCGGCAGTTCGAATCCCCGCGACGGGGTGAGCTCCCGTTGCTCAGTCCCTTCTCCTGCCAACCTAACGATGCCTTATGAGGAACGGCTAAGGGAGCTGGGCATGTTTAGCCTGGAGAAGAGGAGGTTAAGGGGTGATATGATAGCCATGTTCAAATATATAAAAGGATGTCACATAGAGGAGGGAGAAAGGTTGTTTTCTGCTGCTCCAGAGAAGCGGACACGGAGCAATGGATCCAAACTACAAGAAAGAAGATTCCACCTAAACATTAGGAAGAACTTCCTGACAGTAAGAGCTGTTTGACAGTGGAATTTGCTGCCAAGGAGTGTGGTGGAGTCTCCTTCTTTGGAGGTCTTTAAGCAGAGGCTTGACAACCATATGTCAGGAGTGCTCTGATGGTGTTTCCTGCTTGGCAGGGGGTTGGACTCGATGACCCTTGTGGTCTCTTCCAACTCTATGATTCTATGATTCTATGACAAGAATGCATGCTCTAGTTATCTCCCACTTGGACTACTGCAATGCGCTCTGTGTGGGGCTACCTTTGAAGGTGACCCGGAAACTACAACTAATCCAGAATGCAGCAGCTAGACTGGTGACTGGGGGTGGCCGCCAGGACCACATAACACCGGTCTAGAAAAACCTGCATTGGCTCCCAGGACGTTTCCGAGCACAATTCAAAGTGTTGGTGTTGACCTTTAAAGCCCTAAATGACCTTGGTCCAGTATACCTGAAGGAGCGTCTCCACCCCCATCGTTCTGCCCGGACACTGAGGTCCAGCGCCGAGGGCCTTCTGGCGGTTCCCTCATTGCTACAGGGAACCAGGCAGAGGGCCTGTGGAATGCCCTCCCACCAGTTTTCAAAGAGATAAACAACTACCTAACACTTAGAAGACATCTGAAGGCAACCCTGTTCTGGGAAGTTTTTAATGGGTGACATTTTAATGTATTTTTAATCTTTGTTGGAAGCTGCCCAGAGTGGCTGGGGAAACCCAGCCAGATGGGCGGGGTACAAATAATAAATTGTGATGATGACGATGATGATGATGATTATTATTATTATTATTACCTTCCACAAGCGATGCGTAATTTTACTTGCTTTTTCTCAGGAATTAAAAAAAGAATGATAGATTTGGAAGGGACCCACAAAGGCCATCAAGCCAACCCCCTGCAATGCGAGGTCATAGAATCATAGAATCATAGAGTTGGAAGAGACCACAAGGGCCATCGAGTCCAACCCCCTGCCAAGCAGGAAACACCATCAGAGCACTCCTGACATATGATTGTCAAGCCTCTGCTTAAAGACCTCCAAAGAAGGAGACTCCACCACACTCCTTGGCAGCAAATTCCACTGCCGAACAGCTCTTACTGTCAGGAAGTTCTTCCTAATGTTTAGGTGGGATCTTCTTTCTTGTAGTTTGGATCCATTGCTCCGTGTCCGCTTCTCTGGAGCAGCAGAAAACAACCTTTCTCCCTCCTCTATGTGACATCCTTTTCTATATTTGAACATGGCTATCCTATCACCCCTTAACCTCCTCTTCTCCAGGCTAAACATGCCCAGCTCCCTTAGCCGTTCCTCATAAGGCATCGTTTCCAGGCCTTTGACCATTTGGGTTGCCCTCCTCTGGACACGTTCCAGTTTGTCAGTGTCCTTCTTGAACTGTGGTGCCCAGAACTGGACACAGTACTCCAGGTGAGGTCTGACCAGAGCAGAATACAGTGGCACTATTACTTCCCTTGATCTAGATGCTATACTCCTATTGATGCAGCCCAGAATTGCATTGGCTTTTTTAGCTGCCGCGTCACACTGTTGGCTCATGTCAAGTTTGTGGTTAACCAAGACTCCTATTTAGTTCTCGAGTAAATAATGCCCAACTGGTGGCTATCCAACCTACCAACAAAACGTAACCTTTCCTCACTTCCACCCCCTTGATCACTTTGCCTGCCCTTTTCCAAACTTCCACAGCTTCCACAATCACGTTTTCGGAATTGATTTACCCAGTATTTTGAGTGCGACCGCGCCATAGATCTGCAGCTTCAGAGGGTCTTTGGTTCTTGGAAGGAGCAGCAGCCGATGAGATACTTAAACCAAGTCACTCTCACACAAATGGAAGTGAAAGCTTTAGCCCTAAATCAAACAGAGCAGGGAAGAAGGAAAAGACAACTAAAATTAGTTAAAAGGGAAAGGAAATATAACCACAATACGGGGCTCCGAGAAAACCAATAATTCCACAAGGGTGAGCCATTCAAAGTTTCCATGGGAATCAGACAAATCATTCTGCGCGCTGGAAGCAGCAAGCGCCCATATTTCATTGGCTGCAGAATACTCACCTTGAGATTTATGACGCGCCGTCAATTTCACCAGTAAAAGTGTCTCCTGCCATTTTTTCCCAGGCCTTTCCTGTTAAAAAGTCTTAGCACAGCATTTTCAACATCTGGCAAACGTAGAAATGCAGCGGCAAAAGCCACTTGGCTTGGTGTGAAATTAAGCAAAGGGATAGTGCAGGGCTGATGCATTTCTTATAATAATAATAATAATTTATTATTTATACCCCGCCCATCTGGCTGAGTTTCCCCAGCCACTCTGGGCGGCTTCCAATCAAGTGTTAAAAACAATACAGCATTAAATATTAAAAACTTCCCTAAACAGGGCTGCCTTCAGATGTCTTTTAAAAAGAAGATAGCTGCTTATTTTCTTCACATCTGAAGGGAGGGCGTTCCATGGGCGGGTGCCACTACCGAGAAGGCCCTCTGCCTGGTTCCCTGTAACCTTGCTTCTCGCAGTGAGGGAACCGCCAGAAGGTCCTCGGCAACAACCAATTCAAGCACAAACCTGCCAAGATCTATGTTAGAGAAGGTCGGCATTTGTGGGTGGAGGGTTGAAGAGATGGGGGAACAGAATCTGTCAAGAGTTCAGGCATCCTCCAGGGAAGGGAAAAGTTTGCCGCGAGATCCCCGTCTTCGGTGGGAACGGATCCCCCTTGAAGTAACAGCCTTTCGACGGATTCCTTCCTGTTATTTACTGAGCTGAATAGGATCCAAATTGCAGCAGTCTGATTAGTCCTAGAAAAATAGGATGCAGAATGCAGCAGCCTGATTGGTCCTAGAACAATAGGATCCAGAATGCAGCAGTCTGATTGGTCCTAGAACAATAGGATTCAGAATGCAGCAGTCTGATTGGTCCGAGAACAATAGGATTCAGAATGCAGCAGTCTGATTGGTCCGCAGGAGCCACCCAATCCAACTCCAGGTGGAAGTGAATCCGCAACCTGATTGGCCTACAAGAGAATCCCGGAACTAGCCAATCACGTGGGGCCCATTGGGTAAATAATGTATATAAAGCAGACATTTCGGGGGAACTTCCATTCCTCCTCACCACTTTGAGCTGAATAAAGAGCATGAAATCCACACTCGACTCCGAGTATATTTCACTACCTAATCTGGACAATCCATTAAATAACCCGGTTAATTTGTACCAGTTAAATCCCATCAGGGCAGCGTGTAATGCTATAAAACTCTAAACATAATCCTGGCTGCATGAATGGGGTTTAGCTCTCACAACAAAGGCGCACAGGGATGAAGGAGGCAGTGGCTTCTCCCCCCGACACGAGTTAGGCTCCATATCAACCTTTGGAGCTGTCAAATGTTGTTTTCCCGACACTTGCATAAAACATCCGCTTGTTAGAATTATACGCACAAGCGATAGCTGCATTCTCATGGTATTCTGCATTGCTTCTCACCAAAGCACCCCATTTGAGGCAGTGCCGTGCAGTGGTTAGAGTGCTGGACCCAAGAGGTAAAAAGGTAAAGGTACCCCTGCCCGACGGGCCAGTCTTGACAGACTCTAGGGTTGTGCGCCCATCTCACTCAAAGAGGCCAAGGGCCAGCGCTGTCCGAAGACACTTCCGGGTCAGGTGGCCAGCGTGACATCGCTGCTCTGGCGAGCCAGAGCTGCACACGGAAACGCCGTTTACCTTCCCGCTAGTAAGCGGTCCCTATTTATCTACTTGCACCCGAGAGTGCTTTCGAACTGCTAGGTTGGCAGGCGCTGGGACCGAACAACGGGAGCGCACCCCGCCACGGGGATTCGAACCGCCGACCTTTCGATTGGCAAGCCCTAGGCGCTGAGGCTTTTACCCACAGCGCCACCCGGCTCCCTAGGACCCAAGAGACTAGGGTTCAAATTCTGCCCCCTTGACTGTGAAGCTAGGTGACTCTTCGGGGGCCATTTGCTGCCTCTCAGCCCACTGGCGTACGAAGGGGGGGCCGGGAGCACACCACCCTGGGCACCATTTGGGGAAAGGATGCCATCGTGGCCGGCCACCCCCTCCCCGGACACGCCACACGCCCCCACGGGTGACACATCATGCCCCCGGGATACGCGCTAGCCATACCCACGCCTGTTTTCCATTCCGGGGGCTGCAGCATGTTGCTCCGCCACTGTCTCAACCTAACCTGCCTCACAAGATACCGTATTTTTTGCTTTATAAGACTCACTTTTTCCCTCCTAAAAAGTAAGGGGAAATGTGTGTGCGTCTTATGGAGCGAATGCAGGCTGCGCAGCTATCTCAGAAGCCAGAACAGCAAGAGGGATCGCTGCTTTCACCCTCTTGCTGTTCTGGCTTCTGAGGTTCAGAATATTTTTTTTCTTGTTTTCCTCCTCCAAAAACTAGGTGCGTCTTGTGGTCTGGTGCGTCTTATAGAGCGAAAAATACGCTACTTGCTCCTAAGAGCTGACTTCCTTTCTTCCTTCCTTCTTCTGACTTTTTTATATCACCTCTCAATTTTTCGCATTGACTTTGTCCATTTCCTATATTGTTCTGCTTCTGCATTTGCCCGTAAAGTGTCTGCAAACAAATAAATCCTTCTATATATGCAATTCTTATTGTCTATCTATATATCATTTGCAACTACTATTGGTTACATTCATCACACTATACATTTTACTTCTTATTGTTAAAATGCCAAACATTTAGGGTGCTGGAACAGCGCTGGAGGGGGCGGTCAGCCCTCTGTTACGGAAATTACTGGGGAGGGGCACATCTTTAAAGTTAAATATTACAAATATTATGCTTGAATGTATCCTTTCAACTTGACAGCTCAGGAAAATTACCTAGCTTTAAAAATAATATAAAATCATCTCCTTTCCCAGTTTCCTCCATTCCAAAGCTATTTTCCCCTTGAAAAAGGACTCCAGGAAGTTCTCAGAGGTGACAATTGCTGGGCTCATTGTTAGCCAAAGGAAGCCAAATCTCATCACCTGACTCGCCTCAGGCTCCAGACATGCAAAGGAACTTCTACTGTACTTTTGGGTGGTGGGTACTTAAGACATATTTGTCTATACTAATCTTATACCTGAGTCTTTCCCCGCCATGTCTGCTTATGCTAATCTCGTACCAAGGACTTGTCTGGACATGTTTGCCAAGGTTAACCCCTCCCCTTTGGTGACATGTCAGTGATGTAGCAATGATGCTGTACGAACTGTATTCTGGGATATGGTGGGAAAGTTTTAAAAGTCTTTGTCACCCCATCCTCGGGGTTCAAATTTGCTCTTTGAACCTATTGCGCAATAAACTTTGGTCTACAGCTATTTGCTCCAGTTGGCTGGACTCCTTCCTTTATTCTGCAGGGACCCGCACAGTGGCGTAGCATGGGGGGTGCAGGGGGGGCCGGCCGCACTGGGCGCAACATCTGGGGGTTAGGGGGCGCAAATCCACGGGTTAGGGGGCGCAAATTACTTGCCTTGCCCCGGGTGCTGACAACCCACGCTACGCCACTGGACCCGCGGGCTCTGCCCGGCGAGCTGGGTGACTGAGCAGCCTCACACCTAGATTTTTCCATAACACCTCGCAGACCACCCCTCTCTGCCGCAGCTCCCTAGTCCTCTGCCCTCAAAGTTCTGTTTCACTTTGTCTGGTTTTAAGGCCACCTCTGATCTGGCCATAAGGCTCCCCGTTTATTTAATCACACACTCAGGAAGTCAACAGAGAGCTTTTTCCCCCTCTCTTTTTCAAAGAAATGACTCATGGGGGTGTTCAGGGATGGTTTTAGCGTGTGGCGGGTCTTCCCTTGAAACGATTCATTTAAATGTAGAACCACATTAGCCATTATTGCTCTCTCTGCAGACTCGGCCGGCGTGCTTGAGATCTAAACCTCGACGCGCTATTAATCTTCCGAGCATTTGGCGCGCTTCGTCTGGTGTCCGCGACCTTCAAAGAGAAGTCTTCTCCGCGGCTGCAGGCAGAGGCTCCCGACGCGAAGGCTGTTGCAAAATGTTCGTAGCAGCAGCTGGCTGGGACACATTAATGAACTGGGGAGAAAGAGAATGAAGATCTTCTTTGCCGCATGCTAACAGAGGAAGGCCCTGTCGGATTAATAACCGGCCGCGAATAAGGAAGAGGTGTTGAAAGGACTCTGAGCCGGATTAAAGGAGGTCAGGTTCAAGGAAAGGAGATGATCTGTGTTATGTACTGAGTTGAATAGGATCCAAACTGCAGCAATCTGATTGGTCCTAGAACAATAGGATCCAAAAGGCAGCAGTCTGATTGGTCCTAGAACAATAGGGTTCAGAATGCAGCAGTCTGATTGGTCCTAGAACAATGCAGCAGTATGATTGGTTGGCAGCAACCACCCAATCATGCCCCAGATAGAAGTGAATCCACAACCTGATTGGCTTACAGTAGAATTCCGGAATTAGCCAATCATGTGCAGCCCATTGTGTAAATAATGTATATAAAGCAGATACTTTGAGGGGACTTCATTCATTCCTCCTCACCACTATGAGCTGAATAAAGAGCATGAAATCACTTTGCGACTCTGAGTATATTTCAGTCTGCATCACCTATGGTCTCATATTGAGGAGTTCGGAAGCTGCTGGATGTTTGTGTGTGGCTGCCCCTTGTGGCGAGCCGTTGAAGCACAGGTGGGCAGAATTGCCGAAATTCAGGCTCTGGGCTGGCTTGGCGGTTGTGTCTTCCTGGACAGGGAGGAATATAAGTGTCAGGTGAGCCGGGAGAAGGTCCGTAATAAATCACACGGCGTCCATGAGGCATAGCTGTCAACTTACAAATTTGAAAATAAGGGACCAGCAGCCTCGAAAATAAGGGATCAGCAGCCAAAATAAGGGATTTTCCAGGCACAGGTATGTTCAGCTTCTGAGCCCCTCCAAGCCAAAGGCAGAAAGCCCAGCCAGCAGCCAAACGAAGCCTCAAGCGGTGGTTCCCACAGCGCAGCAACCCGGCAAAGGGGATGCAGCAAGGAAAACCACCGTCACCTCTCCGCTGGGAAGCGCTGAGCAAAGGCGAGTCCCCAGGCAACACGGCCGATTTCATCAGCACGAGGCATGCAAGCTCCACCCCCCAGTCGTTCTTAGACTCCTTATTGGGTGAGCGACGCAGCCAAGCAACACAGTTGGAGCCTCCCTCCTCCGTGGCTGGCAGGGAGGGAGGGAGAGGAGCTGCTTCCTTTGAAACCCGGGAAATTTAAGGGACCTCATCAATAAGGGACAGCAGCGGGACACAGCACTGGGATAAGGGACTTTCCCACCAAATAAGGGACAATTGACAGCTATGGAGGTGACGCACACCCCTTGGCTCGCTTTGTCTCCTTCCATCCCAGTTCCTCTGTCACAAATCTCCATCCCCTAGCATGGCAGGATTCAAACAAAACCCATCTATGCGTCGCTGGCTCTTCCCTTCCTTTGCAGAGAGAGTGCGGGTTTCTGTGTATGCACTCTAGACAGGCACAGCTGTTCTCATCCGTGACCTCATATGCCACCGGAGTGTTCACAAGTTATCCAGAAGAGCTTCAAAAGCCGTTACTAAGCAACAGCCTCCCTGTAGACGGCAGACTTCCCCCTGCATTTTTCTCGTTCAAGAAGTGGGGGGAAGAGGGAAGAGGAGGGGAGGGGGAAGTGGGGTGGTGGTGGTCCTAGCACAGTGGGAAAAGGATTGTTTAGCCTGGAGGATACTGAGAAAGGATGTGATAGCCATCTTCAAATATCTAAAGGGCCATCACACGGACGATGCAGCAAGCTTGCTTTTCTCCTGCTCTGGAGGGTAGGACTCAAACCGAAGGCCTCAAGTCACAAGAAAGGTGTTATGTTGTTGTTGTTGTTGTTTACTTGTTTAGTTGTGTCCAACTCTTCGTGACCCCCTGGACCAGAGCACGCCAGGCACTCCTGTCTTCCACTGCCTCCCGCAGTTTGGTCAAACTCATGCTGGTAGCTTCGAGAACACTGTCCCACCATCTCGTCCTCTGCTGTCCCCTTCTCCTTGCGCCCTCCATCTTTCCCAGCATCAGGGTCTTTTCCAGGGAGTCTTCTCTTCTCATGAGGGGGCCAAAGTCTTGGAGCCTCAGCTTCAGGATCTGTCCTTCCAGTGAGCACTCAGGGCTGATTTCCTTCAGAATGGAGAGGTTGGATCTTCTTGCAGTCCATGGGACTCTCAAGAGTCTCCTCCAGCACCAGAATTCAAAAGCATCCATTCTTCGGCGATCAGCCTTCTTTATGGCCCAGCTCACCAAAGTTGTGACGGAATTGCTACGGGGAAGGCGAAACCTGCCAATGCAGGGGAAATTCCTCACTGGTTCTGAATACAGCAACCATCTTACGACCGCAGCAGCGCCCGCTTCTCACATGCTGAAAGCCAATTAAGCCCAAACCTCAGTGAAATTGTGGCGGTGAGCCGTAGCCACGTGGACGCTGGGATGCGTGTTCCTCAGTGGGACTCTTTTTCCATCTGATGCTCACAGTTGCTCCCCAACCTGCGGTGTGGGAGCACAGCTTGGGAATCTGGGGTGCTGGGAGGACAAGAGGCTGGTGACTCACCCTGCCACTTGAGAGACGCACCGTTCTCTTGCGCCCTACCAGTTGCTACGAGGGTAGAGAAATGAATCATCCGTACGTGGAATGTGAAAGTCGTGTCATCCTAGAAACAGCCCCTAGCCTGTTGCTCCAGAAACAGAATGATTTGAATCAGCCACACCTCCCCAGAATTATTCCGTGGGTTTGTGGTTTTTTTAAAAAAATGTGGGAAACCTTTCAGACTTAATCTCTCCCACTGCACTGTGTGTGAGGGGGGGGCAGGCGTGGTGGGGGCTGCTGTTAATCACAAAACGGAACCTGCCACCAGCTTTGATTTCTAGCAAGGGGGTTTCAAAGGTTAATGAAATTTCCTTGGAAGTGGAATCTACTGCCAACCGTGGGTGCCGCAAGGCCAAATTCTTTGCAACGGGGGTTTTCGTTGAGTGGTGTCAGCCGAGGGGACTGCGCTGCCAGAAAAAGCTGACTTCTCTGCAGATGGAGGGGGTGAGGATGGAGTGTGAGGTGGAGAGAAAATCTGGAAAGTCCTCTGGCTGCGATTAGAAATGGAGGCACCCACACATTCTGGCAGGGCATCTTATTCTAGCAGAAGCTGGTGATTGGATTCTTCCGCAGAGCTTCCGTTGTGTTAAAAGCAAAGCAAAACAAAACAAAACCCCAAGCCCCTAGACCTCAAGGTGGCAAACACTGACTTCTTTTTTAAAAAATATTTTTAATATTTTTGATTTTGGTAGTGATTTTGGTAGTGGGCTGCATGTGCATGATATCTGCTGGAGGGACAACCCCCCCCCCCCCAACCTATACATTAGCTCTCAAATCCTCTCCACCAACTTCTTCCATTCAAGGGTAGAGAATGCCTTGGGGCCAACTCCGGCCCTTCAGACTTGACTACCTGGCCCTAAGAACTCTCCCAAGGCCACACATCCGCGCAGCCCTGCTTTGCGCTTGTTAAGTTGTAGGTGAACATATCAGACGACACAGCGATTCTTCGAACAGCTCTTGTTTATTCACAGGCCCAGAACAGAAATGAACTGAAGGATTCAGCCAGCCTGCTTATATAGAGCTCCAGTACAACGTAACTGTAACCACTTTCTGTAACTATCCAATCACTGAACGTCACTTTCGATCCCTTATTTGCATATGTGGACCTGAACTATCTACAGTATCCCCCTGCTGGCCCAGGGTGAGAACTTCAGTACATAACAGCGCTGGCTTGAATATGTCCCTGAACTCTGTTCATGCCTCTTGCTTGTCTGAATGGAGGACAGAGCGCTGCGTTAGAGTGCATGTGTGTAACCCAGCCTACTGTACAAAGGAAAAAAAATTGTACCTGTTGCTCCGCCCACTTTTGCCTCTGGCCCCGCCTACCATTTGCAGGTGGCCCCCAGAACCTCATCCAGAAGCGAATGCGGCCCTCAGAAGGTTCCTGCTGCCGTGCAGGAAGCGTTCATTTGCCACCTCTCAGGATTTTCAAGAAGCTCCCAGCAACAAAATGTGTTTTGTGTTTATTTTCTTAAGTTGTTGACAGAAGAGCCGGAACATATCCCAGGCAAAGTGGCAGCACTGAATGGGGAGGGTTGGATAATTTCGAACGATTGTCTTTCAAAAATAAATAAATGTAGTGCTCCAATCCTGACAATATTTATGAAGATGGCGCTGCTGCCGCCGCTGCTCAGCAACCCTTTCCTATCTTATTTGGTTTGCCGTTCAAACAACGGCTCAGGAAATTGGATGCTCTCGCCGCCTCTGATGATATCGTCTAAACAGACTCATCTGGGCCTCGCTGTCTCCTGCACTGGCGAGGTAGAGCCATCATCACGGCTGCGGAGTCAATGGTGGTGACAGTGGCAAGCGATAGCCTCCCATCGCAACAGCGTCCGAACGCGAGCAGAGGGCAGGTGTGGAAATCAATTGCCCTTCATTATAGCCCCAGGACTCAGCCTTTGAAAGAGGGTTGATGGAGGTGTCAGGAGTGCCTGCAGGAGCCGGGCCCTGTGACCAGTAGGGCTTCGCAGGACTGGGGCCTTCCTAAGTTTGTTCTGGAGAGGCAAGGCGCGGCCGCACAGGTGAGGCCGATTGGTAACACACTGCAGCTGGTGGCAAGAGCCAGGAAGGGATATAAGGTCAGCCCTTTGGCTCTTTGCCACAGCAACACGTTCCCTGCCTTGCTGCGTTTGGCTTCATGACTCCTTGCTTCTTGGTCCTCGGACCCCTGAATGAATTCCTATGCCCCACAAATAACCCAGAGATGCATTTTTAATAAAAGCACACATTCTACTCATGTAAAAACACGCTGATTCCTGGACCGTCTGTAGGCTGGATTTAGAAGGCAATTTCGAAGGGCCTTCTTTGCCTACCCATGGTTTAGACCAAGTGGCCTGACACAGGATCCGGCATTTTCCCCAGATTTGTTCTCTCCCTGCCTCTGCTTGCAAATGCGCCTGGGGACATCCCTTCTTCACTGAGAAAGGGGAAGGAACTTAGGAATGGGCAGGCTGGGCATGCAAACAAACACCTGAAATCAGTGGCGTAGCGTGGGTTGTCAGCACCCGGGGCAAGGCAAGTAATTTGTGCCCCCTAACCCGGGGCAAGGCAAGTAATTTGCACACACCCACACCCGCTGCACTGTTCCTCCCCCAGATAGCCCCTCGCTCTCTCTCCGCTCCACACCGCATCGCATTGCACGCCTGGCACCCTCCCCTCCACAGTGGGCGGCGACCCGGCGGCTCGGATCGGATTCGCACAGCCAGCACTGCAGTGAGAGAGAGTGAGTGAGCCAGGTAGGGGCAGAGAGCTGCGAGTGCGAGCGCGTGCCCCCAGATGTTGCGCCCGGTGCGGCCGGCCCCCCCTGCACCCCCCACGCTACGCCACTGCCTGAAACCCAGGCTGGCAGGCTGGGAGCCTCCATGGCACCCCAGTGGAGGCTTCACCCGGGGCAAAAGTCCCAGTTGACGCCCAGCTATGAGACTGGGTTGGATGCTGTAAGAGGACTAGATGGGTCATTGGCCTCTGTTATGTTCTTATAACAATGACAAACCTAGACAGCATCTTAAAAAGCAGAGACACCACCTTGCCAACAAAGGTCCCTATAGTTAAAGCCATGGTTTTCCCAGTAGTGATGTATGGAAGTGAGAGCTGGACCATAAAGAAAGCTGATCAACGGAGAATGGATGCTTTTGAATTATGGTGCTGGAGGAGACTCTTGAGAGTCCCATGGACTGCAAGAAGATCCAACCTCTCCATTCTGAAGGAAATCAGCCCTGAGTGCTCACGGGAAGGACAGAACCTGAAGCTGAAGCTCCAAGACTTGGGCCACCTCATGAGAAGAGAAGACTCCCTGGAAAAGACCCTGATGTTGGGAAAGATGGAGGGCACAAGGAGAAGGGGACGACAGAGGACGAGATGGTGGGACAGTGTTCTCAAAGCAACCAGCATGAGTTTGACCAAACTGCGTGAGGCAGTGGAAGACAGGAGTGCCTGGCGTGCTCTGGTCCAGGGGGTCACGAAGAGTCGGACACGACTAAACAACAACATGTTCTTATATTCTAAAGCAGTTCTAGAGCCTTCTCTGCTCTGGAGAACCTCATTCAGAATTCCTGAATATACTTAACAGGAAGGCTTTGCAATAGAGCGCCAAGGTGGGCCAATGGTCCCAATCCCAGGCTCTCCTTATGTTCTTAACCTGGCCCATTAGTGCATAAGCAGCCGGTTCAAGCTTTCAACGCCGGCCTTACGTGCTGGAGGTAGCCAGCTGTTGCACCCTGTCGCTGCAGCCTTGGCCCCCAGCCATTGTCGAAAAGGACGAGTCCGGAAACGAAAGCATCAAAGGGCGGCGATGATCATCTTCTTCATCATCACAACATACGCAGCATCATACAGACATCAGAGCAGTGCGTCCTGCATGTACGTTGGGAGGAGAAGAAAGGCAGCCTGAGCATCACCGCGGCAGCTCCGAGCGAGAAATGTTGGCTTCTCACAGAAAGCAAGAGAATTTGCGGCTCAGCCGAGAGAGCGCACAAAGGATGAAGTCAAAAGGCTTTTGATGAGCTCATTGGCCGTTCCGTCAAAGAAACAGCTGCCAATTAAGTATGGTAAACTGAGTCACTCCTCGCCACCCTTCCTGCGTTTCTGATCTGATCTTTCTTTGTCCTGAATGGCGGTCCGGAGGTCACTTCTGATGACTTTCAGCCAAAAGGGAAGGCAGGGAGGTCAACGTTGAAAGGAGAGCAACTCCATGGTTGAGTTTTCTGGGGATCAGGGGTGAAACTGGGGTGAGGGGCAGGGACTCATCCGTTTAGTGTGATGCTCATAGAGGATGCTTGGGGAACTGTTTCGCTTGGAAAGTCCATGGCAAACTGATCTAATCTGTACTTCCTAGAATAGAGGTTGGAACTATAAACATCCTTTGAGCTTTTTTAGATTTTTGAAAGCCCTTTGAACTTTGAGTGGCGCCTCCAAGGTCATTGCTCACTGGCAGGACAGCTGTTTTGCATGCAGAAGGTCCCAGCTTCAACCTTTGACTATGTCCTACCTGAAACCCTGGAGAGCCATTGCCAGTCAATAAGCTTGATGAACCCAACAGGTATTATAAGGCGGCCCCCCATGGAGGAAAGTTCTCCTGAGCCAGGATCAGAAATTGAAATGGCGTGGGGGGCATAGCTGTCAACCGTCCCTTATTTGGCGAGACAGTCCCTTATCCCAGTGCTGTGTCCCGCTGCTGTCCCTTATCGATGATGTCCCTTAAATTTCCCGGGTTTCAAAGGAAGCAGCTCCTCTGCCTCCCTCCCTGCCGGCCAGGGAGGAGGGAGGCTCCAACTGTGTTGCTTGGCTGCGTTGCTCACCCAATAAGGAGTCTAAGAACGACTGGGGGTGGAGCTTGCATGCCTTGTGCCGATCAAATCGGGTGCATTGCCTGGGGACTCGCCATTGCTCAGCACTTCCCAGCGGAGAGGTGACGGTGGTTTTCCTTGCTGCATCCCCTTTGCTGGGTTGCTGCACTGTGGGAACCACCGCTTGAGGCTTCGTTTGGCTGCTGGCTGGGCTTTCTGCCTTTGGCTCGGAGGGGCTCAGAAGTTGAACATACCTGTGCTTGGAAAATCCCTTATTTTGGCGGCTGATCCCTTATTTTCGAGGCTGCTGGTCCCTTATTTTCAAATCTGTAAGTTGACAGCTATGGTGGGGGGGACTGGCCAGTCAAGAAACCCATGTCTGATGAACTTTTGAAGGCCCTGAATTATTCTTGGGCTTAGATCTCTGGCTTCCCCAGCCCCAGAAAATATCCATGATAGCCCCAGGTTCAAAAACATGCTGCCTTTTCTCCCCTTTATTTTAACCAGGAAAGGAAAGGCATTAGCCCTTGGGAAAATTACGTTTCCCATGGCCGCTACACCTAAGCGCACGCTGCCTAGCAAATCAGAGCAATACAGAATAGTCCCACTGGTACCAGTTACAAAAAAAGGAATATTCTCCACTGCGCTTAACATGCTAACCAACAGTGCACCAAGATATGGGAGCCACAGGAGATGCAATTTTCCCAAGGACCCCTGGCGATAATATTCTGCATATTTTGGAGTGTGGATCTGACAGATAAAGCTTTTCAGGAAAAAGGTGGATAGATGGCCAGATGATTCTTTTCTTTCCTGACTGTGCTGTGTGGGATGGCCAGTTGTATATCACTCCCGCTTGGACTACTGCAATGTGCTCTATGTGGGGCTTCCTTTGAAGGTGACCCAGAAACTACAACTAATCCAGAATGCGGCAGCTAGACTGGGGACTGGGAGCAGCCGCCGAGACCACATAACACCGGTCTTGAAAGACCTACATTAGCTCCCAGTACGTTTCTGAGCACAATTCAAAGTGTTGCTGCTGACCTTGAAAGCACTGAACGACCTCGGTCCAGTATATCTGAAGGAGAGTCTCCACCCCCGTCATTCTACCCAGACACTGAGGTCCAGCTCCGAGGGCCTTCTGGTGGTTCCCTCACTGTGAGAAGCCAAGTTACAGGGAACCAGGCAGAGGGCCTTCTTGGTGGTGGCGCCCGCCCTGTGGAACGCCCTCCCATCAGATGTCAAAGAGAACAACAACTACCAGACATTTAGAAGATATCTGAAGGCAGCCCTGTTTAGGGAAGCTTTTGATGTTTGATGCATTACGGTATTTTAATAATTTGTTGGAAGCCGCCCAGAGTGGCTGGGGAAGCCCAGCCAGATGGGCGGGGTATAAATAATAAATTATTATTATTATTACCCCTAAACCCCCAAAAGGCCCATGCTGGGATAAAATCTGCATGGATTAAAAAAATGGATAAATGCATGCCTGGATAATAATCACTTTCGTTTCACTAGAAATGCCATCACAGGGGAAGGCTCTGAGAAGGTGACTGGTCACATTTCTTAGGCTGCAGGTGGGCAATTTTCAAGATCCCCCCTGTCCCTTCCGACGACCTTAACCAGTTACAATGGCTGCATGCTTCCTCCAGTGTCAGGGGCAGTCTATCTCTGAATCCCAATTGTTGAGAATCATGAGTGGCGAGAGCTCTGGTCCTGCCTTCAGGCTTCCCATGAGGGCATCTATCTGATCAGCTGGGCCTTAAATCCAGGAGACTCTTCTCATGCTATCTTTAAACTGGACTTAAACCAGACATCTTATTCAAACAGAGGATTCCTTTAAAGAGAGGAGTGTCCAGGTCATATGGCCATTCTCATCCTGAACCCATTACCAATCCACTTCTCCAAATGACCCCAATCGCAAGCTCTATGGGGAGAGGGAATATATATTTTTTCCTCTACCCTCCTCATTCATTTTTCCTCTACTCACCTCGCTCATAAGTACAGTGGTCCCATTTTATGGCCAACCTACACGATCAACCCATATTTGTTTGTAGCAGTATAAGTGCCCTTCAGGAAAAAAAAAATAAGTTGTGTGATATGCAGGTCCTGGGAATTCTACAGCAGCACTCCCAGGCTTCCCTGGTGTGAAATTACTATTTAGGTAAAGGTAAAGGTACCCCTGCCCGTACGGGCCAGTCTTGCCAGACTCTAGGGTTGTGCGCTCATCTCACTCTAGAGGCCGGGAGCCAGCGCTGTCCGAAGACACTTCCGGGTCACGTGGCCAGCGTGACAAGCTGCATCTGGCGAGCAAGCGCAGCACATGGAAACGCCGTTTACCTTCCCGCTAGTAAGCGGTCCCTATTTATCTACTTGCACCCGAGGGTGCTTTCGAACTGCTAGGTTGGCAGGCGCTGGGACCGAATGACGGGCGCGCACCCCGCCGCGGGGATTCGAACCGCCGACCTTTCGATCGGCAAGTCTAAATTACTATTTAGACCCTTTTAACTCCACGGTGTAGCTATGTGCATATGATTGAGCTCCATTAGGCCTTGAAATAATACCTTTCATAGCCTGATTAATGAGTAAACACAGACACCCATTCCCCCTGTAATGCTTCTAGGGGTTGCTCGTGCGTAAGCCGGTGCAAACACCTGGCTGGATTGCCCGAGTGAACCTTTTCTGTCCGGACAGCCACTCACCCATGGCTGTCTCAATCGCCGGCAGAATCCGTCAGTGGGCGTTTCTTAAACTTCTTCCAGCAAAGAAGCTCTTTGACGCCTAGTCTTCTCCTACTCTCTCTGCGCGAAAGCCTTCTGCGCAAGGAGGGCGTAGGCAGCGGAGGACCTCTACTCTCCCCGCTGGTCCCCGACAAGGAGTCATGGGACCGCCTCGCCGCTTCCCCCATCTGCCCCCCTCCTCCACTGGCGCTACGCTGATTTCCTTCCCCAGAAGATGGGCTGCCTCTCCCAATCCCGGGACGCTCTCTGGGATCCCTCTGGATTTTGCTCTCTCCCTCCGGCACTCATGGCAGCCGCTTTCCCCCTCCTCCGTTTACTTGAAAGCAGACACAGAAACCACAAACCCTCCCATCTCCTTTTCAATTTAAGGCAGATTAAGGATCCCCAATTCTAGAGGGACTAATAGCATATAATCTCCTTTCCCATTTCTCCTCTTCCCTTTATGAGCCAGAGTTTATTGGAATGCTGCCCTTTTCATACGCCGGATCTGATATTTCAATTTCCTGCCTAAGTGGTATAAATATATATATAGGATATACCGTACCTGTGAACTGATGTGTTCCAGCAACTAATTATTCACGTTGATTGACATTATTCTAATCATTATTATTGCTTTTTCCATTTTGTTTCTGTACGGCTTTAATTCCACCTGAATGCTGTTATTGATTAAAAGGCAGCAGGGTTTTTCAGGGTTGTTGTTGTTTTAATACAGTCCTACCTGCGGCCTCCTCTAAGCACCTTTGCAGAGGATTTGAAGGGATCGTGCGGGACGCGGGTGGCGCTGTGGGTAAAACCTCAGCGCCTAGGACTTGCTGATCGCATGGTCGGCGGTTCGAATCCCCGCGGCGGGGTGCGCTCCCGCGGTTCAGTCCCAGCGCCTGCCAACCAAGCAGTTCGAAAGCACCCCCGGGTGCAAGTAGATAAATAGGGACCACTTACCAGCGGGAAGGTAAACGGCGTTCCGTGTGCTGCGCTGGCTCGCCAGATGCAGCTTGTCACGCTGGCCACGTGACCCGGAAGTGTCTGCGGACAGCGCTGGCCCCCGGCCTATAGAGTGAGATGAGCGCACAACCCTAGAGTCGGACACGACTGGCCCATATGGGCAGGGGTACCTTTACCTTTACCTGCGGCCTCCTCTAAGCACCTTTGCAGATGATTTGAAGGGATCGTGCACCCAGAGAGAAGAGGGTGGAGAGCTCCTGTTGTTCTTCCACGCTAGCTGCCCCAATCCACCAAGCCCTACCGCTCCCTCAAAAGAAGGATTTAACTCAGTACCTGCGAGAGTTAAAACTCTTTCCGCAGCTGTTGAGAGACTGCAGAGACTCCATAATTGTTTATGGATAGCTTTTGTACCCCTTGCGTCAGCCAAAAAGGCTCCCAAGAGTGGCTCACATGGAGCCCATTAAAATGAAAACAGCCCCTGCCTGCAGCCTTACCACCAAAAGACGCAGCATGAGAGGAAAATTGGGCAGGGAGGGAAGAGGAAGGAAGCAAACTCAGATACCCATTCTTAAAGTTAAATAGCAGCTCTGGTAGCACAAATCCATCACCACCTGCACCAACCCTCTAATACCCGATTTGGAAAGACGATGTGAAATGTTTCGTGGAGGTCTGTCGCTGGAGTCAGCACCCCAATCTCAAGGACCTAGCTAGCACCCTAGCAGAGGCCCAGGGCTAACTCTTGCCCTAACCCCACAGCCCCTTTAAAAAGCAGCTGGACTGTTGTTGTTGTTTAGCCGTTTAGTCGTGTCCGACTCTTCATGACCCCATGAACCAGAGCATGCCAGGCACTCCTGTCTTCCACTGCCTCCCGCAGTTTGGTCAAACTCATGTTGGTAGTGTCCCACCATCTCGTCCTCTGTCAGAGGTGGCCAAACTGATCCATTCTGAAGGAAATCAGCCCTGAGTGCTCACTGGAAGGACAGATCCTGAAGCTGAGGCTCCAAGACTTTGGCCACCTTAGGAGAAGAGAAGACTGGGAAAGATGGAGGGCACAAGGAGAAGGGGGCGACAGAGGACGAGATGGTGGGACAGTGTTCTCGAAGCTACCAGCATGAGTTTGACCAAACTGCGGGAGGCAGTGGAAGACAGGAGTGCCTGACATGCACTGGTCCATCGGGTCACGAAGAGTCGGACACAACTAAACGACTAAACAACAACATCATGGGAAATTTAGATGGTGGCCCCTAGAGGGAATCAATTGAAATTCAGATGGCAGCCCCCAATGGAGAACTGTAATTTTGCTTTCCCACAATGGCCAGCAGCAATGTTAGGTTGAGGGAGACATTTGGGATGTGGTGAGGGGTACAGCAAAGAAGCATTTCTTCTCCCCTCATCCCAGTGGGGAGGACCCAAACCAGTGGGTTCAAATGGAGATTTCTTATGTTCTTAGGACACTTGGCTTCAGGGTCTTGTCTCACAAGACCCCCAACTCCTGGCTCCAGATGCCTGGTTCTCACAACCTCTGGGTGAGCAAGGCTCCTGTGTCTTGGAATTCCTAGCTTCCACCTCTGGGCATTCAAGATTCCCAACCATCACTCTGCAAACTCCAATGTGCCGGCCATTGTCTATCCCTGTGGTCTAAACCACTGGGCCTCTTGGGCTTGCCGATCAGAACGTCGGCGGTTCAAATCCCCGTGATGGGGCAAGCTCCCGTTGCTCTGTCCCAGCTCCTGCCAACCTAGCAGTTCGAAAGCACGCGAGTGCAAGTAGATAAATAGGTACCACTCTGGTGGGGAAGGTAAACGGCGTTTCCATGTGCTCTGGTTTCCGTCACGGTGTCCCGTTGTGCCAGAAGCGGTTTAATCCTGCTGTCCACATGACCTGGAAAGCTTTCTGTGGACCAACACCAGCTCCCTCGGCCTGAAAGTGAGATTAGCATAGTGAATCCGAGGCTGGCGGCGTTGTGTTGGAGAGAAACCCATCTATTTTAAACAGGTTGCTTTCCTTTTCCTGCACTGCATCGACCTATTGGTTTAAACGGATGACACGCGCTCTTTCCCTCTGGCGATTTGTGATGGAGACTAAAGAATGCCGGCAAGGTTGTAGCTATATATAAAGAAGGCACAAGATGTTCCCCTTTTAGCTAATAGAGGTGGTTCGGGGGTTTGGTGCGCTGAGCATCATTATTCCTGCTCCACAACAGCCCAGGATCCTGAAACCGGCTAAGGGTTTTAATGAGCAATTTAGCTGAGCTGCTGGCCTGGAGACTCTCTCTCCATTTCCCTCTCTGGCCTACAAAGGTCAAACCAGCAGTCTGCTTAATTGGGACAGTCGGAGGCAGGGGTGAGGAACCTGTTCCCCCCCTGCCGGGGGCCGCATTCCGTCTACTCAGGGCCGCATGTCGAGACTGGATACGGCCGATGGCCGCGCCAGGCAGCTCCAGAAAGGATGGGGCGAAAACCAGGAGCGTGGCTGAGGCCCCCTAGGTTTTAGCAGTGGCGTAGCGTGGGGGGTGCAGGGGGGGGCGGCCACACCGGGCGCAACATCTGGGGGTTAGGGTTAGGGGGCGCAAATCCACAGGTTAGGGGGCGCAAATCCACGGGTTAGGGGGTGCAAATTACTTGCCTTGCCCCGGGTGCTGACAACCCACGCTACGCCACTGGGTTTTAGAGAATTAAATTGGTTGGGTTTGCAGTTTATGCAGCATAGTCGATAGCTTGGAAGCTGAGTCTACTCAGTGTTTCATTGCCTGTTCCCACCTGCACATCGTTAGCATTGCTTAAAATAAGTTAAGTGCTTGCTTGCCGACAAAGGTCCGTATAGTTAAAGCTATAGTTTTCCCAGTAGTGATGTATGGAAGTGAGAGCTGGACCATAAAGAAGGCTGATCGCCAAAGAATGGATGCTTTTGAATTCTGGTGCTGGAGGAGACTCTTGAGAGTCCCATGGACTGCAAGAAGATCAAACCTCTCCATTCTGAAGGAAATCAGCCCTGAGTGCTCACTAGAAGGACAGATCCTGAAGCTCCAAGACTTTGGCCACCTCATGAGAAGAGAAGACTCCCTGGAAAAGACCCTGATGCTGAGAAAGATGGGGGGCACAAGGAGAAGGGGATGGCAGAGGACGAGATGGTGGGACAGTGTTCTTGAAGGAGGCAGTGGAAGACAGGAGGGCCTGGCGTGCTCTGGTCCAGGGGGTCACGAAGAGTCGGACACGACTAAACGACTAAACAGCAACAACATTGGTAGATAAGCAAAGGTTCTTCATTTCCAGCCTCTTCATTTTTTTTACAAGGATGGCTTTGGATTCTAAGCCTACGTCGTTGGAGCACATTTTATGGCTGTCTTGCGTAGGAAAGGCAGAGAGAGAGAGAGGAAGAGGAAGAGATTGGGCAAAGTGTATCTTATCCCCCCGACTGCCTTTTAGCCTCGACACAGCCTTCTGCTAACAGGAGGCATGCAAAGTTGGTTATACAGTGGTACCTCAGGTTACATATGCTTCAAGTTACATACAACAAGCAACAAGAGGCACTGACATGCCCCCCCCCCTCCAGCCCCTGATCAATCCTTCATCAGTGATGACTTGCCTTTGGTTGGGAGAGGGCACCGGCAGAGGTTTTGCAACAGGGGCACAAGCAAGGCAAGACCACAAATGCTTGAGACCTGGGTGCGAAATGCGGCAGTGGGCAGCTTGTTGATCAGAGATACAGATTTGGGACACTGGGGAACTTTTTTTTTTTAATTTTCTGTTGCATGAGATTTTTCAACTGTTCTTACATGTTCTTTCAATGCTGATTTCAAATCTGAAATCGATTTTTGTGTACGTGCTATAGTTGTCTTTCAATTTCCAGCATTTGCCGATATGTCATATTCACACTGGGGATAAGTAGACACTGACACGTTGATCTACCCTAACCACATGGCAATTATCGTTTTGCAAACTTAATTTTTATTTAATTTTATAGTATAGTTTTGTCCCCCAGTATATTGTGTATCCCAAGGGAATACATTTTTTTGCATTGGGACGCGGGTGGCGCTGTGGGTAAAACCTCAGTGCCTAGGACTTGCCGATCGCATGGTCGGCGGTTCGAATTCCCGCGGCGGGGTGAGCTCCCGTTGCTCGGTCCCTGCTCCTGCCAACCTAGCAATTCGAAAGCACCCTTAAGTGCAAGTAGATAAATAGGTACCGCTTTAAAAGCGGGAAGGTAAACGGCGTTCCGTGTGCTGCGCTGGCTCGCCAGAGCAGCTTCATCACGCGGGCCACGTGACCCGGAAGTGTCTTCGGACAGTGCTGGCCCCCGGCCTCTTAAGTGAGATGGGCGCACAACCCTAGAGTCAGACACGACTGGCCCGTATGGGCAGGGGTACATTTACCTTACCTTTACCATATTCACACTGGCGATAAGTGGACACTGACACGTTGATCTACCCTAACCACATGGTGGCAAAAAAAATGAGAGGCACAAATACAAGATGGGTGACACCTGGCTTGAGAGCAGTACATGTGAAAAGGATCTAGGAGTCTTGGTTGACCACAAACTTGACATGAGCCAACAGTGTGACGCGGCAGCTAAAAAAGCCAATGCAATTCTGGGCTGCATCAATAGGGGTATAGCATCTAGATCAAGGGAAGTAATAGTGCCACTGTATTCTGCTCTCGTCAGACCTCACCTGGAGTACTGTGTCCAGTTCTGGGCACCACAGTTCAAGAAGGACACTGACAAACTGGAACGTGTCCAGAGGAGGGCAACCAAAATGGTCAAAGACCTGGAAACGATGCCTTATGAGGAACGGCTAAGGGAGCTGGGCATGTTTAGCCTGGAGAAGAGGAGGTTAAGGGGTGATATGATAGCCATGTTCAAATATATAAAAGGATGTCACATAGAGGAGGGAGAAAGGTTGTTTTCTGATGCTCCAGAGAAGCGGACACGGAGCAATGAATCCAAACTACAAGAAAGAAGATTCCACCTAAACATTAGGAAGAACTTCCTGACAGTAATAGCTGTTTGACAGTGGAATTTGCTGCCAAGGAGTGTGGTGGAGTCTCCTTCTTTGGAGGTCTTTAAGCAGAGGCTTGACAACCATATGTCAGGAGTGCTCTGATGGTGTTTCCTGCTTGGCAGGGGGTTGGACTCGATGGCCCTTGTGGTCTCTTCCAACTCTAGGATTCTATGATTCTAGCTAACAGGACCAGTGGTCAGGGATGATTGTAGTCCCAAAACATCTGGAGGGCTGAATTTGGGGGCGCCTGTTTTAGGGTATCCACCAAAGTTGTTGAGCTGCCCCCTGCACCCCCTTCATGTCTCCACCCTGCCCAATTTTCCATGTATCGCTTCATCTTGGCTCCTTGCGTAGCTTTGGGTCCCCCCAAGCTGCGCGGAATTCGGCACGGCAGCCAAACGCCACGTTTCCTCTGTCTTCCATCACCAGCAAACTCCCATCTTCTCATAATTAGCCTGTATGTATTATTCATGGAGGTCAATGTCTCCGTCAGCCCTGAAAGCAGCAAAGCTTCCCGCCAGCAAAATAACCGGAGGGTTGTCTTATTTGTAAGAATGATTCAGACACTGTTGTTGTTGTTTTTAAAAAATATATATTTAAAAGTGCACCAACTCAGAGCAAATGAATGCACGCAGAGCCTCAGGAAAGAACGTTGCTATCAGCAGGTAGATGAAGGAATTTGTTGTTCTGATATGCATGTCTCAGTCCCCTTGATAGCTGTTTGGTTCGCACCCTGCGGGGTGTTGAGGCGACGGGCGTTTTGTTTGCACTCAGAAGATAGCAGTTGGTTTGCACCCTGCAGACCGGGGGCAACAGCAAGGGGGGGCGGATTAAGATGGGGCTGGAGAGTGCAGCTCCCCACGCAGCTCCTCTCAAGATGCGGAACTGACTTCTGACACGCAGCTACCCATGCAGAAAATGAGGTTGTGTCGGGTGCCAAAAAAGCTAAAACGCAGACGGCGCCGTTGCAATTGCCGGATAGGAAAGCGGGTTTTGCCCCGTTTGGAATGTACATGGCGAGAATTTAACATTCCCCCCTCCGTAGTCAAGCCAGCTTCATCCGACACTCGTCCGCGCAAATCCACGGAGGAATCGGTTTACCTGCGAGGGCGTCTTGCCCCCAATGTTGTTGTTTAGTCATTTCATCATGTCCGACTCTTCGTGACGCCCTGGACCAGAGCACGCCAGGCACTCCTGTCTTCCACTGCCTCCCACAGTTGGGTCAAACTCATGCTGGTAGCTTTGAGAACACTGTCCCACCATCTCGTCCTCCATCGTCCCCTTCTCCTTGTGCCCTCCATCTTTCCCAACATCAGGGTCTTTTCCAGGGAGTCTTCTCTTCTCATGAGGTGGCCAAAGTATTGGAGCCTCAGCTTCAGGATCTGTCCTTCCAGTGAGCACTCAGGGCTGATTTCCTTCAGAATGGATGCGTTTGATCTTCTTGCAGTCCATGGGACTCTCAAGAGTCTCCCCCAGCACCAGAATTCAAAAGCGTCAATTTTTCGGCGATCAGCCTTCTCTTGCCCCCAATACACCCACTCAACCCTTTCGATTTGCAGAACTGGCACTGTTACGTGCGCTACATAAGAATACCCGTTCCACATTTGTAAGACGTTGATCTTTAGGTGTGGCAGCAGCATCACCTAAACTTTGAAACTCCTTGCCTATTGATAGAAGCAGGAACTGGGCTCTTTTCAGTGCCTGCTAGAAATGTTTTTGTTTAGACAAGCCTCAGAGAGTTGGTGCAAGTTTTAATTTTCGTTTTTTCATTGTTTGGCCTACAGTCATACCTGGGGTTACAGACGCTTCAGGTTGCGTTTTTTCGGGTCATGGACCTGCCGAAAGCTGGAAGCACCAGAATGGGTTACTTCCGGGTTTTGGCGCAGAAGCGCCAAATCGCAACCTGCATTATGCAGATGCACTGCTGCGGGTTGTGAACGCTGCGGGTTGCGAACATGCAACCTGCACAGATCATGTTCACAACCCAAGCATCCACATTATTGTTTTAACTTTTTGGAAGTTCTGTTGTGGTTGTTTATTTTTCTCATTGACGATCTTGTGGTTTCATATTTTTTCACAAACCGCTTCGACGTTGTTGCTTTTTACAACCCAGTGGTCTATAAACAGGGGCAGAGGAAGGGGGGTGCGGTGGGTGTGGGTCTCCCCGGGTGTCACCACTGAGGGGGGTGACAAAATGTCGGGCGGCACTCAACATGGGGCCTGCAGTACACCTGAGCCACGCATCTCTCCTGGGAGAGACCTGGTGGTTTGGGCACGAGCAGGCTCCGCGCTGTCCAAACTGTCTGCCCGCTGCCTCCCCCCAGCTGTAGGGCGGCTGACTAGGAGGAGGCAGGCAGACTCCGGAGGTCCCACCCCTATGGACGGGTTGCCCCGCCTTCACCCCACCCCTATGGGAGGGTCGCCCCACCCCTGGACGCATCACCCCAGGCGCCCGAGTGGCTTCCTCCGCCACTGTCTATAAAGCTGTGTTCACTGTCCTAGGCAGTACGCCTCTGAACTGCAGCTGCCTGGAAACGCAGGTGGGGAGAGTTCCTGTCGCACTCGGGCGGGTCTGGCTTGGGGCTTCCCAGAAGAGGCATCTGGTTGGCTGCTGTGAAAAGAGGGTTATTACCCAGATGGGTCCAGCAGGACAGCTCCTCTTACATTCTTAGAAAGTGTTGTGACAGGAATTTTATGGTCTTAGATATATGGTAATGTTCATAAGTGTACCAACCAAGCACGTACATAGATCAGCACAGGAAGGCCAACCTGGAACCATTTTGATTCCCAAACTGGCCCGGGAACTAAGTATTTATCACTACAAAAGGCTACCAAGGCAACCCAATCAAGTAACCTGCTAGACAGGAGATAAACAACAACAACAGGAGAAACACAATATTCAAATTTCTGTTTTAGACCACCTTTTCTGTGATGTAGGTGTGATGTATCTGAGGGGTGGTCTTAGGTTACACCCCTTCTGTGATGTATGTATGATGTTTCTGGGGGTGGTCTTGATCTACAGGGTGGCAATTTCAAAAGTCTTTATAAGGCCTTGCACGCCATTTTTCTGGGTGCTTCCTCTCTCCTGCGGGTGAGGGGAGCACCCTGTTGCAACAGATCAATAAAGATCAAGCTTACTAGCTGCTTTGCTTCTCAATATTCTCTGGTTGGCCTCTGTTATTCTCTCCTACCAATAGGGAACCTATGTAAGGACTCTATATGGGCTCTTGGATACCCCATGAGGGAAAAGGGCAATTTTTATTTACAAGTGTGCAAGAGTTTTAATCTGCCTTAGTGCATTCCATTACGGTTCTAGCTTCTGCATTTTTTAAAATTAAGGTTGTCATTTTGAAGTAATCATTTTATAGTTTTATCTTTCTTGTAAACCGCTTTGAGGGTTTCCCCCCACAAAAAATCAAATGATATATAACTTTTATGAAATAAAAAGAGGGGGGAATTAGATTTGGGCTTGTACCCGATGTTGTTCCTACTCAAAGTAGACCCACTGAGAGGAATGCACATTATTATTATCATTATTCGTTTATGTGTCTGTAACGCAATGACGTTGCTCAGTCCCTGCTCCTGCCAACCTAGTAGTTCGAAAGCACGCCAAAGTGCAAGTAGATAAATAGGTACCGCTCCAGCGGGAAGATAAACGGCGTTTCCGTGTGCTGCTCTGGTTCGCCAGAAGCGGCTTAGTCTTCTGGCCACATGACCCGGAAGCTGTCTGCGGATACACATAGGATGATTAGAATGAGATGAGCGCACAGCACCACAGTCGGTCACGACTGGACCTAATGGTCAGGGGTACCTTTACCTTAACGCAATGAAAAACGAGAAAATAAAGCAATCGAAATGAGAAAATCTACCCCAAGGTGTGCAAATAGCTAGTGCAGGCCCTCTTCATTTCAGTGTTCCTGCTCTGTGTGAAACCAAACGGGTGACAATCCTTGGTGCTTTGAAAAGGGTCTTTTTTGTTCCAGGGTAAAAGGAGCATTTCTGTGCAGAGGGGAAGGGCAGAGACGGGGGGTCAGGGAGTTCTTTGGTTGGATAGCGGCAGCTGCAGCTGGGGGAGCGGGGAGCAAATGGCTATTCCTGAACGGCCAGGTTAATAAACAATGCATGGCGCTGGGGCCGAGGTGGCGTGTCCTGTCTCAGCCGGCGCTTAAATGCCACCGCAATAACAAACAAGATACATTATTTAACAGCCGCTGCGCCTGACCCAACAAGGGTGCTTTTCAACTGCCGGAATGTCAGGGAGAGAGATGTTGCTGCTTTGGTGATGGCTGGCGGGGCAAACCCGCCTCTGATTTACAACACGACCAAAGATTCAGCGGCCAGAGCGGAAGGGGGGGACTTGAGCAAGCCAAGAACGGAGCCAGGCCACTGCTCCTTCTGGCGGCAGAGGCTCTGGTCCTGAATGGGGCAACTGTGCCCCTGAAGGACCAGCTGTGCAGCCTGGGAGTCATTTTGGACTCACAGCTGGCCATGGAGGCACAGGTAAGTTCTGTGTCCAGGGCAGCTGTTTATCAGCTCCACCTGGGACGCAGGATGAGACCCTATCTGCCTGCGGACTGTCTCGCCAGAGTGGTGCATGCTCTAGTTATCTCCCGCTTGGACTACTGCCATGCGAAGGTGACCCGAAAACTACAACTAATCCAGAATGTGGCAGCTAGACTGGTGACTGGGAGCGGCTGCCAAGGCCACATAACACCAGTCCGTTCTGTTCGGAAACCAGGAGTTCTCTTTGACATATGGTGGGAGGGCGTTCCACAGGGCGGGCGCCACTACCGAGAAGGCCGTCTGCCTGGTTCCCTGTAACTTGGCTTCTCAGGGTGAGGGACCTGCCAGAAGGCACTTGGAGCTGGACCTCAGTGTCTGGGCTGAATGATGGGGGTGGAGACGCTCCTTCAGGTCTACTGGGCCGAGGCCATTGAGGGCTTTAAAGGTCAGCACCAACACTTTGAATTGTGCTCAAAAACGTACTGGGAGCCAATGTATATCTTTCAAGACTGGTGTTATGTGGTCTCGGCGGCCGCTCCCAGTCCCCAGTCTAGCTGCCGCATTCTGGATTAGTTGTAGTTTCCGGGCCACCTTCTAAGATAGCCCCATGTAGAGCGCATTGCAGTAGTCGAAGCGAGAGCTCCCGTCGTCCTCCTCTGCATCAAGGCCCACAGCTGGCCAGGTGGCTTACTTTGGCAGGGGGCACCCCTCTGTCTGAAGTCCAAGTCTGTTTTAAGCAGGGTGGGGGCAGGTGAGAGAAGAGGGCGTCTTGAAGCCGCCCACCCACCATTCTCACCTGGGCAACGGTTGGAAGAAGCAAGCACACCTGGCCCCGGCCTTCTTCGCTGTCAAGAGACGCCTTGCGTTTCTATTTAAAGCCTCGTAATTATATCTAAATCCGCAGCCATGCAAAGACATCAGCATATGCATGCTTTATGCAAATCCGTGACCTCTTCTTTCAACAGAAGAACATTCAGAAGAGGCCCGCAGCTGAATCAGGCTGCTGAATGAGGTAGCTGCTTGCAAGAACTGGTTCTGCGCCCCCAACCCAGGCTTAAACTGTGGCATTTCTCAGGAGTGGGTCTGCAATAAATCACACGGAGCAAGTGAGGTTGCTGTTAGAATTCCTGCTCCGTGATTGCAGTCATGGGATTGTTGTCTTTCACATGATGGTGTATGTTTTGACTCCACAGAGTGGGAAGTGACGGAGACAGGATGTTTGTGTTACTGTGTTCCGTGAAGTGGGACTATTGTCCGTTGTTGTTTTTCTCTTTGCTGTCTGATGCTAGAGAGAGAGGGAGCCATGTTGCAGTGCTCCGTGTGTGTTTATATGTAAATAAAGTAGATTAGCCAAAATGCTGAGCTCTGTCACGCGAACTGCGCAGACTCTGCAGATCCCTAAGTGTGCCAATGTTCGTTGGCATCGGTCGCTGGGATGTTCGGGCAGAAGAAAGCTTTTAAAGCTCCCGAACAAACGACCAGGAGGGAGAGAACATGCCAGCTGTCATGGATGCTTTTGTTGAGATCCCTGCATTGCAGGGGGTTGGACTAGATGACCCCTGGGGTCCCTTCCACGATTCCACAATTCTGTGCTTCTAAGCCCCGATTCTGGTGCTCAGAGTAGCTAGCACTGGCTCCCCGCGCCACGTGGTGGTCAGTAGAGGGAACTGCCGGGTGTTCCAGTTTTGGCGTTCACCCCAGCAGGCCATGATCCGCCAAGTGCAGGGGTCATCAGGTGATGCTTGAGGGCCAATCAGGTGTGACTATCTTTGAGTCAGTCGGCTAGTTTCTGCACACATGCACAAACCCCACTCTATCTGCCAGGGGCTAGTTGGATGTAGAGGGAGAAGACTGGGAGAAGGAGGAGGTGTTGGAAGCGGAAGAGGTAACAGGGTTTAGTGAGCTGGGAGAGTCTGTGGCAGAGAGCAGTGTAGAATCAGAGGCAGAAGCTGGAGCAGAAGCGGCAGCTGGTGTAGAAGTCAAGGAGTCTCCCCCTCCTTCTGCAATGAGCTTCCTTTCTCCGCTGGTTGCCCAGAACCGGGAGAGGCATGAAAAGAGTGGAGAAGAGGCTGGCTTCATGCAGGCGCAGTCTCAGATTGTTGGAGGGAAAACCCTGGACAGGAGGGCCTACGACCCTCGTACCTACGGGACCGCCTCTCCTGGTATGCCCCACAGAGGAACTTACGGTCCTCAAATAAAAACATCTTGAAGGTCCCAGGCCACAGAGAGGTTAGGCTGGCCTCAACTAAAGCCAGGGCTTTTTTGGCTGCGGCTCCAACCTGGTGGAACACTCTGTCACAAGAGACAAGGGCCCTGCAGGACTTGACATCTTTCCGCAGGGCCTGCAAGACAGAGCTGTTCCACCAGGCCTTTGGTCAGGGTGCAGCCTGACTCCCTCCTTTGGCAATCTTTACAAAACTTTAGTTTATGGTTGCCATCAATTTTGATTTTAATTAATTTTATAATGTTTTATAATGTTGCACTATTTTAGTGTTGTTAGCCGCCCTGAGCCCAGCTTTGGCTGGGGAGGGCGGGATATAAATAAAATTTATTATTAATTTATTATTTTTGCGGCTGTGGGGAGGCAGGGACTAATTGTGTTCTTGCTAATAAAGAATCAACTCCAACTTGCACAGTGTGATTCACTGCTGGCTCTCTCTCCTACAGTCCCGTGAGCAAGAAGCTTGATCAGAGCCTACTGCACCAAGGGATAACATTTGCATTTGATGCCCCACCCACGTTTGCCTCTGGCCCCTCCCACCCCTGGCATGCGGACCTCAGAAGGCTTCCTGGAAAGAAAGGCAGCCCTCAGACTAGGAAAGGTTCCCACCCTTGCTGTGAGAGACGAATGCCCAACCAGAGAAACTCTAGGAAAGTCTTTGGCGCACAGCTGCTCCTATCTAATACAGCTGTAATTTCCATTGATGAGGGATAATCAAACCCATAATTGCCTGTTTAAATTTCCATTCAAGATTAATCTGTCCTTTCGTGGGGAGAGGAGGGGAGCGGAGCAGGGGGTGGGGGTTGTAGAGACGTCTGAAAGGCTTGCTTATTTCATTCAAGGATAAGATGCCCCCCTTGCTCTGATCCTTGGGTGGTAATGGGGCTGCCCAGCTTGGAAAATAGCCTGGCAGTAGGGCAGGAGTGCCCTGAGGGCCACACTCACCTTCCGGGCAACCTTCCAGGGGCCACATATACAACAACGCATGTGAATACCTCCACTGCCCGGGGCTCCATGGGGTGGATGCGAATTGCAATCCAGCAAAATCTAGGGCAGGGTTAGGCGACCCATTTTCAGACTGTGGGCCACACTCCAAGGGCTTTGGCTCCTCTAGCTCCTATGCCAGTGATGGCCAAACTTGGCCCTCCAGCCGTTTTGGGGCTACAATTCCCATCTCTCAACCCAGAATTTTCCTTAACACCGTGAAGGGCGGGAACAATGCTCTCTGCTCATGGTCAAATGTTCCATCACTTATTTGAGAACATGTCGGTTGGAAGTGCAGATTAAATTTGTGGGTTGGATAATCCGCAATAAGAGAATAACCAGGCCGTTTCTTCTGAATCCATCGCAGTCTTTGCACGCTGGCACATTGGAGGGGCACACAAACATGTTTCCCGCCCCCCACCTTTTCCTTTTTTTCCTCCAGAAATGATGATTTCCATGGAAGCAGAGGAGGAGTGGGGAGGGGCGTCAAAAAATTCTCAGAACAATGAACTCATCCGCCTCCCTGCATCTTGTTGCTGTGTAACCTCGTTAATTGAAAAAGTAATTAAAAATCAACAGTTTGTTGGCTTACTGAAAGAGGAAGGGAACAGGATTATTTTCCCGTTGCAAAAAGAAATTAAAATAAAGCAAACCTCAGGCCAAAAATAAAAATAAAAAATGTTTGGGATAGATGGAATTAAAATGTGTGTTTTCCCCCCACTTCCCTTTAAAGAAAGAGGCAACATAGAAATCACTGACTGGTAGTGAGCCTGTCAACAGTTTAAATATTCTTGTCCGCACAGTCTTCAGCACCTGCCCCTTTCTGGCGAAGAATAAGGGCATGTTCATAATTTGCATTCTCTTATATTTCTTTATTTGCCACTTCTACAAGCGAACGCTTAACACGCAAAAATAAGCCAGACAGTAAATCACCGGTGCCAAAACATTCTTTAACGAGTGCCCGTCTCGAGCAAGATGCAAGTAAGCCCTACTCATGAGTAGACCCATTGACGTTAATGGGCCAAAGTTAGCCGTGCTTATTGTTGAGATGTATGGAAGTGAGAGCTGGACCGTAAAGAAAGCTGATCGCCGAAGAATGGATGCTTTTGAATTCTGGTGCTGGAAGAGACTCTTGAGAGTCCCATGGACTGCAAGAAGATCAAACCTATCCATTCTGAAGGAAATCAGCTCCGAGTGCTCACTGGAAGGACAGGTCGTGAAGCTGAGGCTCCAAGACTTTGGCCACCTCATGAGAAGAGAAGACTCCCTGGAAAAGACCCTGATGTTGGGAAAGATGGAGGGCACAAGGAGAAGGGGGCGACAGAGGACGAGATGGTGGGACAGGGTTCTCGAAGCTACAAACCTGAGTCTGACCAAACTGCGGGAGGCAGTGGAAGACAGAAGTGCCTGGCATGCTCTGGTCCAGGGGGTCACGAAGAGTCGGACACGACTAAACAACTAAACAACAAGAGTTGTTGAGATGTGAATAGGTGCTAGGAGAGGTTTTATTTATTCAATATTATCCTTCCTTCCTCATGTTTGTGTGCGCCACCCCTCTGCAGCTTAAAAGGAATCTTAGATAGGCTAGTTTCAGCCTTTTCGTTTAAGTAATCCAGGATGCTTTAAGGCAGACTGGAGTCTCCTGGTATTTTCCTCTTTTCTCCCCCTTAAAATAACAATTGCACACGAACAGTCTTGTAAAAGGGTTTTAAAAAACAAATAGAAAAACCAGCACAGACACACGTCAGCACAGAAATGCATGTGAGAGGTTGGAGCTTGGCAGCTCCACTGGGGCAAGATTGCCAAAAAACCCTTCCCAGCCACTTCTGTAGAACCCATGGTGCAGTGCAACGCGGGCCGAGGCCTAAGCATTGCACTGCATCATGGGCACAGTAGTATCCTAATGCCAACCAGTCTGCTCCAATCTGCTGCCCATAACCTATTGGCAAAACCTATTTGGTGTTTCGCAACTTTCTGACTAGTTGCAGGAACTTAGCCGGACCTAGCAGAGTAAATGCAGAATCCACGAAAGCAATTGGCAACTTGGCTGCAAACAGGATGGACAAAGCAGGTGGACCAGGAACTCATAGTTAGGTGTTTATTATATGCAGTGGGCTGTTTACAGGAACAGAACTGAACACGGATCTTTGACTTGCTCTCTCTCACACAACTCTCAACCACTCGTACTAACACATTCCAATTGTTGTTGTTGTTTAGTCGTTCAGTCGTGTCCAACTCTTCGTGACCCCATGGACCAGAGCACGCCAGGCACTCCTGTCTTCCACTGCCACCCGCAGTTTGGTCAGATTCATGTTTGTAGCTTCGAGAACACTGTCTAACCATCTCGTCCTCTGTCGTCCCCTTCTCCTTGTGCCCTCCATCTTTCCCAACATCAGGGTCTTTTCCAGTGAGTCTTCTCTTCTCATGAGGTGGCCAAAGTATTGGAGCCTCAGCTTCACGATCTGTCCTTCCAGTGAGCACTCAGGGCTGATTTCCTTAAGAATGGACGCGTTTGATCTTCTTGCAGTCCATGGGACTTTCAAGAGTCTCCTCCAGCACCATAATTCAAAAGCGTCAATTCTTCGGCGATCAGCCTTCTTTATGGTCCAGCTCTCACTTCCATACATCACTACTGGGAAAACCATAGCTTTTACTATACGGACCTTTGTTGGCAAGGTGATGTCTCTACTTTTTAAAATGCTATCTATGTTTGCCATTGCTTTCCTCCCAAGAAGCAGGCGTCTCTTAATTTCGTGGCTGCTGTCACCATCTGCAGTGATCATGGAGCCCAAGAAAGTAAAATCTCTCACTGCCTCCATTTCCTCCCCTTCTATTTGCCAGGAGGTGATGGGACCAGTGGCCATGATCTTCGTTTTTTTGATGTTGAGCTTCAGACCATATTTTGTGCTCTCCTCTTTCACCCTCAATAAAAGGTTTTTTAATTCCTCCTCACTTTCTGCCATCAAGGTTGTGTCATCTGCATATCTGAGGTTGTTGATATTTCTTCCAGCAATCTTAATTCCGGCTAGGGATTCATCCAGCCCAGCCTTTCGCATGATGAATTCTGCATATAAGTTTTTCACATTCCAATTAGTAGGCCTTTAATCATTATTCCCGTGACCAATCATGGAGCTGTCTCCATGCCTCTGTACCACCAGGCAGACTTACTCCTTCACATCGCCTTGGCTGTCTGCCAAACCCTAATTGACTCTGTGTGAGTAGCTGCACGTACTCAGATTCCCAACAGTATGCATTTTCTACTCGTTTACCTTGTCCAGTTTCACCTCTGACATGCAGCCTTCGGAAGCTTGCCCAGACAGGGATGGAAAATATTCCTCAGTCCTGATAAATCAGTGAAGGCTCAGGTGTATTCCCAAGACACCTCCGACCTTACAAAGAGAAGGAAAAGAGGGAAGCTTTCAGGTGGTTCTTAATGCAAAAGGTCCACCCCGATTCCAGAATTAATATGTGTTTCAGCAAATCCCTAGATGGTCATGATTTCATTCGTTGGGTGGCCATCTGCCATGGATGCTTTAGTTGAGATTCCTGCATTTCAGGGGGTTGGACTAAATCAGGGGTCTGCAACCCGCGGCTCCAGAGCCGCATGTGGCTCTTTGACACCTTTGCCGCGGCTCCAGGGCGGATACTAGCGAGGGGAGGAGGCGCATTGTGCGCCCCGACACTCCCCACTGTGGCGGGCGCTGTACTGGCTGTGACGTCGCATGGGGGCAGTGCATGCGTTAGTCACGCACCGTCCCGATGTCACCTTTCCGCCCACCCGCTACATTGTAAGGGGCATGTACGCTGGTCACTGCATTGAAAGGGGGCATGTACGCTGGTCACTGTTTTGAAGGGGAGTGAAGAACACACACACACAAAAAAGGTAACTTGTTAATTTAACGTTTATTTCTATGAGGAGGAGTAATTCTGAGGGGTCAAACAAAGAAATAATAAAAAAGTGACAAAAATGTTATTTTTATAATGACGAGTTTTGCGGCTCCCAGTTTTTTTTCCTTCGGAAACGGGTCCAAGTGGCTCTTTTTGTCTTAAAGGTTGCAGACCCCTGGACTAAATGATCCTTGAGGGTCCCTTCCAATCCTATAAATCGATGATAATCCTCCCACCATAATACTTTTCCTGTGGCTGCTTGCTGGAAGGAGGAATGTGGAAGATGTCATCGCATCTCTCCCCACACCCTCCGAATGCCTGGATTTCTGCAAATCCATCGAGATCTCTCCTCCACACAGTGTGCCTCTCAGATCTCCAAACTTCCCAGCTGCTACTTACATTTAGCATGGCTGGAAGGCACCGAATTGTATGCACACAGCTTGTGACATATTTGCTCCTGCTGCTTGTGTGCTTTTTGGACGCGTTCCAGGTGGAAAGAAAGCCAATTTCTACCGCTGTTGCATCTTTGGGAATGTTCAATATCCATGCCCTCCCCCAAACTCACACACATACACACATCAATGTCAGGCCATTAGGGGGTTCGGTCTTTAAAGAGATACACAAAACCTACAGCGCTGGTTCTCTGTAAAATAAATTTATTTGCTATGGCCTGCCGCCCCGATTGCATTGCTTGCCAACCCGCCCCCACCAGACCCTCGCCCCTCCCTCTAAACTTCCCCCAAACCCTCATCTCTTTCCTTCAACGATTGTGGGGCAGCGTTGCAAATCCTCCAATGGGGGCTGTGCGATGACAGCCTTGCATTTTTATACATATAGGGAGGTGGCTCACCTTTGTACACATGGCTATGATAAGGTGTGTTTGATGCTGCGTGATAATAATAATAATAATAATAATAATAATTTATTATTTATACCCCGCCCATCTGGCTGGGTTTCCCCAGCCACTCTGGGCGGCTTCCAACAAAACACTAAAATGCAATAACCTATTAAACATTAAAAGCTTCCCTAAACAGGGCTCCCTTTAGATGTCTTTGGTAGTTGTTTTTCTCTTTGATATCTGGTGGGAGGGCGTTCCACAGGGCGGGTGCCACTACCGAGAAGGCCCTCTGCCTGGTTCCCTTTATCTTGGCTTCTCGCAGCGAGGGAACCACCAGAAGGCCCTCGGCGCTGGACCTCAGTGTCCGGGCAGAATGATGGGGGTGGAGACACTCCTTCAGATATACTGGACTGAGGCCGTTTAGGGCTTTCAAGGTCAGCAACAACACTTTGAATTATGCTCGGAAATGTACTGGGAGCCAGTGTAGGTCTTTCAAGACCGGTGTTATATGGTCTCGGTGGCCGCTCCCAGTCACCAGTCTAGCTGCCGCATTCTGGATTAGTTGTAGTTTCCGGGTCACCTTCAAAGGTAGCCCCATGTAGAGCGCATTGCAGTAGTCCAAGCGAGAGATAACCAGAGCACGCACCACTCTGGCGAGACAGTCTGCGGGCAGGTAAGGTCTCAGCCTGTGTACCAGCTGGAGCTGATAAACAGCTGCCCTGGACACAGAATTGACCTGGACAGCTGCGAGTCCAGATCACAAGATTTTATTCTGGAATCAGTGGGCGATATTAAGATGGGTGGTTTGACTCTGTATAAGGCAGCCTCCCTGTTTTGGAAAAGGTAAAAGGTAAAGGGACCTCTGACCATTAGGTCCAGTTGTGAACGACTCTGGGGTTGCAGCGCTCATCTCGCTTTATTGGCCGAGGGAGCCGGGGTACAGCTTCCGGGTCATGTGGCCAGCAGGACTAAGCCGCTTCTGGCGAACCAGAGCAGCGCACAGAAACGCCGTTTACCTTCCCGCTGGAGTGGTACCTATTTATCTACTTGCCCTTTGATGTGCTTTCGAACTGCTAGGTGGGCAGGAGCAGGGACCGAGCAACGGCAGCTCACCCCGTCGTGGGGATTCGAACTGCCGACCTTCCGATTGGCAAGCCCTAGGCTCTGTGGTTTAACCCACAGTGCCACCCGCGTCATACTGCTCCACAAAGGACCTCAGGACGTGTTCATAGCCCCGGCAAAGATTTGCACCTGGGAGCATGGAGGATCAAAGCCCATGCTTTCAACTGCTGCGCTTGGCCTGCCACGCTGCTCGGTAATCCAAGTGTGTGGGTGGAAGTCTTTAAGTGCAAATAAGCAAGGAACCAGCCGACCTTCTGATTGGCAAGTCCTAGGCTCTGTGGTTTAACCCACAGCGTCCCCCCGCTAGAGGGGGCGGTATTTGGTCTGATCTAGAGATCTCTTCTTACTGTTACATGTTGCCCCACTCTCCAAGGGGGGAGAGATTTTGAGGCTTCCACACACTTAAGGAAGCAGATCTCCATTGTCAGTGATGTTGACTCTTTATTCAAGGAAAACAAACATACAACTAAGCCTAAGCGTTGGCAACCCTTTCCAGCAGGTCTTTCCCCTATGGAGCAGTGGCCAGGACCAGTGGCGTAGCGTGGGGGGTGCAGGTGGGGCCTGCCGCACCGGGCGCAACATCTGGAGGGGCGCGCTCGCACTCGCAGCTCTCTGCCCCTACTAAAATCCACGGGTTAGGGGGTGCAAATCACTTGCCTTGCCCCGGGTGCTGACAACCCACGCTACGCCACTGGCCAGGATTGAAGTCCCCTGCCTTGGCAGTGCTGCCTCTGTGGGGGCCTTGGTGCCCAAGCACCCACAAAAAAATTTCAGTGGGGGACCAGGGCCTCTCAACATTCCACATTGCTCATTCTTTGGGGTGCGGCTGAGGACACTGAGGTAGTCAGACAAGTTTCTTTGCAAGACAACGGCCAGCTCAGGTCATCGTCTTATAAGGAAATTTGTCTGGCTAATTCAGGAATCTCCTCCATATGATTCTAACTGAAATATACTCAGAGTCGAGAGTGGATTTTGTTATGTACTGAAGTCCTCACCCTGGGCCAGCAGGGGGATACTGTAGATAGTTATGCAAATGAAGGATCGAAAAGTGACATTCAGTGATGGGATAGTTTTAGAAAATGGCAACAGTTACAATTGTTCTGGAGCTCTGTATAAGCAGGCTGACTGAGCTCCTCAGCTTAGTTCTGTTCTGACATCTGAATAAAGAAGAGCTGTTTGAAGAATGGCTATGTCGTCTGCTATGTTCGCCCACAACTTAACAGATTTCATGCTCTTTATTCAGCTCATAGTGGTGAGGAGGTGGGACGCGGGTGGTGCTGTGGGAAAAAGCCTCAGCGCCTAGGGCTTGCCGATCGAAAGGTCGGTGGTTCGAATCCCCGCGGCGGGGTGCGCTCCCGTCGCTCGGTCCCAGCGCCTGCCAACCTAGCAGTTCGAAAGCACCCCCGGGGGCAAGTAGATAAATAGGGACCGCTTACTAGTGGGAAGGTAAACGGCGTTCTGTGTGCGGCTCTGGCTCACCAGAGCAGCGATGTCACACTGGCCACGTGACCCGGAAGTGTCTGCGGACAGCGCTGGCCCCCGGACTCTTGAGTGAGATGGGCGCACAACCCTAGAGTCTGTCAAGACTGGCCCGTATGGGCAGGGGTACCTTTACCTTTTAGTGGTGAGGAGGAATGGAATTTCCCCCAGAATGTCTGCCTTATATACATTATTTACACAATGGGCCCCATGTGATTGGCTGATTCCGGGATTCACCTGTAGGCCAATCAGGTTGCGGATTCACTTCCACCTGGAGCTGGATTGGGTGGCTCCTGTGGACCAATCAGACTGCTGCATTCTGGATCCTATTGTTCTAGGGCCAATCAGACTGCTGCATTCTGAATCCTATGCAACTCAGTACATACCACTAACCCTCACTGGGTACAGGAAGGGATGCAGGTGGGGCTGTGGTCTTAACCACTGAGCCTCTTGGGCTTGCCGATTGGAAGGTCGGCGGTTCGAATCCCCGCGACGGGGTGAGCTCCCGTTGCTCGGTCCCTGCTCCTGCCAACCTAGCAGTTCAAAAGCACGTCAAAGTGCAAGTAGATAAATAGGTACCATTGTGGCAGGAAGGTAAACGGCATTTCCATGCGCTCTGGTTTCCGACACGGTGTCCCGTTGCGCCAGAAACAGCTTAGTCCTGCTGGCCACACAACCCGGAAAAGCTGTCTGCGGACAAACGCCGGCTCCCTCAGCCTGAAAGCGAGATGAGCACCACAACCCCATAGTCGCCTTTGACTGGACTTAACCGTCCAGGAGTCCTTTACCTTTTTACCTAACTGGGTACAGGATCCCAAGCATTGGAAAAGGACTCAGGCATTCCCTCCCCCCCCCAAAAAAAACCCTCACAACATCATGTTCTTATGAACCACAGTTTCTTTTTAAAAATACCTCCTTCCTGGCCCTACAAAACTTCCGCATCAGGGAACAGAAATTCCTCCTAGACTAGCTGCTGAAAACAAAGGCTGCGCCTTCTTCCCTTCCCTGCATCTCAGCTCCTGGGGAAGCGATGTCTGAACTTTTGACATCGTGAGCTGCTAATGAGTGACACGCCAGCCTCTCACCTGAGCTGCTCATCTGTCAATCCGCGGCGCTGTCCGGAGGCATCAAGCGGACGGCGATGGCAGCCCGAGCAGGCAGCAGCGTCACCCGCACAGCGGGACCCGTCTCCGAGCATCTCAAAGATCATACCACGGAAGACTGGATAAAACGGTCAGGAAGGGGAAAGCAGGCATTGGCAAAACATTTCTTCGCTTATACCCAGAACGTAAATGTGGAGATTGGGGGCGGGGGGCTTCTCTTCAAAGCCTGATGAGCAAGAGGCAGGAGACAGGAAGCAGTGGAGATGGGGAAGAGATGGGGACGGTATCACCAATAAGGTCTGACCCAAAGTCTCCAGGTGAGCTTGGCAGGTGGAAGACTTCAATCTCTAGGTGGGGCTGGTTGGATGTAGCAGGGGTCAGCAAACCTTTCCAGCAGGGGGCCGGTCCATTGTCCCTCAGACCTTGTGGGGGGCTGGACAAGATTGGGGGGGGACTGAATGAATTCCTAAGCCCCACAAATAGCCCAGAGATGCATTTTAAATAAAAGGACACATTCTAGAATCATAGAATCACAGAGTTGGAAGAGACCACAAGGGCCATCGAGTCCAACCCCCTGCCAAGCAGGAAACACCATCAGAGCACTCCTGACATATGGTTGTCAAGCCTCTGCTTAAAGACCTCCAAAGAAGGAGACTCCACCACACTCCTTGGCAGCAAATTCCACTGTCGAACAGCTGTCAGGAAGTTCTTCCTAATGTTTAGGTGGGATCTTCTTTCTTGTAGTTTGGATCCATTACTCTGGAGCAGCAGAAAACAACCTTTCTCCCTCCTCTATGTGACATCCTTTGATATATTTGAACATGGCTATCATATCACCCCTTAACCTCCTCTTCTCCAGGCTAAACATGCCCAGCTCCCTTAGCCGTTCCTCATAAGGCATCGTTTCCAGGGCTTCGACCATTTTGGTTGCCCTCCTCTGGACACATTCCAGTTTGTCAGTGTCCTTCTCAGTGTTCTACTCATGTAAAAACACCAGGCAGGCCCCACAAATACCCCAGAGATGCATTTTAAATAAAAGGACGCATTCTTCTCATGTAAAAACACCAGGCAGGCCCCACAAATACCCCAGAGGTGCATTTTTCCTCACCGGAAGTCCCCATATGATTTGTTGTTCACAAGACACATCATATGGGGACTCCCGGGGAGGAAAAATGGAAGGTGCTGAGGCTGCTACCGCCACATTTCCCAGCAACGGATTTGCAAATCTGGGCACATCCCGGGGACAGAATGTGTCCAGGGACAGATTTGCAAATCCGGGGACGTCTGGAAACCCTATTCAATTTTACTTTACTGAAGCTTTGGAGCCAAACCTCTGCCTGCATCTGCCAGGCTGTGCCACAATCAACAGATTGAGGTTGAATCTTGACAAGACAGAAGTACTGTTTTTGGGGGACAGGAGGCGGGCAGGTGTGGAGAATTCCCTGGTCCTGAATGGGGTAACTGTGCCCCTGAAGGACCAGGTGCGCAGCCTAGGAGTCATTTTGGACTCACAGCTGTCCATGGAGGCACAGGTCAAATCTGTATCCAGGGCAGCTGTTTACCAGCTCCATCTGGTACGCAGGCTGAGACCCTCCCTGCCCGCGGACTGTCTCGCCAGAGTGGTGCATGCTCTGGTTATCTCCTGCTTGGACTACTGCAATGCGCTCTAAATGGGGCTACCTTTGAAGGTGACCCGGAAACTACAACTAATCCAGAATGCGGCAGCTAGACTGGTGACTGGGAGCGGCCGCCAAGACCACATAACACTGGTTTTGAAAGACCTACATTGGCTTCCAGGACGTTTCCAAGCACAATTCAAAGTGTTGGTGCTGATCTTTAAAGCCCTAAACGGCCTTGGTCCAGTATACCTGAAGGAGCGTCTCCACCCCCATCGTTCTATCCGGACACTGAGGTCCAGCGCCGAGGGCCTTCTGGCGGTTCCCTCACTGCGAGAAGCCAAGTTGCAGCGAACCAGGCAGAGGGCCTTCTCGGTAGTGGCGCCCTCCCTGTGGAACGCCCTCCCACCAGATGTCAAAGACAACAACAACCACCGGACTTTTAGAAGACATCTGAAGGCAGCCCTGTTTAGGGAAGCTTTTAACCTTTGATGTATTACTGTATTTTAATATTTGGTTGGAAACTGCCCATTATTATTATTATTATGTGGGGACTTCCAGCGCGGAAAAATGGCGGGCGCTGAGGCTGCCGCTCCCATATTTCCCAGGGGCAGATTTACAAATCTGGGGACATTCCGGGGACAGGATTTGCCTGGGGACAGATCTGCAAATCCGGGGACTGTCCCCGGCAACTGGGGACGTACGGTGACCCTATTCTATTTTATTTTATTGAAGCATTGGAGCCCAACTCCTGCCTGCAGCTGCCAGCCTGGGTGCGAACGCACAGAACCAAATCCAGGGATCCTGAAAGGACTGTGTCATATTTCATCCCTCTAATAAGGCAGAGGGAGAAAAAGGGGCTGCTTGCTGATTTTCCCAAAGGCTTTTGTTCCTACCTTAGGATTTACAGCTTTCTAGGCCTGGGTGGAGAATTACAGTTCAAAAGGATTGCACCGCCTGCAGTTTCCAGTTCGCGTGTCTCTGATAGCAAGAAAACAGGCAGGATATACAACCCTCATTGTGGACGGTGGACGAAGCACACTCAGTCAGCCTCGGGCAGAGGCAACCTATTTTTACAGGCAGCCAGGAGACACCTAGCGGCAGACCTACGATTTGGGGGCCTTGAACTGTGTTGGGAGGTGTAGCAGAAGAAAATTGGGGCTGGATTTTGCAGCCCTGTTCCCCAAAGGACTCCGACTCCTCTAAGTCCATGATTGGACAGAGGTGAATGGATGGAGGCAGGAGCCAGTATGGAGAGACTTATCCCTATTGCGATAAACAAAGCCCTATTGGACCGTTCGGTGGCTCGTAGAGTGGCAGCGCTGGGGGGGTGTCGGGTAATCGACCACCCCACCATTCAGATCAGCAAGGTGGCCCTCTACCAAGACGATGAGAGAGAGCTCAGTTGGTAGAGCATGAGACTGTTGGTCTCAGCGTTGTGAGTTCGAGCCCCGTGTTGGGTAGAAGATTCCGGCATTGCAGGGAGTTAGACTAGATGGCCCTTGTGGTCCCACTCTACACTTCTATGATCCTATGATCTTTCTGATGCGGGCAATGATGTGTGATTGGCTGATATAATTCCTGGCATTAGGGATTGGTTGCAGGTTTGAGGGTACAGTGGTACCTCGGGTTAAGTACTTAATTCGTTCCGGAGGTCTGTTCTTAACCTGAAACTGTTCTTAACCTGAAACACCACTTTAGCGAATGGGGCCTCCTGCTGCCGCTGCTGCATGATTTCTGTTCTCATCCTGAAGCAAAGTTCTTAACCCGAGGTACTATTTCTGGGTTAGCAGAGTCTGTAACCTGAAGCGTATGTAACCCGAGGTACCACTGTATTGGCGGCGAGCCTTTTGCTCAAGTGGCAGTTAGACATTGGTTTAGTTCTGTAGATGGAGGTAGCGCCATCACCTGCCCCGAATATTGAAGGGTAGGCCAATAAAGGTTTCCAGGGGGCGTGGCCCTGTCCAAAGTCTAGGGAGGTTAGGGCCTAAGGCACACCTCCTATCGGTGACCCTGGGGGCGTTCCTAGTTGATGTGCATCAGCAGGACTCCCCCTACTGGTGGTTAACCCTTCCCAGACTTCAAGCAGATGGGCTTGAAGTCGTTTAGGACCAATGCCTAAGCCAATACCGCTCATTGATGGGAGGTTTTGCTTCTGCACATGAGTCTGAGCGCTCTGAGCTGAAGCATTCCTTCCTCACCCACCCTAGAATGTTTAGTTCACATTGAGTTCATGAAACATCGTACCCTGACCTGTTCTTAATGCATGGTTGACCACATCTATGAATGCGATGGTTATGCCCTTTTAAGTTTTGCTATATCAATCACTAGTAATAGTTTAATAAGGAGGTTTTCATACCTGTCCAACTCTGTGTTCTTTTTCCCAACCTCAGTGGCGTAGCGTGGGGGGTGCAGGGGGGCCGGCCGCACCGGGCGCAACATCTGGGGGGGGGGGCGCTCGCACTCGCAGCTCTCTGCCCCTACCTGGCTCACTCACTCTCTCTCACTGCAGTGCTGGCTGTGCGAATCCGATCCGAGCCGCCGGGTCGCCGCCCACTGTGGGGGGGGGGGGTGCCAGGCGTGCGGTGCGGAGAGAGAGCGAGGGACTATCTGGGGGAGGGACAGTGCAGCGGGGGGGGCGCAAATTACTTGCCTTGCCCCGGGTTAGGGGGCGCAAATTACTTGCCTTGCCCCGGGTGCTGACAACCCACGCTACGCCACTGCCCAACCTTTAATCTATTAATGCCTATATGTAACCCTTGCGTATGATTTGTGTCAACCAATCAGCAACAAGCACATATGTGGCAATGCTGTAATATTCAATAAAAGGGACTCTCCGAGACATGCTCGGCAGATGCCTCCCGTATGACACTTGTCACTCGTCTGTCGTTTATTTCAACCCAACAGCTCATCACCTGTAACCAATAAAGGTGTGGCCTTTTTTAGCCCATTAACCTTAATAATTGTGTCATGTGTCATTATTTCCACCTCGGGAACTCGCCACGCAAACACTGGCCTGCGAGTGCTCCAGTTGGAGAACAGCCTTTACCAAAGGTGTCGTGGGCTTTGAAGATGCTCAAACTCAGGACGCAAGGGAGAAACGTGCTAAGAGGAAGGCACAATTGGCAAACCCTCACTGTGATCAACTCCTGCCCAGAAACCTATGTCCCCGCTGTGCAAGGATGTGTGGCTCTAGAAGTGGCCTCCACAGTCACTTACAGACTCGCTGTTAAGACCGTGTTTATGGAAGACAATCTTGCTCGGCTACGAGGGGTCGCCAAAGAAGAAGAAGACAACAACCGGCTTCCTCCTAACCCCTTTCTTAGGAAAACCCAGACAATTTAATAAAAAGGGATGTTCTCATCGCTCACTCATATGCTCGCCAGCGCAGATAACAAACTGTAATACTGAGAGGGTCACCAGGCTGCTTCAATAAATACCATATTTTTCGATCTATAAGACGCACCCGACCATAAGACGCACCTAGTTTTAGAGGAGGAGAACAACAAGAAGAAAATTCTCTCCCTCTCTGCTCAGAGCCCCTCCAGCAAAGCGGCAGGAGAAACGGAGCTTTCCCTAAAGCCATGGAGCCTACTTTTTAGGAGGGGGAAAGTGCGTCTTATGGAGGAAAAATACGGTAAATTATTTGACTCGCCAGCACAGATAACAAAGCTGTAGTGGTGCAATAAAAAAGTGTTGTTGTTGTTGTTGTTTCTTGCCTTGTTGTAGTTCATCAGCAACTCTGATGAATAATTGTTAATTGATTAATAATTGCCCATTGGACTCATCGATGAAGAAAATGAACTGTTATCCCTTACTGCAAATTCATATAATTATTATTATGTATTGTTATTATTCATTAGAGTCACCAATGAAGGGGGGAAATTGCTATTATCATTATTAATAATTAATAATTGCCCATTAGACTCAGTAATTAAAAAAATGAACTGTTATCCATCACTATAAATTACTACAATAGTAATTTATTAGTGGCAGTAGTAGTATTCATTGGACTAAGCAATGAAGAAAATAAACTGTGATCATTATAAATTAACAGGATAGTTGCCAGTTAGACTCCCCAATGAAGAAAATGAACCGTTCTCCATCACTGTAAATTAAAACAACATTATTATTATTATTATTACTACTAGTAGTAGTACTACTACCACTGGGCACACCAATGAAGACACCACATGCCCGGACACTGAGGTCCAGCTCCGAGGGCCTTCTGGTGGTTCCCTCCCTGTGAGAAGCCAAGTTACAGGGAACCAGGCAGAGGGCCTTCTCGGTGGTGGCACCCGCCCTGTGGAACACCCTCCCATCAGATCTCAAGGAAATAAACAATTACAGTGGACTCTCGGGTTGTGAACGTGATCCATGCGGGATGCACGTTCGCAACCTGCATCTTGCGCTTGCGCGGGTTGTGATTTGGCACCTCTGCGCATGCGCAAAGCTTGATTTAGCATGCGCAACCTGCTGAAACCCGGAAGTAACCCGTTCCGGTACTTCTGGGTTTTGGCAGTCCGCAACCCGAAAAAACCCGAGGTATGACTGTATCTGACTTTTAGAAGACATCTGAAGACAGCTCTGACAAGGGAAGCTTTTAATGTTTGACAGTGGCGTAGCGTGGGTTGTCAGCACCCGGGGCAAGGCAAATAATTTGCGCCCCCCCCCCGCTGCACTGTCCCTCCCCCAGATAGTCCCTCGCTCTCTCTCCGCACCGCACCGCACGCCTGGCACCCTCCCCTCCACAGTGGGCGGCGACCCGGCGGCTCGGATCGGATTTGCCCAGCCAGCACTGCAGTGAGAGAGAGTGAGTGAGCCAGGTAGGGGCAGAGAGCTGCGAGTGCGAGCGCCCCCCCCCCCCAGATGTTGCGCCCGGTGCGGCCGGCCCCCCCTGCACCCCCCACGCTACGCCACTGATGTTTGATGTTATGTTTTTATGTGTGTGTGTTGGAATCTGCCCAGAGTGGTTGGGGCAACTCAGTCAAAAGGGTGGGCTACAAAAAAACAAAGCAAAACCGTATTTTTCACCCTATAGGACGCACTGGCCCATAGGACGCACCTCGGGGTTTTTTTGGGGGGGTGTGAATTTTTTAACCCCCCCCCCAGCTTCCCCCAACCCCAGCCCCCAGAATAGGCTGCTATCCGCAAGCCTTGCGAGCCCGGCAGCAACTCCCGCCGGGCGTGCAAGGCTTGCGGACATCTGTGTGAATCACGGGGCGCCCTCCAGAGGGCACCCTGTGCTTCGGGCTGCAGGCTGCTGCCCACAAGCCTTGCGAGCCCGCGGGAACTCCCGCCGGGCTCGCAAGGCTTGCGGATGTCTTCCTGAAGCCTGGAGAGCGAGAGGGGTCGGTGCGCACCGACGCCTCTCGCTCTCCAGGCTTCAGCAAAAGCCTGCATTCACCCCATAGGACGCACACACATTTCCCCTTCATTTTTGGAGGGGGAAAAGTGCGTCCTATAGGGCGAAAAATACGGTAGTTGCTGCTGTCCTTAAAAAGGAGAGTTTGGGGAGACTGGAATCAGCTCATTCCTCTATCCGTCAGGTGAAGCCAGCCCTCTCCCTGCCTGCCTGCCTTCCCAAATCTTCCTCCCTCATCACCCAGGCAAGAAGACACAGTAGTATCCAGATGGCACAAACCCCCCCGCCCCCGCCCCCCCGTCCTAAAACTCAGCTCTGCACAGCCGATTAAATTCCTCTTGTTGTAATTAAGGCAGACACAATTAGCTGTCAGGGAGGGCACTCATCTGTTTTATGTTGCAATCTCCTCAACAGGGCCCGGTTGTTCGAAGAGATTGTCAGTTTCCGAAAAGAATTTCATTACTTACCCTGGTCTCCATGTCAGGCAGTGAAATATGAAAAGAGAGAGAGAGAGAGAGAAAGAAATAAAGGGGGGAACTGGCAGCTTTGCAAACAGCCAGCCAGCTGAGAGAAGAGGGGGGGGGAATTCTCAGTGAACGCACCTCTCCGATATTACGAAAGTAATGTACTCTGAAAATGAATGCATTTTGGAACATTTCAGGAGAAAAGTAATTTGTCTGCTAAGTAATAACTGCATGCCCGTGAATTTAGTGATTTCTCCAATATGCCTTCTGTAAGACTGGTTAGGCCTTTGGTTTGGCCCAGTGTGTGTGTGAGAGAGATTGTTTGGGTCGCTATTCGCTCCCCACTGTCTAAAAAAAAATTGATGGGGTTTTTTTCTTTTGTCCCCGTGTTGATTCCGCAGCAAAAATTAATAATTATCTGACTGAAAGAGAATCTGTGTTCTGAAAGATCCCAGCTTGAGAGGGAATGCTTGGAACAGGCAAGGGTGGGGGCAAATAAACAAATAATACATAGCGCGAGGGGGGGGGGAGAGAGAAGAAAAAAGGAGGTCATCTATAAATGAGGAATCTGTGCTTTGCCTTGAAAGTTACAGACTCAAAAACTCCTTGCCAAAGCCACAGAAGACACAGCTAGCAAATTGAGATCAAGAAGCAATTGTTCTTCCCGTGAACGGTGGGGGTCTCGCGAATTTCCGTGCGTTTCTGTTGTCGGAGATCAAGTGGGGGGGAGTATGACTCTCCAGGAAATGTCAGTTTCCTTTCCACCGGGATGTTGCAAACTCTTAGAAGAACAGTGTGCAAGGGCAGCTCCAGGCATTTTGCTGCCGGAAGAGAAAATAAAGTTTGGAGGCATGGTGGGGGCATATAAAATTGCACATTGAATAGACCATTTGGCAATTTTTATTGTGATGTTTACCTTCTTATTTGAGTCGTTGCATCAGTGTTTTACAGATTCCAATGCTTTTACTGATGATTTGTTAATTTGTTGGCATCCATTTGTCTATATTGGAATGCGGGTGGCGCAGAGCCTAGGACTTGCTGATCAGAAGGTCGGCGGTTCGAATCCCCGCAATGGGGTGAGCTCCCGTTGCTCGGTCCCTGCTCCTGCCAACCTAGCAGTTCGAAAGCACGTCAAAGTGCAAGTAGATAAATAGGTACTGCTCCGGCGGGAAGGTAAACGGCGTTTCCGTGCGCTGCTCTGGTTTGCCAGAAGCGGCTTAGTCATGCTGGCCACATGACCCGGAACCTGTACGCCGGCTCTCTCGGCCAGTAAAGCGAGATGAGCGCCACCACCCCAGAGTCGGCCACTACTGGACCTAACGGTCAGGGGTCCCTTTACCTTTTTATCTGTCTATATCAGGGGTCAGGAAACTTTTTCAGCAGGGGGCCCTCAGACCTTGTGGGGGGCCGGACTATATTTTTTTTGGGGGGGGCCGGATGAACGAATTCCTATGCCCCACAAATAAACCAGAGATGCATTTTAAATAAAAGCACACACTCTACTCACATAAAAACACCAAGCAGGCCCCACTAATATGGAAATGATCAATAACAAATTGGGAGGGAAATGTTTAAAAGTACTCCCCCCCCCCCAAAAAAAGACCCAGGGTCCTTTCTTTTGGGAATAATTCAGACTGAAATTCCCAGGTGTCAAAAAAGGTTATTTAGGTATGCCACTATTGCAGCCTGTGTTTTGTAAGCCCAAAAATGGAAAACAAGCAAGGACCAAAGAAAAATGACAACTTAAATTTGACAGAATACGCGCAGCTTGCAGACTTAACATATAGAATGAGAGAACAAGAAGAACATACGTTTAGAGAAGATTGGAAAACGTTTATTGAATATATGGAAAATAACTGTGTACAGCTGAGAACGCCGGCGGCATTAAGATACATTCAACAGTGTAAATAAGTTATGATGGATGTAATCATGGAAAACTGAATGGTATAGTTTCTGTAAAATATGCAGGGATTTGTGATTTGCAAAATGAACCGTGGAAAGAGAAGGAGGGAAGTCATTGACATTTTAAGGTTGTTTAAATGAATATTCTGAAATGAGTGCTTTAAATTGTAAAACAGAAAAATTAATTTTAAAAAGTGTGTGTGTGTGTGTTTGTGTGTGTATATTGATTGCCCAACTCTGTACACTTTCCAGCTTGTCAAATTGTGGCGCCCAGAACAGTTGCTTGGGAGACACAGAAGCGGAGAGTGTCGTTCCTGTGCTGAGGTCCAGCTTCCGGGGTTTCCCAGAAAAGGCATTTGGTTGGCCACAGTGGGAAGAGGGTGCCGGACTAGAGGAGCCCATGCCTGAATCCAGCAGGGAAATCCTTACATTCAGGGCTTTGAAAATTAAGACGAAGATCATGGCCACTGGTCCATCACCTCCAGGCAAATAGAAGGGGAAGAAATGGAAGCAGTGAGAGATTTTATTTTCTTGGGCTCCATGATCACTGCAGATGGTGACAGCAGCCACGAAATAAAGAGACGCCTGCTTCTTGGGAGAAAAGCAATGTCAAACCTAGACAGCATCTTATAAAGCAGAGACACCACCTTGCCAACAAAGGTCCGTATAGTAAAAGCTATGGTTTTCCCAGTAGTGCTGTATGCCCTATAGCAGGTATGTCTCTCAGTGACTGCTGATCAGGATAGCTAAAGTGAGCCTCCAGGAACAGGGGCTGCCTACCCTCAATTATTATGTGCTACAAACCAGCAACGGGACGCAGGTGGCGCTGTGGGTTAAACCACAGAGCCTAGGGCTTGCCGATCAGAAGGTCAGCGGTTCGAATCCCCGCGACAGGGTGAGCTCCCGTTGCTCGGTCCCTGCTCCTGCCAACCTAGCAGTTCGAAAGCACGTCAAAGTGCAAGTAGATAAATAGGTACCGCTCCGGCGGGAAGGGAAACGGTGTTTCCGTGCGCTGCTCTGGTTTGCCAGAAGCGGCTTAGTCATGCTGCCCACATGACCCGGAAGCTGTACTCCGGCTCCCTCGGCCAATAAAGCAAGATGAGTGCCGCAACCCCACAGTCGGCCACGACTGAACCAAATGGTCAGGGGTCCCTTTACCTATACAAACCAGCAGCATCTCCTTTCAGGGAACACTTCCGTGTTTCCCAGGGGCTTGTGCTTGGCCACAGCACAGAAGCAGGAGATGGGCCATTGGTACGATCCAGACCGAGCTCTTAATGTGCTGAGACCTGCTGATTCAGGTCCTGTACAACCAAGTATGTAATGCGGCTTACGTTGTGTAATGTTTAAAGGTAAAGGTACCCCTCACGGATGACTCTGGGGTTGCAGTGCTCATCTCGCTTTACTGGCCGAGGGAGCCGGCGTACAGCTTCCGGGTCATGTTGCCAGCTTGACTGAGCCGCTTCTGGCGAACCAGAGAAACGCCGTTTACCTTCCCGCCAGAGCGGTACCTATTTATCTACTTGCACTTTGACTTGCTTTTGAACTGCTAGGTTGGCAGGAGCTGGGACCGAGCAACGGGCGCTCACCCCATCGCGGGGATTCGAACTGCCAACCTTCTGATCGGCTAGTCCTAGTCTATGTGGTTTAACCCACAGTGCCACCCGCGTCCCTTGTGTAATGTTTACGATCCCTTTATAAAGGCTTCCGGATCAGGCAATACATAAATCAAGCCTATAAACCCACCATGTTGGTTTTGTTTTTTGCAAATACTTCCAAAATCTTTCCCATTATTTATTTACAAGCATGCTGGACTTGCAAAACGGTTAACTGTTCGCTTCTGCCCATGTTAATTCCTCCTCCTCTCCCTCTTTCTCTCTCTCTCTCTCTTTCAAAAAAAGACCAACCCCTGCCCTCCCTCAATCCAGTAAAATGTTTTATTTCGGCACTCCGGGTGCCTTGGACAGTGCAGGATCAAGAAAAACTATAAAAGCTTTTATGAAAATCATCAAAAGAGAAGGATTTTTTTTTATAGAGAAGCTGTCTGGATTTGTCGTTCTACCCCTCCTTCGCCTTCCATAAAGATATCAAGATGAGCAGGCCTTTAAAAATAAAAAATTAAAAGGATTCAGAATGCTCCCGGAGCATAAGCACTGGAAGGCAGTCCTTTGGGGCAAGTGGGTCACTGCCCCATCTACCTCAATTTCCGCCCCCCCAGCCAGCTTCCTTCCTTACAGGCCTGGAGGTGGCGGTGCTTGCTATCAGGAGCTGGTGTCCGGAATAAATTGCACAAAGTTAAGTCTTTATAACCTTTTAATGAAGGTGAAAAAGGAGAGTGCAAAATATGGTCTGAAGCTCAACATCAAAAAAACGAAGATCATGGCCACTGGTCCCATCGTTTGTTTGTTTAGTCATGTCCGACTCTTCGTGACCCCATGGACCAGAGCACGCCAGGCACCGCTGTCTTCCACTGCCTCCCGCAGCTTGGTCAGACTCCTGTTTGTCGCTTCACGAACACTGTCCAACCATCTTGTCCTCTGTCATCCCCTTCTCCTTGTGCCCTCCATCTTTCCCAACATCAGGGTCTTTTCCAGGGAGTCTTCTCTTCTCATGAGGTGGCCAAAGTATTGGAGCCTCAGCTTCATGATCTGTCCTTCCAGTGAGCACCCAGGGCTAATTTCCTTAAGAATGGATGCGTTTGATCTTCTTACAGTCCGTGGGACTCTCACGAATCTCCTCCAGCACCATAATTCAAAAGCATCAATTCTTCGGCGATCAGCCTTCTTTATGGTCCATCTCTCACTGGTCCCATCACCTCCTGGCAAATAGAAGGGGAAGAAATGGAGGCAGTGAGAGATTTTACTTTCTTGGGCTCTATGATCACTGCAGATGGTGACAGCAGCCACTAATTAAAAGACGCCTGCTTCTTGGGAGAAAAGCAATGACAAACCTAGACAGCATCTTAAAAAGCAGAGACATCACCTTGCCAACAATGGTTCGTATAGTTAAAGCTATGGTTTTCCCAGTCGTGGTGTATGGAAGTGAACCCTCAATAAATTTGTGTATGTTTATTCAAAACTTGCCAAGAAGTCCAGTTCATTTTGTCATCTTTTTAAATAATTTGTAAAAAGTCCCCATTCTTCTTTGAAGTCACAGTTGTCCTTATCTCACAGTTTATATGTCAGTTTCGCCAGCTCCACATAGTTCATCAATTTCTCTTGCCACTCTTCTTTTGTCGGGCTTTCCTCACTCTTCCATCCTTGCGCTATCAAGACTCTTGCCGCTGCTGTAGCATACATAAATAAATTCTTTATTTTCCTTAGCAGATCTTGTCCTACTACAAATGCAATTCTAGGCTGCATCAATGGAAGTCTATGAGGAGATTTCACCCCTCCCATATCCAAGAATCTCCTGAGGAGTCTGCTGATTCTGCAGAGAGGAGGAGGCATGCTCTGCTCTCTACTTATTCTGCTCCAGCACCACATCAAAGAGTCAGTGAGTGTGGGTCAGTCAGTCAGAGAGAGAGAGAGACTGAGTGTTAGAGATTGTGTATTTAGATAAGGTTGCTGCTAAGAGCAGCTGCAGGCACTCAGTGCGGTTCAGCGTTCTTTATGCTTAGACCTCATATAGCTCTGTATATAGTTGTATAATAGTTGTAGTTATAGAATAAAGAGAATATTCTACAGAGCTGCTCTCCGAGTTGTTTATATACTCTGCTAGACTCTGCTGTACTCTGCTGTGCGACGACTGTCTACTTGTGGAAGTGAATCCGGTGCTCACAACTCTGAGCTGTGAGTCCACAGCACTTTGACCTGTTCCTGTGCTGAAGGTGGTCTCTGGAAGTGCTACCCAGCTCGCCTAGCCCAGTCGGGCTGAAGTGGATGAGTCCAGTTAGTGGCACTGGCTCAAGGGCGATGCTGACAGTCTAGTGTTCCAGACCCAGGGAAGGAAAAGGACTGCTCTCTTCTGTTTTGCTCAGGCCACACCTGGAGTCCGGTGTCTGGTTCTGGACATCACAGTTTCAGAAGGATGCTGACAAGCTGAAAGGGTGCGCAGAGGAGGGCGACCGAGATGATCAAGGGTCTGGAAACCAAGCCTGATAATAATAAATAATAATTTTTTATTTATACCCAGCCCTACCCAGTTCAGAAAACCGGGCTCAGGGCGGCTAACACCAAATTTAAAACACTTAATTGATGCAACAAAAAACAGTATAAAACGTGAATAACAATAAATTCAGAATTTGAAAATCAATTTAGGGGGAAATCCATCCAGTAAACATTAGATGATCACCAGGGCTAGCTGGCTAAATTAGTCCTATTTGGGCCAGCGAGGAGACCTGGGGAGAATTAGCTGTGGGATCCCAGAGCGGGTAATCTTTATAAAAAGGGGAGGGGGAGGGAAGGAAGGGGAATAAAAGATCAGGCTGAATTCAAATTAAAGGCCAGGTGGAATAGCTCTGTCTTACAGGCCGGGCGGAAGGAGGTTAAATCCTGCAGGGCCCTGGTCTCATGGGACAGGGCATTCCACCAGGTCGGAGCCACCACTGAGAAGGCCCTGGCCCTGGTGGAGGATAATCTGACTTCCTTAGGGCCCGGGACCTCCAAACTATGGTTATTCATGGACCTTAAGGTCCTCTGCGGGGCAGAGCAGGAGAGGCGGTCCCATAAATACGAGGCCCTAAGCCACAAGGGGATGAGGAACGGTTGAAGGAGCTGGGTATGTTTAGCCTGGAAAAGAGGAGACTGAGATACGATAGCCATCTCCTAATATCTCAAGGTGCTTTTGAATTCTGGTGCTGGAGGAGACTCTTGAGAGTCCCATGGACTGCAAGAAGATCAAACTGATCCATTCTGAAGGAAATCAGCCCTGAGTGCTCACTGGAAGGACAGATCCTGAAGCTGAGGCTCCAAGACTTTGGCCACCTCATGAGAAGAGAAGACTTCCTGGAAAAGACCCTGATGCTGGGAAAGATGGAGGGCACAAGGAGAAGGGGACGACAGAGGACGAGATGGTTGGACAGTGTTATAGAAGCTACCAGCATGAGTCTGACCAAACTGCGGGAGGCAGTGGAAGACAGGAGTGCCTGGCGTGCTCTGGTCCAGGGGGTCACGAAGAGTCGGACACGACTAAACGACTAAACAACAACAACAATATCTCAAGGGCTGCCCCATAGAAACTTGTTTTCTGTGGCTCCAGAGGGTAGGACCCAAACCAGTGGATTCAAATGACAGCAAAGGTGATTCCAACCAAAGATCTGGAAGACCTTTCTGACAGCAAGGGCCATTTGACTGTCAAACAGGCGACCTTGGAAGGTGGGAGACTCAGTGGCATAGCGTGGGTTGTCAGCACCCGGGGCAAGGCAAGTAATTTGCGCCCCTAACCCGGGGCAAGGCAAGTAATTTGCGCCTGCCCCCCGCTGCACTGTCCCTCCCCCAGATAGTCCCTCGCTCTCTCTCCGCACCGCACCGCACGCCTGGCACCCTCCCCTCCACAGTGGGCGGCGACCCGGCGGCTCGGATCGGATTCGCACAGCCAGCACTGCAGTGAGAGAGAGTGAGTGAGCCAGGTAGGGGCAGAGAGCTGCGAGTGCGAGCGCCCCCCCCAGATGTTGCACCCGGTGCGGCCAGCCCCCCCTGCACCCCCCACGCTACGCCACTGGGTAGACTGTCCTGCATTTGGAGGTTTTTTAAACAGAGGTTGGACGGCCATCTGTCAGGGATTCTTTAGCTGGGATTCCCGCATTGCAGGGGGTTGGATAGATGACCCTTGGGGTCCCTTCCAAATCTGCAATGCTATGGTTCTATGACTTCCATCCCCAAACACAGACAGCTGCCTCATGTTGAAAAATCAAGGAGCAGTTCAGAATTCCTCTTTTACTTCCTCCTCCTTTCCTTCCCCTGCTTCCTCTGTTTGGTTAGGCAGCCGTTTGGCTTTGATAATTTACTTTTAATAAGCCAGAGTCAAATGAGACATGGATGGAGAACCGTCTCCTCCCGAACAGCGCAGAGCTCAAAGCATCCCATAATCGCATCGCCTTCTCTCTCTCTCTCTCCACCCGCCACTCTCTGCCTCGCAGGCATCTCGTAAACCGTAAAGGAACGTTGAGGAAAAAACACTAAAAACTCTTTATCTGTCAAGATTCAAGGATCAGCGCCGCCAGCGAGTCAATAATTAATGGGGCATGTTTACAATACATCATTACAGCTGAGAGGGTGGAATTCTCACTGGAAGAATTTCCAGGTTTTTCAGGGGAGGGGATCGCGGAGAGGCAAACAGACCATTCTGTCCGTTCTTTGGGACAGCCCGGACGAGAAACCAAGGCTGGTCTCGTGGGTACGGTGCAGAGTAAAGGTAAAGGTACCCCTGCCCGTACGGGCCAGTCTTGACAGACTCTAGGGTTGTGCGCTCATCTCACTCTAGAGGCCGGGGGCCAGCGCTGTCCGAAGACACTTCCGGGTCACGTGGCCAGCGTGACAAAGCTGCATCTGGCGAGCCAGCGCAGCACACGGAACGCTGTTTACCTTCCCGCCAGAGTGGTACCTATTTATCTACTTGCACCCGGGGGTGCTTTCAAACTGCTAGGTTGGCAGGCGCTGGGACCGAGCGACGGGAGCGCACCCCGCCGCGGGGATTCGAACCACCGACCTTCTGATCGGCAAGTCCTAGGCACTGAGGCTTTAACCCACAGCGCCACCCGCGTCCCTTAGGGTGCAGAGAGCTGGGTTCAAGTCCCCGTTCAGCCGTGACATCAGGTTCCCCATCCCAAAACACAGTAACTCTTAGGCCACCTCCACATATTCAACACTTACGATACAGCTTTATAAATGGCCCTGGCTACCGGCAAATAATTCTGGGGGCTGTAGTTTGCACCCGTAACAAACTACAGCTCCCAGAATTCTTTGCCAGAGGCCTGGACCATTTACAAAGCTGTATAAAGGGATGTATTGTTACCGGAAAAATCTGAGGGCTCCCTTGGACAAAAAGTAAAGACACCAACCAGAGTAAATTGGAGCAAATCATCAGCCTGTAGGCTTGGCCTTTATTGTACTGTTGCAGCAGGGTGTTCCCCTCACTCGCAGGAGAGAGGAAAGACACAGAAAAATGGTGTGCAAGACCTTATAAAAACTTTTGAAATTCCCCTCCTCTAGGTCAAGCCCACCCCCAGAAACATCATGCATACATTACAGAAAGGAGGGGTTGAGGGAGTTGTTGTGGTGGTAACCTGAGTGTCCTGTCACCTGGCTGGTTCCCTTCTCCCCCCCCCCCCATGAGTCATTTTCTGAAGACAAAAGGTAGTCGCAGTTTCCTGCCCCCTGAGGGAAATCTGATCATGCTGAATCCATTCCCATATGCAAGTTCTTTGTGATTTTTGATTGTCTTCTGTCTGGGACCATCAGGGTTGGCATAGCAACTGGGCAGGGCTCCTGTGGATGTGCTGCTATGCTCAAGGGATTATGGTGGCCTGTATCAAACCTTCCCCATTTTGTAGTCCTTCCTTCATGCAGTAAAATAAAAGTGGAACAGTGCAAATCTGATGTATGGTTGATTTTCTATGAATTTATAACAGAAGTGTAACGTATGTAGTGTGTGAGTGTGAGTGTGTGTGAAGTCTGTACAAACTGAATGATGGGGTGTGTGTTTCCTGCTACAGTGTAAAGGGGCTGGTCTGTGTGGCTAAAGTCTCATTTATATCTTACTAAGGAGACAGAGGCGGAAGGGGTCCACTGAGGGTCATCTAGTCATCTGGGCAATGCGGGAATCTTTTGCCTGACACAGGATTCAAACCCACAACCCTGAGAGTCCCATACTCTGCTGACTGAGCTATCCCAGAGCTATCATACCACATTAAACAGTCATGTCTTCCCCAAAATAATTCTGGGAGCTGTAATATGTTATGAGAGATGTTCTGAGACCCCTATTCCCTCCCAGAGAGCCACAACTCCCAGACACTCCCTGTGAAGAGGGATTGCTCTGAAAATTGGACATCTGTCCATGGTATTGGGGGGGGGGTGTCTTCTAACTACTAAAAGCACCCTTAGCAGACTGCAGGTCCCAGTTTTCTTTGGGGTTGCGCTCTTTTCATGTTGCGAACGGGCCTCCGGAACGGATCCTGTTCGCAACCAGAGGTACCACTGTATTACGGGAAACTTCAAAATACTGATGAAACCATCGTCTGGAGCTTCTGGCTGGTTCTTCTATGTGGTCGTTTGAAGTCTTGTTGCAACAATAAAGATCAGGCCTACAGGCTGCTGTTTTGCTTCTATCTCCTGGCTGATGTTTCTTGCTTGTGACCACCGACCTGAACCTATGGGAGCCAAGGTTAGGCAGTTGTGGAGTGCTCCAATGACACCCTTATACAACATCGTTGGGGAACCTGCCATCTTCCTTTCTGCATACATAGCCAAGCCAGCGAAGACGTCACTGAGACAGGTGTGTGAACAGCGTCTCCACCTCCATCGTTCTGCCTGGACACCGAAGTCCAGCGCCGAGAACCTTCTGGTGGTTCCCTCCCTGCAAGGAGCCAAGTTACAGGGAACCAGGCAGAGGGCCTTCTCGGTGGTGGCACCTGCCCTCCCACCAAATGTCAAAGAGAAAAATAACTACCAAATTTTTAGAAGACATCTGAAGGCAGCCCTGTTTAGGGAAGCTTTTAATGTTTAATAAGTTATTGTATTTTTAGTGTTTTGTTGGAAGCTGCCTAGAGTGGCTGGGGAAACCCAGCCAGATGGGTGGGGCATAAATAATAAATTATTACTATTATTATTATTATTAATTCATTAAACAAAAATGACAAAAACAGAGGCTGTGTGATTCCTTAGCGTTCCTCAGAGCACAGTTTCCTTATCTTAAAGGTAAAGGTACCCCTGCCCGTACGGGCCAGTCTTGACAGACTCTAGGGTTGTGCGCCCATCTCACTCAAGAGGCCGGGGGCCAGCGCTGTCCGAAGACACTTCCGGGTCACGTGGCCAGCGTGACAAGCTGCATCTGGCGAGCCAGAGCTGCACACGGAAACGCCGTTTACCTTCCCGCTAGTAAGCGGTCCCTATTTATCTACTTGCACCCGAGAGTGCTTTCGAACTGCTAGGTTGGCAGGCGCTGGGACCGAACAACAGGAGCGCACCCCTTCGCGGGGATTCGAACCGCCGACCTTTCGATCGGCAAGCCCTAGGCGCTGAGGCTTTTACCCACAGCGCCACCCGCGTCCCTTCCTTATCTTATCCCTGGCTTTTTTACAGTTACGACAACGGCCAGTTGCTCAGCCAGGCCTTTGGAATGATGGTTCAGGCTTCTATCAACTCATGATGGTATTTGACTTCTGGTTCTAAATGTGTTTCAAGGCATTTTAACTCTTGTTTCTCCCCCCCACACACACACACACCTGGATTGCTCCTGGCTGCAGAGAGGGGCAAATGAGGTCAGCTCAAGAGGTGAAGCGTGGAAGCGGAAGATCGGAGGACTGGGAGGTGGAGGGGGGAGAGGAGGAGAAGGAGAGTTACACATTGAAGAAAGCTGTTCACAGGCTGCTATTACCACCAAATTGGAGGCCAAGGCTTTCGCTGCGGAATAACGCAGGGAACATTTCCCAAGGGGCTTCTGAGGAGAGAGACTGAGACCTTGAAATTTCCGTCTTTGCCAAGCCAAGCAACTCCAGAACCTGCTCTTCAGACGCTGAGAGCAAAAGGCAAAAAGGGGGAGAAAGGTCACCCTTTTCTGGGGGCGGCGGAGGCCGGAAGAGACGTAATCCCTTCTCTTTGAAAGCAAGCTGGTGGTGAAATATTTGAGGAGCGAAACGGGGGGCTCCCGTTGTGATTTTGCTTCTGCAAAACCTACCCTGTTGCATTTTAACTCTCTGCTTCCAGATGTTTGCATAATTTCCTGGGTATTGCCAGTATTTGGGTAGGTGAGCTTCTGTCCACCAAGGGCCATATTCTCTCTGGTAGAACCTGCCAGGGGCCACATCCTGGGATTGGGAGGGGCCCAAGGCAGCAGTGGGACCTAAATCATCGGATGATGATGTGAAGCCTCTGTTACTTGGGCAAAGCCCCAAACCCGACTAGATCTGAGAACAGCAGAGAGTCAGTAATCTGAGACCAGATATCTAAATGCAGATGTCATTGTCACTAATATATGTGGTTATATGCATATTAAAGGTAAAGGGACCCCTGACCATTAGGTCCAGTCTTGGCCAACTCTGGGGTTGCAGCGCTCATCTCGCTTTACTGGCCGAGCGAGCCGGCGTACAGCTTCCGGGTCATGTGGCCAGCAGGACTAAGCTGCTTCTCGCGAACCAGAGCAGCGCACGGAAATGCCGTTTACCTTCCCTCCAGAGTGGTCCCTATTTATCTACTTGCACTTTGTGCTTTCGAACTGCTAGGTTGGCAGGAGCAGGGACCGAGCAACAGGAGCTCACCCCGTCGTGGGGATTCGAACCGCCAACCTTCTGATCAGCAAGTCCTAGACTCTGTGGTTTAACCCACAGCGCCACCCGCGTCCCTTTATATGCATATTAGTACACACATTATTTGGGTGGAGGTCTGGACTGAAAAATTCAGATCAGTGCAGATGTTTCGGGGTGACAGCGTTTCAGTTCAGTTCCATTCCAGAAAGTGTGAACCGGGTAAGTGTTGCCTTTAAACGTGAAATGAATCAAATTTGGGTCCCTCGATTTCTGAAAGTCCTACAAGCCAGCCTGTGCGCCTGCCGGGCCTGTGAGCGATGCTGATTGCTATTTTCCTATTAGCAATTCTGCTGCCCCTGCTACTATTTCTGATCACGGCATTCCGAGCAAAAGCGCTTCAGATTGCAAGGGGGAAAGTCCATCTAGAGAAATCACCTCAGCCTAGTTAGCAGCTTCTTTTTAAGAAAGAGGTTCCGAAAATCTCCGCCAGGTCTGTTTTTAACAGCACCAGCTGTTTATATCTCAAATGGATGGGGGTGTTGTTTAGCTTAATCCATATGTGAGCAAATCGCTTGCTGTTTGAAACCTCCGCATGCTTGAGTCAGAGAATGTTTTATATATGACTGTGTTTTTACATACACACCCACAGTTCTGTTTGCTTTCAGTGTGGGATCAATTGACTGAGATGCGTTGATGTGTCAGGGGACTGGAGAGTACCAAATTGACAGCTCTGCAGCTTCTCCGTCAGAAGCGGGAGCGATGAACTGCATTGTGCGCGCGCACACAAAAACCCCAACTCGGTTCCAGGCCCCGTTCCAGATCTGTGGGAGGCCCCTGGTCGACCCCTTGAAGGGCTGCCCCACAAATGACAGAACAAGCTTATTTTCTGCTGCTCCAGAGACCAGGACCTGAACCAATGGATTCTAGTTACAAGAAAGGAGATTCCAGCTCAATGTTTCGTTAGCCCAAAAATGGGAAACGAGCAAGGTCCCAACCAAAGAAGAATGGCAACATAAACTGATGGATTATTACACGCAGTATGTTTAGAGACGACTGGAGGATGTTTACTGAACATATGGGTGAAAACTGTGCTCATTTAAAAACCTTGGTAGCATGTAATAAATGTTGGAAATGTAAAGATAAAGAAGGTACATTTTACCATATGTGGTGGGAATGCAAGAAAGTAAAAAGTTATTGGGAAATGATATATAATGAATTGAAAAACATGTTCAAATATACCTTCGTTAAGAAACCAGAAGCACTCTTACTTGGTATTGTAGGGAATGAGATAAATAAGAAAGATAGGGAATTATTCTTATATGCAGTGACAGCGGCGAGAATATTGATAGCTCAGAAATGGAAGCAAGAAGAGTTACCTACATTGGAAGAATGGAGAATGAAGATGATGGACTTTGCAGAACTTGATAGACTGACAGGAAGAATTCGAAATCGACGAGACCAAAGATTTACTGAAGAATGGGGAAAGTTTTCAGAATATATGCATAATTTAAGTGAAAAACAAATAACGCTTGTAACCATTAATGAAGCTTTGTAAAAAAGAAAGGTTAGAATTTGAGTGAAACAAGACTTAACTTATAAATAATTAGGTGAGATCTCAGAAATGTGCAAGAAAGTAAGAAGGGAAGGAGTACCAGCCAAGTTGAGGGAAGTCAAAAAAAGAGAACGAATGTAAAAAAAACTGTACGAATCGTATTAATTTGTTTTATTTGTAAATGGAATAAAAATTTTATTTAATAAAAAATAAAAAAATAAAAACCTTGGTAGCATTAAGATAAATTCAACAGTGTAAATAGGTACTGATGGATGTAACAATGGATTACTGAATGGTTTAGTTCAGGGGTCAGCAAACTTTTTCAGCAGGGGGCGGGTCCACACCCCTTCATCCCTGCTTAAAAGGTAAAGGTAAAGGTACCCCTGCCCGTACGGGCCAATCTTGACAGACTCTAGGGTTGTGCGCCCATCTCACTCAAAGAGGCCGGGGGCCAGCGCTGTCCGAAGACACTTCCAGGTCACGTGGCCAGCGTGACATCGCTGCTCTGGCAAGTCAGAGCCGCACACGGAAACGCCGTTTACCTTCCCGCTAGTAAGCGGTCCCTATTTATCTACTTGCACCCGAGAGTGCTTTCGAACTGCTAGGTTGGCAGGAGCTGGGACCGAACGACAGGAGCGCACCCCGCCGCGGGGATTCGAACCGCCGACCTTTCGATCAGCAAGCCCTAGGCACTGAGGCTTTAACCCACAGCGCCACCCGCGTCCCCCATCCCTGCTTAGAGGTGGGCTAAATACAGTTGCCTCCAGTAATCCAGCAAGGAGGACCCAAATGGGAAGCTCACCAGCCCTGGCTACTTGCAAGAGTTGAAGGTCAAGCCAGGAGCTGAGATCAAGGAGGAAACCAGAATTCAGGAACGAAGGGCAACCAAGACCCAAGACAATCTTGTTCCTCACCCAGTATTCACCTGCCGGGAGCCTGTTTAGACCCACTTGGACAGAAAGGATCACATGTCCAGGCTGGGTGGTCAGAGTAGGTCCAAACAGGGGTCAGCAAACAGGGGGCCGGTCCACCGTCCGTCAGACCTTGTGGGGGGCCAGACTATATTTTGAAAAAAATTAATGAACGAATTTCTATGCCCCACAAATAACCCAGAGATGCATTTTAAATAAAAGCACACATTCCACTCATGTATAAACACGCTGATTCCCGGACCGTCCGCCAGCCGGATTTAGAAGGCCATTGGGTCGGATCCGGCCCCCGGGCCTTAGTTTGCCTACCCATGGTCCAAATCCTGCAGGAACTTCGCTGAGAAGCTGCAGTTTGAAGGTTTGCCACATGGAGGCGCTGACAGCCATTGTTTTTCAGCCTGTCGTACCTCACAGAGCTGTTGTGAAGCTGGAGAAGTGAGCAGAGCCACAGACACCGCCCAGAGCACCTCACACAGAAAGGACAAGAACCTTTTTTATGTATGCTACAACAGCAGCAAGAATACTTATTGCAAAGTATTGGAAGACGCAAGAACTACCCACCCGGGAAGAATGGCAGATGAAACTGATGGACTACATGGAAATGGCGGAAATGACCAGCAGAATCCGAGACCAGGGAGAAGAGTCGGTGGAAGAAGATTGGAAAAAAATTTAAAGTATATTTACAGAAATATTGCAAAATTAATGAATGTTAGAAGTATATTGGAATGAAGTTATATGGTTTTAGCAGAAGGGTTATTAAGAATTATATGGACGTTAAGTGTTAATGTGGTAAACTGGAAAATTGAAAGTTAAATTGTGTTGGGATAAATTATAGAAAAAAAATTGAAGAGGAGGGAAAGGATTTGTTGAACCAGATAATTTGAACTCGAATACAAAAAAGGGAGGTGCGAGGAAGTCGAGGAAATAAGCTAATGAAAGATTTAGATACAAAATTTGGATGTGTGTTTTTTTTGGTTTTTTTCTTATGTTGTATTGTTGTATTGGGGACGCGGGTGGCGCTGTGGGTAAAAGCCTCAGTGCCTAGGGCTTGCCGATCGAAAGGTCGGTGGTTCGAATCCCCGCGGCGGGGTGCGCTCCCGTGGTTCGGTCCCAGCGCCTGCCAACCTAGCAGTTTGAAAGCACTCCCGGGGGCAAGTAGATAAATAGGGACCGCTTACTAGCGGGAAGGTAAACGGCGTTTCCGTGTGCGGCTCTGGCTCGCCAGAGCAGCGATGTCACGCTGGCCACGTGACCCGGAAGTGTCTCTGGACAGCGCTGGCCCTTGGCCTCTTGAGTGAGATGGGCGCACAACCCTAGAGTCTGTCAAGACTGGCCCGTACGGGCAGGGGTACCTTTACCTTTACCTTTATTGCTGTATTGTTTTTTTCTCTTTTTTATTGTTGATGTATTGTTTGTTGAATTCATGTACTGTTTTTCTTCATTGTTTTTCTTTTTATAATTATAAAATATCTAATAAATTTTATTTAAAAAAAAAAAAAAGAAAGGACAAGCTATAAACACCACACACATTCCTGCCCTGTGGAACAGGAAGCTCAGGGGGCTATTAATCTCAGGGTTGTGGGTCCCTTCCAACTCTATGATTCTAATGTACTTCTGTGACGCATGAGGGAAGGGGGGGACTTCAGTTCTGTTCGCATTTAAGTGTAAACCTACCTCATCCGAATTTTTCAAAACAACACATGGGCTGAAACGCAGCCTTGCTTCAAAACTCACACGCCTCTGAATTTTGCAGCTCAGCTCTGCAGCAAAGTACAAAATGAACATGGTAAAGCCTGCACCGAAATGCATATATTCATGAAAGTGTTGTAGCAAAAAAAAAAAAATCATTATTATTTTTAAATAATATTTATTAAACGTTTAATAGTTACAGAAGAAAGAAAGAAGAGAAAAGGTACAATAAAAGAGAGAAAAATAAAGATAGAAAAAAAATTAAAAATACATAAAACAACACCTCCACCCCAATAGAAAAAGAACCAAATCATTATTGGGGGGGGGGGTGTCGCTGTGCAAAAATGTGTCCATCAGGCAAAAAAATGTATACAAATGTGTGTATATTGGGAGAAAACACTGGTGAATTTTCACAAAGGCCTTTGAAAGGAAAAAATAATTGCAAGTGTAAATATGGTGAGAGGGGTTTAACAAAAGAAACCTTTTGGACGTCCCGAGCCTCAAGGAGGTTAGATTGGTCTCAGCTAGGGCCAGGGCCTTTTCAGTACTGGCCCCGACTTGGTGGAATGCTCTGTCACGAGAGAGTAGGGCCCTGCGGGACTTGACATCTTTCCGCAGAGCCTGCAAGACAGAGCTGTTCCGCCAGGCCTTTGGTTTGGACTCAGTCTGACCCTTCTGTTTCCCTCCCCTTATGGTTTTGATCTATGGGCTATTATTAAAACGAGGCTGCATTTTAAACTGTATTTTTAACCTGTATTTTAAATTGTCCCCCCCCCCTTACGTTTTTATTGTAATTTTACTGGTGTTAGTCGCCCTGAGCCCAGGGCGGGTGGGGTATAAAAATATTATTATTATTATTATTATTATTAAATACAGCAAATTGAAAGTGATGGTCCACATCCGCAGCATACAGTGGTACCTCGGGTTACAAACACTTTGGGTTACAAACTCTGCTAACCCAGAAGTAGTACCTTGGGTTGAGAACTTTGCCCCAGGATGAGAACAGAAATCGTGCGCCGACGGTATGGCGGCAGCGGGAGGCCCCATTAGCAAAAGTGCACCTCAGGTTAAGAACGGTTTCGGGTTAAGAACGGACCTCCAGAACGAATCAAGTCCGTAACCCGAAGTTGTTGTTGTTTAGTCGTTTAGTCGTGTCCGACTCTTCGTGACCCCCTGGACCAGAGAACGCCAGGCCCTCCTGTCTTCCACTGCCTCCTGCAGTTTGGTCAAACTCATGCTGGTAGCTTCAAGAACACCATCCAACCATCTCTTCCTCTGTCATCCCTTCTCCTTGCACCCTCCATCTTTCCCAACATCAGGGTCTTTTCCAGGGAGTCTTCTCTTCTCATGAGGTACCACTGTATATTTAAAGCAGTATCATATTGCTTTAAACAGTCATGGCGGCTTCCCACCCCCCAAAGGATTCTGGGAATTCTGGTCATCTATCCTAACCCCCTGGAACCTTTCTGCCCAGCGTGAAACTCGAACCCAAGACCCTGGGATTAAGAGTCCCATGCTCTCCCGACAGAGCTAGGGAACTGTGCTGTGGTAGCTGTAGCTCTGGTAGGCGACGCCTTGCCACTCCCAGCGCCCCTTCAGCAAACTAACATTCCCAGTGCCACCCTTCTCATCGCAGACCCACTGAAGTGAATGTTTTGGGGGGCCTGCTTTGAGGATAGCTTGCACCGGATGCCGCCTGTGATTCTCGACCCCAGAAACGAAGCGTGTGCCGCAAGATGTTGGTCATAATATAATGCTGGCTGACTGGGAACGGTTATGGACCACTGGTATGAAATTTACGGCATGTAATGCCTTAAGAGAGAATATTATGAAAATGATATACAGGTGGTACATGACACCAGTCAAGCTGGCAAAGATCTATCATTTGCCCGATAACAAATGCTGGAAATGTAAAGAAACTGAAGGTACATTCTTTCACCTTTGGTGGACGTGCCCAAGGATTAAGACCTTCTGGGAGATGATCTATAATGAACTGAAAAAAGTGTTTAAATACACCTTCCCGATGAAACCAGAGGCCTTTCTCCTGGGCATGGTCAGCCAACAGGTGCATAAGAAGGATAGGACATTTTTTATGTATGCTACAACAGCAGCAAGAATACTCATCGCACAGCATTGGAAGACACAGGAGCTACCCACGCTGGAAGAATGGCAGATGAAAGTCATGGACTATATGGAATTGGCAGAGATGAGTGGCAGAATCAGAGACCAGGGAGAAGAGACGGTGAAGGAAGATTGGAGGAAGTTCAAAGACTATCTACAGAAACACTATAAGATAATGAATGTTTGATGACACCAGATTGAATGTAAAAGGTTATTAGTAAAAAGTTTAAAGATTAAAAAAGACCCAATATTTTAAGATATAAGGAAATACAGTTATATTAAGATATTAAAATTATGACAAAATCATATCAAGACAGAGGGAAGGAATTTGCTGATAGAATATATGATCTGGAATACAGGGAAGGGAGGTCTGGGGAGGTCGATGAAATAAGTTAATGCCAAGAATATAATGAGGATAAAAATTGTTTTTGTTTTTTACTTTTATTTTTCTATATTTTTTGCTGTTTTGTGTTTGTGTGTTATTGTATTTTTTTCATTTTTGTTGTGCTGTGGTTTATTCTTTCTTACTTTTGTCGCTTTATACTTATTGTAAAACTTAATAAAAATGATTCAAAAAAACACACCAAAAAACACAGAAACAAAGCGTGTGCCGAATTCTCCCTTTTCTGCCACGGAGCCAGCCTTCGTTCGCATGTTCACCTTCAAGCGTCCCCTTTTACTATTATTATTCTTCCCAGGACTGCTAATTATCTCCTCTCTTTGTGTTTCAGAAAGGGCGTCCGCGTCCTCCCACAATCCCCTCCTCCTCCCCGGGTTCCATCTTGTTTGCTCTGCCCCTGCCTCGTTAAAATAAAAACAGTCTTTTGCTAATTATCGGGAGAGCAACATAGCTCTCAAGGAAAGGGGACGCGGCTGGGAGAATATCGTGTTTGGCTAAAGAAACAAAAGCATCTCCTCACTAGGATGCGCCGAATTCTGCTGAGGATCGTGTCCACGCCCCGAGTCCTTGGGGTGGGTGGGGTGGTCAGGGGTGGCCCAAGATGCCCCCAATGCCATCCCCACAACTGGGGAGGGGCGGTGAGGTTCTGCAAGGGCACCCTCCTCTTGCCAAAACTCAGTGCCGAAAATCGTGGCGCTTTTCCAGTGAAGGCGGTGAAGGTCCTGTGTGAGTGTCTGGAGGTGGTTGGAGGATGGATGGTGGCAAACAGATTGAGGTTGAATCCTGACAAGACAGAAGTATGGTTTTAGGGGAAAGGAGGCGGGCGGGTGTGGGGGATTCCCTGGTCCTGAATGGGGTAACTGTGCCCCCTCCACACCTGCTTGCCCCCTGGTCTCCCAAAAACAGTACTTCTGGTTCTGATTTAAAAGAGAGGCAGAGCTGGGTATCATCCGCACACTGATGAACACCCAGCCCAAATGAAATCGTCTTCCCCTTCAGCCATGCTTATTGGGTCAGGAATCATGGGAGTTGTCCAATAATATCTAGAGGGTCGAAGGTTACTCTCCTCTGTTAGGCACTGAATACAGTGAGGTTTACTTCTGTGTAGAGACAGGAGCAGGATGATATCGTCACACAATTCCAATTGCATTCAAATAAATACCTCCGATATATTTCCAGTGCTCAATTCATTTTTGAGATATTGAAAGAAATGTAACGCAAAAATAAACAACCCAAAAAAACATTTAATTTAACAAACTGCTAATATTCATCGCTAGAAGGAAGGCTAGATACCATCTCTCATATATACACAGTGACAGACTGACATGAAAACAGGAAAGACAGATTGTTCTCAACTTGGAAACTTGCATTCTGTATTTATGTGTGTGTGTGTTATATATATATATATATATATGAAGGCCATTGGGCTAATAAAGGGCCTAGGAAACATAAAGCATCAATAAATACAATAAATACATTAATACATGTAAAAGTGGGCTTCAAAACAATTGGGATCAGCCAGCTTCACCCGAAACACATCTTATTACCGCATCCTGCTCCCAAAATTTCAGTTTGGGAACAATTTTAATACTGCTCTGGATATTCCTGAGATGATAGACATGGGGGGGGGGGGCCTTAAAACAGTCCATATTAATAATAACAAACACCATACAAAAACTAATAAATATTATGATTGCACAAATGGGATCTGCAACGAAATGTTGCAGCGTGCGGAACGCTACCTGGTTCTGGATTTGCACCTGCTTTGCCCCCTTCCCCTTCTCCGCCTGCTTTCGCCTTGCCCCAAGTAGCACAGCACGGTTGCATCTCCTACGGAAATTGTGCATGCCCAATGCCCACCCCCCAGGCCAGGCAGGTGTGGGTGGAAGGGAGAAACACACATACGCAGCCCACCCCCCCAGGGAAGCCTCACCAACCCCAAGCAAGGCAGAGAGCCTCTAAAGCTCTTTTTGCACCTGGTCTGCTTGGGTTACCCCAGGCATAGGCAAACTCGGCCCGCCAGATGTTTTGGGACTACAACTCCCATCATCCCTAGCTAGCAGGGCCAGTAGTCAGGGATGATGGGAGTTGTAGTCCCAAAACAGCTAGAGGGCTGAGGTTGCCTATGCCCGGGTTACCCTTTTAAAGGGGAGAAGGCAGGGATTGAACCTCTATCTCTGAGCGAACGCTCCCCCTTCGAGATACAGGAACATAGGGAAATGCTTTACGCAGAGTGAGGCCACTGGTCCAGGGAGGGCAGTGCGTACCAACTGGCCCAGAGACTGACTGGTTTAGCGCTAGCAGCACTTGTATGTGTGTGTGTTTTAACATATCATTTTCAACAATTAGTAAACGTACTTTTATAACTTACACAATTTTTTTTTACTTCCATCAATCACATCTGGAAATTTTCCAATCTTTTCACTTAATTTACGTTTCTTACTTTCACTATTACATTCAAATCTCGTAACTAATATAGCTCTTCTTTGCAATATTTCATATATTTCTCCTTACAAAACTTCTTGTAATCCTACCAGCGTAATTAGATAAAATGACAGGAAGGATTCGAAACCTGCGGGACCAGAGATTCACAGAAGATTGGAATAAATATTCGAACTATTTGAAGAGCAACTGTAATCAACATATTACGCCAGTAGGACTACAAGAAGTTTTGTAAGGAGAAATACATGAAATATTGCTAAGTAGAGAAAGATATAGGTTAAGAGATTTAAATGTAATAGTGGAAGTAAGAAATGTATATTAAGTGAACAGATTGGAAAATTTTCAGAGGTGATTGATGGAAGTCAAAAAAATAATGGTATAAGATATGAAAATATGTTTAATGATTGTTGAAAATGATACGTTGCAAAAATCAATACAAATTTATAAATATAAATAAAGAAAGAATACATGTGGCCCTCTGGACCTCCCCGTCTGGCCCTCAGAACATTCCCCAGGCCCACAATCCTCATTGCCTTGGCTTCACACCCTCCTCCGTGTTTTTGCCTGGCCAGGCAGGATGCGTCCCTGAAATCTGACCCTGCCTCTCGCTCACCCGGTCAGAGAGGGCAGAGTCTGGGCGTAGAAACTTCATGTGCAATGCAAGCATTGCTCCGCCCCCTTTTTCCTTCTGCCCCCGCCCACCACTGGGCTCCAGCACTGACTGGCAGCCGGCAGGAAGGTTTTCCCGGCGCTGCATGGGTATCGAATTGCAGAATTGACCCTGAGGGTCACCTTGGTCCAACCCCCCCCCCTGCAATGCAGGAATCTAGGCTCTGTGTGTGCTCTAACCACTGAGCAGCACAGCCTCCCCCCAAGGAAGTTGACCTCTGCTCTCCCGGCATGGGTGACTGAAACCCTCTGCCGCCTCCGCCACTGCCACCCCGCCCCTCTCGACTTGAAATCCCGCTTTTCCGGCAGACAGCTGGGCTAGGCTGCCGTGTCTCAACCTGCCTGAAGTATCACCCAGCGCGGAGGCGCCATGAGGGAGTGACTGAAGGCAGAAACTCTTTCTCTCTCTCTCTCAGGTCACCAACTCAGAAAGCCCAAGAGTCATGGATCTGAAGCGCCGTTTTCTGGTTCGGCCAACGCCTCCGTTCCTCTCCGGATCCATCTTTCTTCCCCTCTTCCTCCTCGCTTGGAGACCTGCAATTAGGCAAGGAGCGACAGGGAACACAAAGGGAAAGATTTAGGACTGATAAAAGACAGGGCTTCTTCAAAGCAGCGCCTAGTCAAACTGCAGAACTCCCTCTCCCTTTTTTTAACCAATATATATATATATTGTTTATGCCTATCAAGTTTATAAAGGTAAAGGTAAAGGGACCCCTGACCATTAGGTCCACTCGTGGCCGACTCTGGGGTTGCGGCGCTCATCTCGCTTTACTGGCTGAGGGAGCCTGCATGCAGCTTCCGGGTCATGGGGCCAGCAGGACTAAGCCACTTCTGGCGAACCAGAGCAGCACACGGAAACACCGTTTACCTTCCTGCCAGAGCGGTACCTATTTATCTACTTGCACTTTGAAGCGCTTTTGAACTGCTAGGTGGGCAGGAGCAGGGACCGAGCAACAGGAGCTCACCCCATCACGGGGATTCGAACCGCCGACCTTCTGATCGGCAAGTCCTAGGCTCTGTGGTTTAGCCCACAACGCCACCTGTGATCAAGTTTATACATTTCACTAATTTCGCTATCATTTTAACATTTCAAAACTTGACTTCCTTCCCCCTTTTTCTACGGCCAGTTAAACTTACTTTTAATATCTTCTGCATATCCAAATTGACTTAATTTGATCATTTATGCATCTGCTTTAAATATATACGCTTCTCAAACTGTTATTGCAATAATCCTGCCAATGTCTTTATCTGTTTACTGTTTATCTGCAAATATTCAATAAGCCATTTCCATTTTTTTAAAAAGTTTATCTTGATTTCTTATTCTTCCGGTAAGTTTCGCCATTTCTGCATATTCCGTAAGTTTTTGTATCCATTCTTCCTTTGCTGGGGCTTCTGCTTCTTTCCATTTTCGGGCGAGAAACATTCTTGCCACTGTAAAGGTAAAGGTAAAGGTACCCCTGCCCGTACGGGCCAGTCTTGACAGACTCTAGGGTTGTGCGCCCATCTCACTCAAAGAGGCCGGGGGCCAGCGCTGTCCAGAGACACTTCCGGGTCACGTGGCCAGCGTGACATCGCTGCTCTGGCGAGCCAGAGCCGCACACGGAAACGCCGTTTACCTTCCCGCTAGTAAGCGGTCCCTATTTATCTACTTGCACCCAGGGGTGCTTTCGAACTGCTAGGTTGGCAGGCGCTGGGACCGAACGACGGGAGCGCACCCCGCCGCGGGGATTCGAACCGCCGACCTTTCGATTGGCAAGCCCTAGGCGCTGAGGCTTTTACCCACAGCGCCACCCGCGTCCCTTTTTCTTGCCACTGTAGTCGCATACAATCATACCCTATTTAGCGGCCGGGATCCATTCCGGAGCCCTGGGCCGCTAGCCAAAAAGCGGTTTGCATTTCTGTGCATGTGCAAAGTGCGATTTAGCGTTTCTGTACATGCGCGAGCGGCAAACCCGGAAATGACCCATTCCTGTACTTCTGGGTTTGCCGCAGATGTTTGCCAGAATGGACATTAGACAAAGCGGATGTTCACGGAGGTATTATGTACATGAATAAGTTTCTATACATTTTAGGGAGTTCTGTCCCTATAATTCCCAAAAGAAAAGCTTCTGGGTGTGTGTTTTTTACAAACGTTATTTTAAACATCCTTTTCAATTCATCATACCCGTATTTTTCGCTCTATAAGACGCACCGGACCACAAGACGCACCTAGTTTTTGGAGGAGGAAAACAAGAAAAGAAATATTCTGAATCTCAGAAGCCAGAACAGCAAGAGGGATCGCTGCACAGTGAAAGCAGCAATCCCTCTTGCTGTTCTGGCTTCTGGGATAGCTGCGCAGCCTGCATTCGCTCCATAAGACGCACACACATTTCCCCTTACTTTTTAGGAGGGAAAAAGTGAGTCTTATAGAGCAAAAAATACGGTATATCATTTCCCAGTAAGCTTTAACTTTACCACAAGACCACCCCTCCCAGAACTCCCCCCCGCAGGAGGCAAGGATGACAGCCAGCTTAAGTGGCTCCTGAAGAGAATTGGACCAATTTAAGGAGGAGGAGGAGAGGTTTGTCGCAGAATCATAGAACTGCAGAGCTAGAAGGGACCCCAAGGGCCATCTAGTCCAACCCCCGGCCCCTGCCAATGACTACTAGCCATTGCTTACATTCTTATGGAACCTCCCAGTCCAGTGGCAGTCTATCTGGATCCCTAAGCCAGGGGTCAGCAAACTTTTTCAGCAGGGGGCCGGTCCTCTGTCCCGCAGACCTTGTGGGGGGCCAGACTATATTTTGAAGGGGGGAAATGAATGAATTTCTATGCCCCACAAATAATCCAGAGGTGCATTTTAAATAAAAGGACACATTTTACTCATTTGAAAACATGCTGATTCCCGGACTGTCTGTGGGCCGGATTTAGAAGGCCATTGGGCCTGATCCGGACCCTGGGTCTTAGTTTGCCTACCCATGCCCTAAGCTCTGTCTGTCCACTGTGAGAACAGGATACAGTGGTACCTTGGGTTAAGCACTTAATTCGTTCCAGAGGTCCGTTCTTAACCTGAAACTGTTCTTAACCTGAAGCACCACTTTTGCTAATAGGGCCTCCCGCTGCCGATTTCTGTTCTTCTCCTGAAGCAAAGTTCTTAACCTGAAGCACTATTTCTGGGTTAGTGGAGTCTGTAACCTGAAGCGTATTTAACCTGAAGCGTATGTAACCCGAGGTACCACTGTAATGAAGTAGCTGGGCCACTGGTTTGATCCAGCATGTCCGATTCGAGCTAGTTAGCACATACAGGGTTAAAAATGTGAGAGGCAATGAGGGCGTGGCCAAGCAGGTGTGCAGATGGCGATCATTTAGAAAGAAGAGCTCAGGAAGTTTAAAATAACAATAATATCCTGTCTCAGGTCAGCATCCCCAACTTTGGTGCCAAGTAGGGTGTCACAGAATGTTTACGAACACTCAAATAGCTCTGGGAGAATCATCTGCTGGTCCGGAGGGATGTCACAGAATGCTTAAGAACATTCCAACAGCTCCGGAGGAAGTGTTGCTCGCAGGATGCTGGCGATTAGCAAAATTGCAGGGATGAATTGGGAAAACATCAGGAATGCCGGCAAGGGGGAGGGGAAATGCCACCTATCAGGAGCTCAGGAAAGCTTTCTGTCTGGGTTTGAGAAGGCGTACCTGTTTCTGCTCTCTTTCCACAGCTTACCTTTGGATATCTGCTAGCTGCTGTGATTTGCTCACGTGAGAGATAAAAAAACAACAACACCGTCCTTCTGAATGATGGCGCCATGCCAGGCAGTTCTTCAGCCTCCCAAAGCAAGCATCACCTGCGTTGTTTTTTTAAAAGAAAGGGAGAGATCGTCAGCAGCCGTCAATCAAATAAACGACTGCCAAGAGGGGAGTGGGGTCAGATCAGACCCGTCCCAACAGAGAGAAATTGCCACCGCCTCATATTTATCTCCCAAGGGAAGAAAAAAACAAGAATAACAGAATTAAAAAATTTAAGTAAATCTTTATTGGCCCAGAAATGGAAACAAGAAGAATTACTGACGAAAGAAGAATGGCAGATGAAATTAATGGGCTATGCAGAATTAGATAAGATGACAGGAAGGATTCGAAACCTGCGGGACCAGAGATTCTCAGAAGACTGGAATAAATATGTGAACTATTTGAAAAGCAATTGTAAATTAACAGATTACGCTAGTAGGATTACAGGAAATTTTGTAAGGAGGAAAATATGAAATATCGCAAGGAAGATTATGAAGAGAGTTATTAGTTAAGATCATTAAAAGTAATAGTGAAATTAAGAAATGTAAATTAAGTGGAAAAGATTGGAAAAGTTTCAGATGTGATTGATAGAAGTCAAAAAAATTGTATAAGATATGAAATTGTGTTAAATGATTGCTGAAAATGATAGGTTAAAAAATTAATAAATATATATAAAAATAAGATAGTCTTTCCAGCTAAAATAACTAAATAAATGTAAGTAAATCAGCATGGGTATGATTCCCCAGCTGTGAAGAACCTCCATACTATTGCCTTGGCTGAAAGATTAAAAATAAATAAATACCTAGCAGCTGCCCTGTGGGAGAATCCTTCTCCGCCCCAGCTATTGACTGACATGCTGTGATGTCACAGAATGTTCACAAACATTCCAACGACAGGGAGGGAAGGAAGGGAGAGGTGTGGAATGTTATCAGAGGTCAGGGGTCAGGGGAGCCATGGAAAGATGTACAGGCAAGCTCATCGTTTGGCAGGTGCCATTCAATTGTGAAAGCTCTGCGGACAGTTGTACATTTTAAATGCACATTGTGTCTTGTGTTGCAAACCCCTAAATCTGTTTCCCTGTGGGGGGGCAGGGAGCTGCGGGGGTTGCAATGACCCCCCCAACAGGTCACGCAAGCAGATAATCAATAGCAACCGACCCACCTCGCAGCATTGTCGCAAGGATCACAACCGACAACCTCCCCCGCAAAGGTCTTGTGCAAACGCAAGTTATAATCCTGACATGTTCTTGCAGGGGGGAAAGTCAACCCTCCTGATTAAAAAGCAGAGTTTGCTCCGCTGCCCCTTCTGGAATCGCAACGAGGTGACCTCTTTCCGCCAGCAAGAAAAACACACACACACACACCAAGCAGTTTGCTCAGAAAGCACACAGATAAATAAATTTTGCATATTAGCCAGGGCCATAAGCATCTCTACCACCCCCAAATCTGCGAGGCTGAGTCTTAAGTGAATTTTTATGGCCAACATTATCAACCCCCCAAGGATACCAACATGGAGGAGAGGCTGACTGCTTCTCCCGAACACTGCCAATTATCTGCCAGCGCACTAGGATAAGGGGGCAGGAAGAAAAACACGGTCTTTATGCTGTTTTATTTTGCGTTGGGTGGAAAACCACCAGGACAGAGTCCCGTGCCCCGGATGTTTCCATCAATATTCATGGCTATGACATACAGGTCACCGACTCTGCAAAGGAAAGCATTGTGGCATCTGGAATTAACACACCTCTTTGGCGTGTGGGTTAAAACACAGAGCCTAGGACTTGCCGATCAGAAGGTCGGCGGTTCGAATCCCCGTGATGGGGTGAGCTCCTGTTGCTCGGTCCCTGCTCCTGCCAACCTAGCAGTTCGAAAGCACGTCAAAGTGCAAGTAGATAAATAGGTACCACTCCAGAGGGAAGGTAAACGATGTTTCTGTGCGCTGCTCTGGTTCGCCAGAAGTGGCTTAGTCATGCTGGCCACATGACCCAGAAGCTGTACGCTGGCTCCCTCGGCCAATAAAGCGAGATGAGCACCGCAACCCCAGAGTCGGTCACGACTGGACCTAATGGTCAGGGGTCCCTTTCCCTTTAATATATCATCATCATAATCTTTGCTCTGTCCCCTCCGTGGATCTTTGAGTGTGTTCACTGGGCAGGCGTCTGGATAAACAATAATTATGGTCGCCGGTCATGTGTTGCACCTCTCCTGAGTCAGGACTCAGACACGTTGTGTACAGAAGCAAAGCCTGTTTTTCCAGGGTGACCTGTTTCCCCTTCGTGCCCTCGGTGGATCTTGTCACTGCTAATCTTCCTTTTTTGAGGAAGAGAAAGACCAGTAGACTGGCGGGTGTGCTTTGGTGACAGCTTATTTGCTTTTGCTGCAAATATATCCATGCCCCTCTTTTCCTGCCCTGTTCTCTATTGTACTACCAACCTTACTGTATGCATGTGAAACATGGACCACTTATAAACGCCATCTCCAACTCTTCGGAAGATTCCATCAACGGTGCCTCCGAAAAAATTTACACATCACTTGGGAAGACAGGCGAGCTAATGCCAGTGTACTGGAAGAAGCAAAGATCACCAGTGTTGAAGCAATGATTCTTCAACACCAACTTCGTTGGACTGGTCATGTGGTGCGGATGCCTGATGATCGTCTTCCGAAGCAACTCCTCTATTCCGAACTTTAAAATGGAAAGCGTGATGCTGGTGGTCAACAAAAGAGGCTTAAAGGCTCTCTCCAGGCAAATCTTAAAAAATGTAGTACAGTATAAACACTGAAGACTGGGAAACACTGGCTTGTGAGCGCTCCAAATGGAGAACAGCCTTGACCAAAGGTGTCATGGACTTTGAAGACACTCGAACTCAGGACACAAGGGAGAAATGTGCTAAGAGGAAGGCATGCCTGGCAAATTCACACTGTGATCAACTCCCGCCCAGAAACCAATGTCCCCACTGTGGAAGGACGCGTGGATCCAGAATTGGCCTCCACAGTCACTTATGGACTCACTGATAAAACTGTGTTTATGGAAGACAATCTTACTCGGCTACGAGGGATTGCCAAAGAAGAAGATAAAGAAACACTGTTCTCCCTCTCATTTCACAGAATCATATAATTGTTAGGTTGGAAGGGACCCCAGGGGTCATCTAGCCGAACCCCTTGCAATGCAGGAATTCTGCCCATCTGCTCCGGGGTGGGTTCGAACCTCCAACCTTCTGATCCTAACCACCGCCTCTGTCCAAGTTGCCTGGATGCAGCCCAGGGAAGCACTGAAGGTGTTGGGGGAAGAAGGAGGCCAGAGAGGAGCAGACAGTGGCGGGCGTCCCTTGTCTCCTGCGCTTACTGGTCCTCTCCTTGGGGTCCATAATAATAATAATAATAATAATAATAATAATAATAATTTATTTATATACCCCGCCCTTCCCGGTTCAAAAACCGGGCTCCGGGCGGCTAACAAGAAATTTAAAACACTTAATTGTAAAAGCAGCATAAAATACAGTATAAAAACATGAATAACAATAAAATTCAAAATTCAGAAATCAATTTAGGGGAAATAAGCATTAGATAATCCCCAGGGCTAGCTGGCTGAATTGGTCCTACTTAGGCCAGCGAGGAGGCCAGGGGAGAATTAGCTGTGGGGTCTCAGAGCGGGTGATCTTCATATAAGGAGAGGGAAGAGAAGGGAAATAAAAGATCAGGCTGAATTCAAATTAAAGGCCAGGCGGAATAGCTCTGTCCAACAAAGGTCCGTATAGTTAAAGCTCTGGTTTCCCCACTAGTGATGAATGGAAGTGAGAGCTGGACCATAAAGAAAGCTGATCGCCAAAGAATGGATGCTTTTGAATGATTGTGCTGGAGGAGACTCTTGACAGTCCCATGGACTGCAAGAAGATCCAACCTCTCCATTCTGAAGGAAATCAGCCCTGAGTGCTCACTGGAAGGACAGATCCTGAAGCTGAGGCTCCAAGACTTTGGCCACCTCATGAGAAGAGAAGACTCCCTGGAAAAGACCCTGATGTTGGGAAAGATGGAGGGCGCAAGGAGAAGGGGACGACAGAGGACGAGATGGTTGGATAGTGTTCTTGAAGCTACCAGCATGAGTCTGACCAAACTGGGGGAGGCAGTGGAAGACAGGAGTGCCTGGCGTTCTCTGGTCCATGGGGTCACGAAGAGTCGGACATGACTAAACGACTAAACAACAACACAGGTGCAGAAGGAAGTTAAATTCTGAAGGGCCCTGGTCTCTTGGGACAGGGCATTCCAGCAGGTCGGAGCCACCACTGAGAAGGTCCTGGCCCTGGTGGAGGATAGTCTGACTTCCTTAGGGCCCGGGACCTCTAAACTATGGTTATTCATGGACCTTAAGGTCCTCTGTGGGGCAGACCAGGAGAGGCGGTCCTGTAGATACGAGGGCCCTATCCGCCCCCCCCCCCCATTTCAATCCATGCTGGGCCCTGCTTAGCTTTGCGAACACATTTGGCAGTTTTCCTTCTGTGTGCCACATGTGCACACCTATTAAACGGCAAACACACAAGAGGCAGAATCCAACCACCAGGTAGACATGTAACTGTTGGCAAGCAACCAAGGAAACAGGGGCAGCTCGCAGACCCCCAGCAGACTCCAGCCCACCAGTTGGTGCAGCATGAATCTGCGACCTGAGCTTCAGAAGCTGGGGCACGCTACTCAGCAGAGTAAACGCTGCACAAATGGAAGTGGCAGGAAAGGCTGTGTGAGCATATTTACAAGCAGTTTATTCAGCGTAGTAAAGGGACCCTTGAACATTAGGTCCAGTCGTGGCCGACTCTGGGGTTGCGGCGCTCATCTCGCTTTATTGGCCGAGGGAGCCGGCGTACAGCTTCCGGGTCATGTGGCCAGCAGGACTAAGCCGCTTCTGGCGAACCAGAGCAGTGCACGGAAACGCCGTTTACCTTCCCACCGGAGTGGTACCTATTTATCTACTTGCACTTTGACGTGCTTTTGAACTGCTAGGTTGGCAGGAGCAGGGACCAAGCAACGGGAGCTCATCCCGTCATTGCGGGGATTCGAACTGCCGACCTTCTGATTGGCAAGCCCTAGGATCTGTGGTTTAACCCACAGCGCCACCCGCATCCCTTGCTTATTCAGCGTACAGCAGGACAAAAGGAAACATGTCTGACCTCCTTCGTGTCCAAAGCAAAACGGCAAAAGCAAAAGCTGTACCCAAACGGAAGTTCCCAGCAAGCTGTGCTGGAGTGTAAACAGGCACGTGACACACAACTATCATGCCTGTTCCTTAAGGTGGAACGGAATATCCTAACAGTAACTTCTTGAGATCTGGAAGGAGCTAAACTCTGAAGGACAATAAGGCCTGTAAATGGGTGGAGCAGTGGAATAGGAATATAAGAAGCTGCTTTATATCCCTAGCCAGACCACCGGTCCCTCTCACCCAGGAATCATCTAGTGCCAGGCATGGCCAAACTTGGCCCTCCAGCTGTTTGGGGACTACAGTTCCCATCATCCCTGACCACTGGTCCTGTTAGGTAGGGGTGATGGGAGTTGTAGTGCCAAAACACCTGGAGGTGTTTGCCTATGCCTGGGCTAAACCTCCAGGTCTGCCCTGAAGCCTCCAGGTTTTCTTGGCAGGTGGAGGGCCTGAGTTTTCAGGCGGGTGAAGGAGCCTCTGGTGGTAAAAAGAAAAATAAGCAACAACAATGACTGTTGATGCAGCTTGAAAGCTTCAGCCTGGCAGAAGCGGTCTGCAAATTCTCACGTAGACACTCGGGGGTGGGGGGGTCTTCCTTCTTCTGCCCCCCTCTCCTAATTGATCTCCATCTCCAGGGTTTGCCTCTGTGCCATCCCATGGCATAGATAGCCCATGAGCTTGCATGCATGCATGCCCTCCAACATTTTTCTGATGAACACCGCAGGGCAGACCAGGATCAAATCAGAAACCTAGGTAGCTTCTGTTATTCCTGGACCGTCCCTGGAAAATAGGGACATTTGGAGAGCCTCAGCTTGCCCCTGGCGATATGACTGTGGCAGCCCTTGGAGACGGAGGTTAATTGGGTAGTTGGGTAGTAGCAAAGGGCAGGACTAGCCCCCCCCCCCCCCCGTTTCTCATATATATAGCCCAACCCCCCTGCAATGCAGCTGTCCCAAGCAGGTATCGAACCTGCAACCTTGGCGTTCATTGGCAGGACGCTCTAACCAACTGGCTTACCTGGAGATGCCTGGGCTTGAACCTGGGACCTTCTGAGTACAAGGCAGATATCCTACCATTCATCTACGGCCTTTCCCCTAAAAATAGAAAGAGAGATTCTAGTCCTCAAGGTTCCGGATCAGGGCCTGATTTAAACAGAAACACAGGAAGCTGAGTTACACCACGGCAAACTATAGTCCGCTTACCTCTGTAGTACCGCCTGCGCCAAGAATGGGTTACCGGTTGCCCTCCAGATGCTGCCGGACTCCCAATCCTATCAGGCTCAGCCAACATGGCCAGCGGCGGAGGACAATAGGAACTGTAGCTTAAGAGGACATACCCAACACATGGCAGAAGTCACAGGTGACCCTGCAATCCTAACCGCATCTACTCAGAAGTAAGACCTGGTGACAATTTTTGATGGAGCTTACTCCAAAGGTCGGGACGCGGATGGCCTAAGGCTTGCCGATCAAAAGGTCAGCGGTTCGAATCCCCGCGGCGGGGTGCGCTCCCGTTGTTCGGTCCCAGCGCCTGCCAACCTAGCAGTTCGAAAGCACTCCCGGGTGCAAGTAGATAAATAGGGACCGCTTACTAGCAGGAAGGTAAACGGCGTTTCCGTGTGCAGCTCTGGCTCGCCAGAGCAGCAATGTCACGCTGGCCACATGACCCGGAAGTGTCTCCAGACAGCGCTGGCCCCCGGCCTCTTGAGTGAGATGGGCGCACTCAAGAGTCTGTCAAGACTGGCCCGTATGGGCAGGGGTACCTTTACCTTTACCTTTAAGCAGGGTTAGGTGTTTTGGATCAGGTTAGCCATATTGATTTATATGCTGTTGGTGGATTATTGTCATTGTCTTGTTGGGCTGTGTACGTGATAAAGGGGAGCCATACTGGGGTGAAGGTGTCTTCTTCTGTTTGTCCCCATGTCAGTTTCAGCTTATTGGTTAATTTTTCTAGTAGGGCTGTTTCCCATACTATTTGGTACCATTGGTCCATGCTTACTCCTGACAGGTCTCTCCAGTTATGGTGTTTCTGGCTGCTGAAAGTAGGTGGGTAATGAGCGCTTTGTGGTGTAAATGGGCATTGTTGTCTTGGAAGATGTTTAGTAGGGCCAATTTTGGGGTGATGTCTAATACTTGCGTAGTTATTTCACATATTTCTCGTGTGGCTGTTGTCCAGAATAGTTGGATTTTGGGACACTCCCACCACATGTGGAGGTATGTGCCTGTGGAGGTGCACCCTCTCCAGCATTTTGGTGAGATTCCTGGGCGTATTAGCGCTCGTTTTCTTGGTGTTAGGTACCACCTGTAGGTGAGTTTCAGAGTGAGTTCTTTTCTTTTCATTGATATGGATTTAAAGGGGGGTTTAGACCACATTCTGGTCCATTGAGTGGGGTTAATCTCATAGCCTATGTCTTTCTCCCATTGTTTTTTGGCTGAATTTGTATACCGCCCTATACCCATAGATCTCAGGGCGGTCCACGTTATAAAAATTGAGGTTTTCCTGATTATAATTCTGGCGCTTCGTGTTGTGCAGCTGTGGCTTTGGAGGCCAATATGCCAGCATGCAAAGCTAAATTTCATCTACATGGTATGACACAACAGGAATGCCATCGGACCATGTCACCATTCTCCAACCCTCTTGGCCCATGTGTGCTTCCTTTGCCCCATGAGTCTGCCACAGAAAGAGTGGGAAAGAACCATAGGCCAGTAAGGTATAGGTAAAGGGACCCCTAACCATTAGGTCCACTCGTGGCCGACTCTGGGGTTGTGGCGCTCATCTCGCTTTATTGGCCGAGGGAGCCTGCATGCAGCTTCCGGGTCATGTGGCCAGCATGACTAAGCCTCTTCTGGCAAACCAGAGCAGCGCACGGAAACGCCGTTTACCTTACCGTCGGAGCGGTACCTATTTATCTACTTGTGCTGGCGTGCTTTCGAACTGCTAGGTTGGCAGGAGCAGGGACCGAGCAATGGGAGCTCACCCCATCGCGGGGATTTGAACCGCCGACCTTCTGACCAGCAAGCCCTAGGCTCTGTGGTTTAGACCACAGCGCCACCCACGTCCCCGTATAGGCCAGTATATTGCCCCAAATTTCACCGCTTTGCCCCTGCAATTTTCCACGTTAAAGGTGCTGCAAGGAGTTGTGGGTTTGTTTGTTTTCTGGGATCAAGTAACACAGAAATGAGCGTGAATCATGGGCTATATTCCATTCGTTTCCCAGAAGCGACTTCTACATCGTAGAAACACATCGACTGTAACGCAGAAATGAACAGTTAGGAAAATGCAGGGGAAATGGAATGAACGGCCATGTGAAGGCAGCCCAGATCCCATTTACCTGGGAGCAAGGTTCATTGAACTCAACAGGACCTACTTCTGAGAAGACATGGTTAAGACTGTGCAGTTAAATGTGGATTTATCCAACCAGTTTCTACCCAGGCAGGGTCTAGCCATTGAAAGGAATAGATCTAAACCAGAGGTGCTCAGTCATTCCGATGGGTCTACTCCAAGCAGGACTTAACTGTTAGCAAGAAATCCAGTGGTGTGGTGTGGCTATTCTAAGGTTTTGAGCAGAGAGCTAGAAGTTTTTGTCCACATCTAAGCATAGTGATCCGTTCTGGTTTCCAAGGATACCTCCAGGACTCCAGGCATAGTGGCATTGGCACATTCAAAGGCACCCTTCATTTATTAACTAGAGAAGCTATCATCATCCTCACATGTGGTGTGATTGCATTATTGGGAGGCATATGCACATTGAAGGTAAAGGGACCCCTGACCGTTAGGTTCAGTCGTGACCGACTCTGGGGTTGCGGCGCTCATCTCGCTTTATTGGCCGAGGGAGCCGGCGTACAGCTTCCGGGTCATGTGGCCAGGAGGACTAAGCCGCTTCTGGCGAACCAGAGCAGCGCACGGAAACGCCGTTTACCTTCCCGCCGAAGCGGTACCTATTTATCTACTTGCACTTTGACGCACTTTCAAACTGCTAGGTTGGCAGGAGCAGGGACCGAGCAACAGGAGCTCACCCCGTCGCGGGGATTCGAACCGCCGACCTTCTGATTAGCAAGTCCTAGGCTCTGTGGTTTAACCCACAGTGCCACCCGCGTCCCTTATATGTGCATTACGAAGACAATAAACGGAGCTTGATCCAGGTTTTGCTCACAGCAATTTCGCATCCTCAAGGACAGGGTGTGAGACAAGGCTCTGTGTGCCCAAGATTTGCTACTGTGGCTGCATCCACAAGGCAGAATATTGCTTTTCCTCCTAACAGTTTCCCTAACTGCTATGGTAATTTCCACATTGGATCCAGACTTCCACACAATGTAAGAGGCACTCCCGGAAAACCCATGCGTCTTCGCGCCTGTTTAGTGCTCTTTCCCCCCATTATTCAGTTCCCTGTTATAGTTGACCCACTTCTGGAAATCTAGCAAAATAAAGTGGTACCTCGGGTTAAGTACTTAATTCGTTCCGGAGGTGCGTTCTTAACCTGAAACTGTTCTTAACCTGAAGCACCACTTTGGCTAATGGGGCCTCCCGCTGCTGCCGCGCCGCTGGAGCACGATTTCTGTTCTCATCCTGAAGCAAAGTTCTTAACCTGAAGCACTATTTCTGGGTTGGCGGAGTCTGTAACCTGAAGCGTATGTAACCTGAAGCGTGTGCAACCCGAGGTACCACTGTATAATGGATGTTTAGCACGCTCCTGGCTTCCGTGAAAAGCCTGTTGCAGCCCCCTTTAAGCGGGAGCAAAGGGTATATCGGCCAAAATTCCGCAGGAACTGCAGCGTGAAATGAACATTAGAAAACAAGACGGATAGGGAAAGTCGTAGAATATTCCCCCACATCCGAATGCAACACACAGCCAGTGTACACAGCAACGATGGCAAACCTACGGGCCTCCAGATTCTTGTTGAACTCCAATTCCCATCATCCCCGACAGCTGGGGTTGATGGGAACTGTAGTCCTCCGACATGTGGAAAGTCACAGGTGTCCTGCAGCCCCGTGATCACAGAACCCTAAGAGTTGGAAGGGCCCGCGAGGGTCATCTAGCCCAACCCCTTGCAAGGCCGCAATCTATTGCCCTACATGGGACTCGAACCCACAACCGTAAGAGTCTCATGCTCTACTGACTGAGTGATGTGCAGTATCACTGGGGTAGTGGCACCCGCCCTGTGGAACGCCCTCCCATCAGATGTCAAGGAAGTAAACAACTATCTGACTTTTAGAAGACATCTGAAGGTGTTCAGGGAAGTTTTTCATGTTTGGAGTTTTATTCTGTTTTTAGTCCTCTGTTGGAAGCTGCCCAGAGTTGCTGGGGAAACCCAGCCAGATGGGCAGGGTATGACGACTATTATTATTATTATTATTATTATTATTATTATTATTATTTTCTAGATAGTCTTTGCGTATCCAGAACAATGACAGGCAAATGCAAAAACAGCACAGCTTGAATTTTGAATTCCACCACCTCCAGTAACCCTCCATTCACTGGGTCAAATCCTGCTCTGCCTTTGCCCTCTGCTCCCAGCTTGCTCTGACCCTCAAGGGTGTCTTTGCACTCACCTGAGCAAAGAGGACTTTGGCTCCTTATTTATTTAGCCGCAGAGGAAACAGCACCAAGGGGATGGCTATACATAAAGGCATATGCAAAGTGGACTCTCCTCCACTGGAGGTTTTGAAGCAGAGGTTGGGAATTCTTTCCCGGCGATTCCAGCCTTGCGGGGGCTGGACTAGAGGACCTCTGGGGTCCCCAGATTCTACGGTACGTCTTTTTTATGCAAATAATGCTCTCTGCTCTTCCCCCAAAACCAGGCGGCGTGCAAAAACGGCCAGCTAAAGAGCAGGCTTTTTGCTGTGTTTTTAAAACGAGTTCGATCAACATTTCTGCAGTTTCCCCTGAATTAAGCCCAGAGTTGTAGAAACTTAGGAAGCTGCCTTATGCAGGCTCAGCCATGCTTGCACTGACTGGCAGAGGCCTGAAGCTGGCATTTCCTGCATGCAAATGAGGCGCTCAATGGCTGAACTGATGTCCTTTCTTTCCATGCAAAGCAAGATTCTAGTCCTCATCGATTCAAACCAAAAGGGCTGACTGAGACGAGTGCATAGGAAAGTGCCTGATACAAAGGTTTGCTCCACTTACCTACACTGACTGGCAGCATCTCTCCAGCATTTTGGGCAGAGATCCCTTTCTCTGTTTTTTAATGAAATCATTTTTATTGGTTTTACAAATACTAAGTAGAAATAAACAGATACCGTATTTTTCGCTCTATAAGACGCACCAGACCATAAGACGCACCTAGTTTTTGGAGGAGGAAAACAAGAAAAAAAATATTCTGAATCTCAGAAGCCAGAACAGCAAGAGGGATAGCTGGGCAGTGAAAGCAGCAATCCCTCTTGCTGTTCTGGCTTCTGGCATAGCTGTGCAGCCTGCATTCACTCCATAAGACGCACACACATTTCCCCTTACTTTTTAGGAGGGAAAAAGTGAGCCTTATAGAGCAAAAAATACGGTATTTGTTTTTTAAAAAACTATATAAAGATTCTCTGAATCTTGGGACTTCCCCCCATCCCCTCCATAAGTCCCGTTTTAAACATCTACTACTGCATATTCAAGCACGCGGGTGGCACTGTGGCTTAGACCACAGAGCCTAGGACTTGCCGATCAGAAGGTTGGCGGTTCGAATCCCCGTGACAGGGTGAGCTCCCGTTGTTCATTCCCTGCTCCTGCCAACCTAGCAGTTCGAAAGTGCACCAGCGCAAGGAGATAAATAGGTACCGCTCTGGCGGGAAGGTAAACGGCGTTTCCCTGCGCTGCTCTGGTTCGCCAGAAGCGGCTCAGTCATGCTGGCCACATGACCCGGAAGCTGTACGCCGGCTCCCTCGGCCAATAAAGCGAGATGAGCGCTGCAAGCCCAGAGTCGGCCACAACTGGACCTAATGGTCAGGGGTCCCTTTACCTTTTTACTGCATATTCATCCATCCTCCAATTTCTATATCCAACCATATTATCCATGGTATTTTTTACACTACAAGTGAAATCAAAATCCTGCTTTTGTTTCCATCTGCTTACAGCAGCCTCCTAAATAACTTATAAATTACAGTGGTACCTCGGGTTACATACGCTTCAGGTTACATACGCCAGTGCAAGCAGATAAATAGGTACCGCTCCGGCGGGAAGGTAACACACAGGTTACACACAGGTTACACACAGGTAACACACAGGTTACACACTCCGCTAACCCAGAAATAGTACTTCAGGTTAAGAACTTTGATTCAGGATGAGAACAGAAATCGTGCTCCGGCGGCGCGGCAGCAGCAGGAGGCCCCATTAGCTAAAGTTGTGCTTCAAGTTAAAAACAGTTTCAGGTTAAGTACGGACCTCCGGAACGAATTAAGTACTTAACCTGAGGTATCACTGTATTCCCATTCTTCTATCAAGTTTTTGTCCTCTTGCTTTCTGAGTTTTCCAGTCAGCTTTGCCTTCTCGGCATAGTCCATCAGCTTACTCGGGAGTTGAAACTGGGAACCTCCATCTCCCTAAAACAGCCCTTCTCAACCTGTGGGTCCCCAGATGTTGTTGAACTACAACTCCCATCACCCCTAGCTAGCAAGGCTCAGGGATGATGGGAGTTGTAGTCCAACAACATATGGGGACCCACAGGTTGAGAACCGCTCCCCTAAAAGCAGATGCTCTCCCACTCAACTACATCTCAGCCCAAGAGACAGCAGCTGTGATTCCCTTGCATTGCCGGGGGTTGGTCTGGATGACCTTTTGGGGTCCCTTCCAACTCCCCAGCTCCCCAAACCAACCCAACCTTCCTAAGCATCTGGCTAAGCTTGGCTGAGGAGCGATGCCCAGGGAACCCACCTCTTGTCGCTGATGAGCAGGAGGACGGACCCGTTCTGGATCTTGGCCTCCTTCACCGTCTCGTGCTCCTCGATCACCCGGGCGTTGTAGAAGAAGGTCTTCTTCCACGAGGTCACCCCTTCCCGCACCAGGTGAGCCCTCAGGTCCATCATGGTGTCGGTGGGCCTCACCGTCAGAGGCAGCAGGAGGTCCTCATCGGCTAGGTGGACCTTAATGTGGTACTTCTTCCACCGGGACAGACTCCTCCGCAGGGTCTCCATCGCCTCCGGCTCGGCGAGAGAGGCAGGCGAGAGAGAGGCCAGCGAAAGCATGAAGCCGAGAGCAGGGAGGCCAGCAACTCCCAGGGAGGTTTCGGAAAGGGAACGCCAGCCTGCCAAGCTGGACAAACCGGTCCCGGCTCGAGCCCGTCGGGTGGCATGTTTCGCATTCCAAGGCAAGATCTCGCCCTGTCTCCCGTCCCAAGGAGCGCAGAGGCAGAGATCAGGGGCTTGGCGTGCGTCACGATATGGGGAGGCCTATCACCGCCACTTATTTCATAGAATTGCAGCATCGCAGAACGGGAAGGGACCACACGGGCTATCCAGCCCACCCCCCTGAAAAGCAAAGGTTTTTCACCCAACTCGGGGCTTGAACCCACAACCCTGAGATTAAGAGTCTCTGCTCCACCCCAGAGCTTTCCAAACGTTTCGTGCTGGAGACGCACTTTTTTATTTCATTTTTATTAAATTTTCTGTTTTACATTTCAGAATATTCATTTAAACAATCTTAAAATGACTTCCCTCCTTCTCTTTCCATAGTTTGTTCTGCATAACATAAAGCCCTGCATATTTTACAGAAACTATACCATTCAGTATTCCATTATTGCATCCATCATAACTTATTTACACTGTTGAATTTATCTTAATGCTGCCAGTGTTTTTAGTTGTACACATTTATTTCCCATATATTTGATAAACGTTTTCCAACCTTCTCTAAACCTATGTTCTTCTTGTTCTCTTATTCTATATGTTAAGTCTGCAAGCTGCGCATATTCCGTCAGATTAAGTTGCCATTCTTCTTTGGTTGGGACCTCGCTCGTTTTCCATTTGGGGGGGCTAGCAAAACAAGTTGTTGCATACATAAATAACCTCTTCTGACACCTGGGAATTTTTACCCTTCTACAAGTCCACCAAAAGCAAAGATATTTCACCCAACTCGGGGCTTGAACCCACAACCCTGTGATTAAGAGTGTCTCCTCTACTGCAGAGCTTCCCCAACTTATCACATTGGTGACACACTTTTTAAAGACATGCATCATTTTGCAACACGGTAATTCGGAGACATCACCTTGCCAACAAAGGTCCGCCTCTTTGTGACCCCCTGGACCAGAGCACGCCAGGCCCTCCTGTCTTCCACTGCCTCCCGCAGTTTGGTCAGACTCATGCTGGTAGCTTCGAGAACACTGTCCCACCATCTCGTCCTCTGTCGTCCCCTTCTCCTTGTGCCCTCCATCTTTCCCAACATCAGGGTCTTTTCCAGGGAGTCTTCTCTTCTCATGAGGTGGCCAAAGTCTTGGAGCCTCAGCTTCAGGATCTGTCCTTCCAGTGAGCACTCAGGGCTGATTTCCTTCAGAATGGAGAGGTTTGATCATCTTGCAGTCCATGGGACTCTCAAGAGTCTCCTCCAGCACCAGAATTCAAAAGCATCCATTCTTCAACGATCAGCCTTCTTGATGGTCCAGCTCTCACTTCCATCCATCACTACTGGGAAAACCAGAGCTTTAACTATACGGACCTTTGTTGTCAAGGTGATGTCTCTGCTTTTTAAGATGCTGTCTAGGTTTGTCATTGCTTTTCTCCCAAGAAGCAGGCGTCTTTAAATTTCATGGCTGCTGTCACCATCTGCGGTGATCATGGAGCCCAAGAAAGTAAAATCTCTCACTGCCTCCATTTCTCCCCCTTCTATTTGCCAGGAGGTGATGGGACCAGTGGCCATGATCTTCGTTTTTTTTGATGTTGAGCTTCAAACCATATTTTGCGCTCTCCTCTTTCACCCTCATCAAAAGTAATGACTCCAAAAGTAATGACTCTATGGGTTTTACTCTGAGGATAACAACGCAGAGGATCTGTAGTTGCAAGCGGCAAAACTTGGGAAGCAAACACAATCCCCGTAATATTTCACAGACACCAAACACAGTAGGCGAAATAATCTGTTCTCCTCATCAAGGGCGAAACCTTTGGGATAAACAGACTCCCTGCAAAAACTACAACAATACAAAGATAGATTTCTGAACATTCTCAGCTGTTCTTCAAGCGAGGCTGTGAAAGGAAGGGCACCCTTTTTTTACGCTGCGAAGGCTTGTTTCAGTTTGGCTGCGCTTCCAAAATATGCAACAAACACAGAGGAACTGTTAAAAGATGTTGCCGTTTTCCCTTCAGGTAAGAAACCCAGGTTTCTGAAAGCATATCCACAGGGCACCTCCACAGAGGCGCACATTTTGTCATCAATTTGCTTTACACTGTGCCGCCAACGTAGACCGGAAATGTAGGCAGGGCTCTGCACCCAAGGAGCTTACAAATTAAGACAAGACAGCAGGGAAACAGAAGGAGGGAGGCGAAATGCGACGCTGACTGCAGGTTTGTGGGTGTTCTGGGCAAAGGGTCTTCAGATAGCTCTTTGTAGGCCTGGTGGAGACGAAGGACATAAGACTAGCCTGTTGGATCAGGTCAACGGCTAGGGATGGGCCGCCCACCCGTGAGGCAAGTTGAGACGACCGCTTCAGGCAGCGCCTCAGAAGAGAAGCAGGAGATAAAGCCAGTGGCGGTCAGAGGGTTGAACCCTCTGACCTGGAGAGTGTCAGCATCGCCCTTGAGCCAGTGCCACTAACTGGACTCATCCACTTCAGCCCCGACTGGGCTAGGCGAGCTGGGTAGCACTTCCAGAGACCACCTTCTGCACAGGAACAGGTCAAAGTGCTGTGGACTCACAGCTTAGAGTTTGAGCACCGGATTCACTTCCACAAGTAGACAGTCGTCGCACAGCTGAGTCCAGCAGAGTATATAAACAACTCGGAGAGCAGCTCTGTAGAATATCTTCTTTATTCTATCTACAACTATTATACAACTATATACAGAGCTAAATGAGCCTAAGCATAAATGAATGCTAAACCGCACTGAGTGTCTGCAGCTGCTCTTAGCAGCAACCTTACCTATACACACAATCTCTAACACTCAGTCTCTCTCTCTCTGACTGACTGACCCACACACTGACCGACCGACTCTTTGATGTGGTGCTGGAGCAGAATAAGTAGAGAGCAGAACACGCCTCCTCCTCTCTGCAGAATTAGCAGACTCCTCAGGAGATTCTTGGATATGGGTTCAACTCCTCCACTGAGGCATGAATCTCACTCTCAGCTTAAACTACCGCTACTCTGCAGCTTTGTTGTGGGGATTGAACGAAGAGAAGAAGAACGAATTATACCGCCTTGAGCTCCTTGGAGGAAAGGAGCGGGGCATTAATGCAATAAATGAATAACTTAAAGGTAAAGGGACCCCTGACCGTTAGGTCCAGTCGTGGCCGACTCTGGGGTTGCGGTGCTCATCTCGCTTTATTGGCCGAGGGAGCCAGCGTACAGCTTCCGGGTCATGTGGCCAGCATGACTAAGCCGCTTCTGGCGAACCAGAGCAGCGCACGGAAACGCCGTTTACCTTCCCGCCGGAGTGGTACCTATTGATCTACTTGCACCTTGATGTGCTTTCGAACTGCTAGGTTGGCAGGAGTAGGGACCGAGCGACGGGAGCTCACCCCGCCGCGGGGATTCGAACCGCCAACCTTCTGATCGGCAAGCCCTAGGCTCTGTGGTTTAACCCACAGCGCCACCCGCGTCCCTAAATGAATAACTAAAACATGGCAAATGACCCATGCTGGAGGAAACAGCACCTGTTGGGTTTCTGCCACAATGCTGTTTCAAAGCTCAACAGGTCCTCTGAATTCCTAAACATTCCACCACCTTACTTGTCTTCCCGGTGGTTTCAGCAATAAGACCGCTGGCGCTATTGCGAAGCTAAGCAGGGTCCTGTGTGGTTTCAAATTGGATGGGGGACCACGTGTTGAGGTTTCCTGCATGGCAGGGGGTTGAACTGGATGACCCTTGGGGGTTCCCTTCCGATTCTGCGACCCTGTGATTCACCATAGCCAAGCGCAGCCTTGAAATATTAAGGCTCCCAAGCCCCCGTGCGATCTCCGAACGCCAGTTCCAATTAATTTTGAATTTTTCATTAAACCATTATTAAAAAGCAAGAGGGTAGCCGAAGGAAGGGGGGTTCGGTTTCAACTCGGTCGGTATATTAACTGCCTTCGTTTTGCCTAAGGACTTTTTATTATCTGTCCCAAGCAATTATGTCAGGAAGTTCTGACGCCCCTTTGCAGGTTAACTGCGAGGATGTGCATGAACCTGGGTCTTTTAAAAAAAATTGTGTTCAGGGGAATCCCTAGGAATCCCTCGATTGCTCACTGGGGAGGGGGCAGAGTTGCCAACAGCTATTGGGACGCAGGTGGCGCTGTAGGTAAAAGCCTCAGCGCCTAGGGCTTGCCAATCGAAAGGTCGGCGGTTCGAATCCCCGAGGCGAGGTGCGCTCCCGTTGTTCGGTCCCAGCGCCTGCCAACCTAGCAGTTCGAAAGCACTCCCAGGTGCAAGTAGATAAATAGGGACCGCTTACTAGCGGGAAGGTAAACGGCGTTTCCGTGTGCGGCTCTGGCTCGCCAGAGCAGCGATGTCACGCTGGCCACGTGACCCGGAAGTGTCTCCGGACAGCGCTGGCCCCCGGCCTCTTGAGTGAGATGGGCGCACAACCCTAGAGTCTGTCAAGACTGGCCCGTACGGGCAGGGGTACCTTTACCTTTACCTTTATTTCTCAATGGCAAAATGGGGGCAAGGCTGGGGGCACAAAGGGAGAGGGCTCCTTTCTACAAGGTCGTTTTCTGATAGAGAAATCCGAAGCCCCAACAGCGAGATCTTACCGTATTTTTCGCCCTATAGGACGCACTTTTCCCCCTCCAAAAATGAAGGGGAAATGTGTGTGCGTCCTATGGGGTGGATGCAAGCTTCAGGCAACGCTGGGCTCCCGCTGCTTGTAGAGAGTTGCCTGCATGCTGAAGCCTGCGCGCCCTGAGCTCAGCGCGTCCAGGCTTCGCGGACCTCTCAGCAAGCAGCGGTAGCCGGCGCTGGGCTCCCACGGCTTGCAGAGAGCTGACTGTTTAGAGGCTGGGGTCGGGGGAAGCTCGGACTTCCCCCGCCCCAGCCCTGCGCCTGGGGGGGGGGAAATAAATTTTTTCCCTTTATTTCCCCCCCAAAAAACTAGGTGCGCCTTATGGGACGGTGCGTCCTATAGGGCAAAAAATACGGTAAATATGGGGCAGCAAAAACTGATAACGGAATTTTATTTCTCCCTCTCTCATAACTTGTGGGCATTCATTGATGCCGAGCGATGGCTGGTGATGGGAATTAACGGAGGTACTCCTTAATAATAATAATAATAATAATAATAATAATAATAATAAACTGGGATTCCCCCTTGGACTTTTCATGGGAGGAAGAAGCGAATGAGACAGCAATACTAAAAAGAAATATGGTTTAACAGAAAGTAAAGAAAGGTGGACATTAACATGGACTAGATGCCTTAAATTTTCTTTCATATTTGGTGGATGGGTAAAAGAGTATTGGGAAATGATTTATAATGAATTGAAAAAACTGTTTGTAATTACTTTCCGCAATAAACCAGAGTCCTTTCTGTTGGGGATAATTCGGACTGAAATTCCCAGGTGTCAGAAAAGGTTATTTACGTATGCAACAACTGTGGCCCATGTTTTGCTGGCCAAAAATGGAAAACGAGAGACGCATATTTCGTCAATTTTAAATTGCCATTCTTCTTTGATCCTTGCTCATTTTCCATTTTGGGGCTAACAAAACATGGGCTGCAGTAGTGGCATACATAAATAACCTTTTTTTGACACCTGGAAATGTCAGTCTGAATTATCCCCAACTCTGGTTTGTTTGCTTTTTGGGAAAGTACTTTTAAACATTTTTTTTTCCAATTCATTATATATCATTTCCCAATACTCTTTTACCCTTTTACAAGTCCACCACATGTTGAAAGAATGTCCCCTCCGCTTCCTTGCATCTCAAGCAGTTATCTGATTCAGTCTTATACACCTTAGCAAGCCTACTCGGGAGTTAAATACCACCTGTAAATCATTTTCAAGTAGTTTCCCTTCAAAGAATGTTGTTGTTGTTTAGTCCTTTAGTCGTGTCCGCCTCTTCGTGACCCCCTGGACCAGAGCACGCCAGGCCCTCCTGTCTTCCACTGCCTCCCGCAGTTGGGTCAAACTCATGCTGGTAGCTTCGAGAACACTATCCAACCATCTCGTCCTCTGTTGTCCCCTTCTCCTTGTGCCCTCCATCTTTCCCAACATCAGGGTCTTTTCCAGGGAATCTTCTCTTCTCATGAGGTGGCCAAAGTATTAGGGTCTCAGCTTCACTATCTGTCCTTCCTGCAAGCACTCAGGGCTGATTTGCTTAAGAAAAGATTTCCTTCAAAGAATAACATGCTGTAAAATTTCAAATCGCTTTTCCAAAGTTTTCCCCAGCATCAACCCAGGTTGTTGATGTCCCATCAGCCCCAGCCAGAAGGACCAATGGCCAGTTCCATGCCACTGCATGTGACACTCTGAGACAGACTCTCCCTAGAAGGGGAAGAAATGGAGGCAGTGAGAGATTTTGCTTTCTTGGGCTCCATGATCACTGCAGATAGTGGCAGCAGCCACGAAATTAAAAGATGCCTGCTTCTTGGGAGAAAAGCAATGACAAACCTAGACAACATCTTAAAACGCAGAGACATCACCTTGCCGACAAAGGTCCGTATAGTAAAAGCTATGGTCTTCCCAGTAGTGATGTATGGAAGTGAGAGCTGGACCATCAAGAAGGCTGATCGCCGGAGAATGGATGCTTTTGAATTCTGGTGCTGGAGGAGACTCTTGAGAGTCCCATGGACTGCAAAAAGATCAAACCTCTCCATTCTGAAGGAAATCAGCCCTGAGTGCTCACTGGAAGGACAGATCCTGAAGCTGAGGCTCCAAGATTTTGGCCACCTCATGAGAAGAGAAGACTCCCTGGAAAAGACCCTGATGTTGGGAAAGATGGAGGGCACAAGGAGAAGGGGACGACAGAGGATGAGATGGTGGGACAGTGTTCTCGAAGCTACGAACATGAGTTTGGCCAAACTGTGGGAGGCAGTGGAAGACAGGAGTGCTTGGCGTGCTCTGGTCCATGGGGTCACGAAGTGGCGGACACGACTAAACGACTAAACAACAACAACGACAATAGATATGGATGTTCCATTTCTCTCTCTCTCTCTCTCTCTCTCTCTCTCTCTCTCTCTCACACACACACACACACACACTGTGAGTCCCCAGCCTGCTTCGGAATCAGAAGGACGAGCCTAACATTAGTGCAACCAAACCTATCTCTCCCCACACTGCGCCTGGGCATTATTTACAAATCAAATCCAACCTTATTGACTTTATGCGTTTTCTCCATCAGGAAGACAAACAAGAGACAGGTCTGAGCATCACAGGGGGAGCATACATTAGGAAAACAAGGGAAGCAATTTAAAAAGGAGGCAGCTGGCTAGAGATAACACACCGATATCTCTGGGGGGGGGGGCGGGGGACACACACCGCATCAATATTAATAAAGGCGCCGTCTCGATACCCCATTTTTTTTTCTCGTTCTTCATCTCCAAGTCCTGGAAAGGGCAAGGAGGGGGAGCGGGCGGGAGCCCTGCCTGAGCCACACATCAGCCCACAGGGTGGAGGCAATGCTAAAGTGGAATCCTAGACTTGTGTTGGAAGGGACACCGTGGGGTCATCTAGCCCAACCCCAACTGGAGGGGTCACAGAGCTCAAGAATCCCTGACGAAGGAGAGGACCACCACCTTCCGAAGTCGCCTGTTCCGCTTGTCAAAAGGCTCTTACAGCCAGGAAGTTCTTCCCAATGTTTAGTGGGAATCTCATTTCTTGTCAGGACATGGGTGGCACTGTGGGTTAAACCACAGAGCCTAGGACTTGCCGATCAGAAGGTCAGCGGTTCGAATCCCCGCGACGGGGTGAGCTCCCGTTGCTCGGTCCCTGCTCCTGCCAACCTAGCAGTTCGAAAGCACGTCAAAGTGCAAGTAGATAAATAGGTACCACTCCGGCGGGAAGGTAAACGGCGTTTCTGTGCGCTGCTCTGGTTCGCCAGAAGCGGCTTAGTCCTGCTGGCCACATGACCTGGAAGCTGTATACCGGCTCCCTCGGCCAGTAAAGCGAGATGAGCGCTGCAACCCCAGAGTCGGCCACGACTGGGCCTAATGGTCAGGGGTCCCTTTACCTTTACCTTCCCCCCAAAAAAGGTTTCTGCCAAGAAAAACAAAGAATTTATTTAAGTATGCTACAACAGCGGCATGAGTCTTGTTAGCACAAGGATGGAAGAACGAGGACACCCCAACGAAAGAACAGTGGCAAGAAAAACTGATGAGCTATGCGGAATTGGCCAAACTGACATATAAACTGCGTGACTATCGTGACTTCAAGGAAGAATGAGAACTTTTAAAAAATTATCTAAAAAGACAACACAACGACTTGGACTCCTTGGCGGGTTTTGAATAAACATCCGCAAATTTATTAGTTGAATACATGATAGATGAGGCAATGATATGTACGATTTTATAATATGGAGAGAACAATATGTGCAAAAAAACCAGAGAGGGGAGCTGAGGGAAGTCATTGCGGTGGGGGGAGAGGGAGGGGGGAAAGAGGGGGGGTGTAAATGGTTATATTGATTGATAATTTGTTTGCTAAGCAGTGGCGTAGCGTGGGTTGTCAGCACCCGGGGCAAGGCAAGTAATTTGCGCCCCCCGCTGCACTGTCCCTCCCCCAGATAGTCCCTCGCTCTCTCTCCGCACCGCACCGCACGCCTGGCACCCTCCCCTCCACAGTGGGCGGCGACCCGGCGGCTTGGATCGGATTTGCACAGCCAGCACTGCAGTGAGAGAGAGTGAGTGAGCCAGGTAGGGGCAGAGAGCTGCGAGTGCGAGCGCGCCCCCCCCCCGGATGTTGCGCCCGGTGCGGCTGGCCCCCCCTGCACCCCCCATGCTACGCCACTGTTGCTAAGTGAGAGAGAGAGAGAGAGGTTTCTGCTTTGGGGGCGGAACCCTCCCCGATCAAATTGTCTGCGATGCAAACTGATCCAAAGCGCCCCACCTCTGCCCTGTGGGTCTGATTCGGATCACCAGCGGGCCTGAAAAACTTCTGGGAAAGGATATATAATGAGACGAAAAAGATGTTGAAATATACATTTATTAAGAAACCAGAAGCATTTTTACTTGGCATTGTAGGAGATGGTATTAATAGACAGGACTGTAAGTTGTTTTTATATGCAAGAATATTATTGGCACAGAAACGGAAGCAAGAAGAATTACCAACGAAAGAAGAATGGCAGATGAAATTAATGGACTATGCAGAATTAGATAAATTAACAGGAAGGGTTCGAAACTTGCAGGACCAGAGATTCTTAGAAGACCGGAGTAAATATCTGAACTATTTGAAAAGCAATTGTAAAGAACAGATTACGCTAGTAGGACTGCAAGAAGTTCTGTGAGGACTATTTGAAATATTGCAAGAAAGACTATGAAGAGAATTATTAGTTAATGATAATTAAGAGTAATAGAGAAATTAAGAAATGCAGAATAAGTGATAAAGAACGGGAAATCATCAGAGGTTGTTGACAAAAGTCTAAAATATTGTAGAAGATAAGAAGCTATGTTAAATGATTGTTGGAAATGATATGTAAAAAAACCCAATAAAAATGTATATATATATTTTTAAAAAGGATCATCAGCGGGCCTGATTTGGATGGGGAGGCCATTTCCACCCCACCCACCCACAAGCGACACACAAGTGACACAGAGACACCAAAAGCCAGGTTTGCAAGGTGCTTGCAAGGCTCCGTGCCTTTTGCCCATGTGGGTTGATTTCAAACTGCACTGGCAAAAGCAACTGGCAGGTGACTGGCGGTGATTGGCAGGTGTGAGGCTCCGCCCCTTGCCTCCCAAGCCCCGCCCCTTAAGTCAGGAGGCCCCAAAACCCAGGCAGACTGAGCCAGGAATAAACCCGTCAATCTCCCACACCCTTCCGATGGCACCTTGTCAAGCAAGCCTGCTTTCGTTTAAATTCATTTACCGCATCTATCAACAACCTTTCCAAACAGGTTCATGAGGCAAATGTAAAAATAATGATAATACTGCCCAAAAAAATCCAATTAAAACAGTTGTCAGCAAGTGCAAAACTGAGCTTAAAGCTGCTGTTTAAAAATAGTCAACAATTGTCAACACCGACGGGGAGTTGTTGGGGCCTGTTTATTATTTTTTAAAATTTCGCCTAGATCTGCCTCCCACATTTCTTAGCCCCAGAAGGCCATCCAAGGTAGCTGACAATAAAAAACCCATGGTTTATCAAAAAGGTAAAGGTACCCCTGCCCGTACGGGCCAGTCTTGACAGACTCTAGGGTTGTGCGCCCATCTCACTCAAGAGGCCGGGGGCCAGCGCTGTTCGGAGACACTTCCGGGTCACGTGGCCAGCGTGACATCGCTGCTCTGGCGAGCCAGAGCCGCACACGGAAACGCCGTTTACCTTCCCGCTAGTAAGCGGTCCCTATTTATCTACTTGCACCCGAGAGTGCTTTCGAACTGCTAGGTTGGCAGGCGCTGGGATCGAACAGCGGGAGCGCACCCCACCGCAGGGATTCGAACCGCCGACCTTTCGATCGGCAAGCCCTAGGCGCTGAGGCTTTAACCCACAGCGCCACCTGCGTCCCATATGGTTTATCAAATATAGCACATATATCACTAAAAACAAGAGCCACCTAAAATAGCAGGGCCTCCTGCTCTGGGATAAGGACTGTCAACACGGGCTGGCAGCAGCTCCTTCGGACGGGTATTTTACAGAAGAAGGGGGGGAAGGCAGATGTCGGAAGGGAAACTGAGGCAAAGGGGAGGAAAAGGCTCATCCATATCTCATCTTAATACAGATTGTGAACCCTGTGGTTCTTCCTTCAATTCCACCTTTGGATTTTCGAACCATAGGGAATTTCCAGATTTAGGGAGGGGCTAAGTGTGGGAGGGGACGCGGGTGGCGCTGTGGGTTAAACCACTAAGCCTAGGACTTGCTGATCAGAAGGTCTCTCCAATCTTAAGGAAACCAGCCCTGAGTGCTCACTGGAAGGACAGATCCTGAAGCTGAGGCTCCAATCCTTTGGCCACCTCATGAGAAGAGAAGACTCCCTGGCAAAGACCCTGATGCTGGGAAAGATGGAGGGCACAAGGAGAAGGGACGACCGAGGACGAGATGGTGGGACAGTATTCTCGAAGCTACCAGCATGAGTTTGACCAAACTGCGGGAGGCAGTGGAAGACAGGAGTGCCTGGCGTGCTCTGGTCCAGGGGGTCACAAAGAGTCGGACACGACTAAACAACAACAACATACTACATTTTTAAAGATTTGCCTTGAGAGAGTCTTTAAACGTCTTTTGTTGACCACCAGCATGACGCTTTCGGAATAGAGTAGTTGCTTTGGAAGGCGATCATCAGGCATCCGCACAACATGGCCAGTCCAACGAAGTTGATGCTGAAGAATCATTGCTTCGACACTGGTGATCTTTGCTTCTTCCAGTACACTGGCATTAGTTCGCCTGACTTCCCAAGTGATGTGTTAAAATTTTCAGAGACACCGTTGATGGAATCTGTCAAGGAGCTGGAGATGGCATTTATAAGTGGTCCATGTTTCACACGCATACAGTAAGGTTGGTAGTACAATAGCTTTGTAAACAAGCATTTTGGTTTCCCTGCAAATGTACCCATCCTCAAACACTCTGCACTTCAGTTTGCTTTCCTAACCAAACCAAACCATAGCGCAGAGTCTTAAACATGAGGACAGTGTTGTTGTTGTTTAGTCGTTCAGTCGTGTCCGACTCTTCGTGACCCCATGGACCAGAGCATGCCACCCGCAGTTTGGTCAGATTCATGTTTGTAGCTTCGAGAACACTGTCTAACCATCTCGTCCTCTGTCGTCCTCTTCTCCTTGTGCCCTCCATCTTTCCCAACATCAGGGTCTTTTCCAGGGAGTCTTCTCTTCTCATGAGGTGGCCAAAGTATTGGAGCCTCAGCTTCAGGATCTGTCCTTCCAGTGAGCACTCAGGGCTGATTTCCTTAAGAATGGAGAGGTTTGATCTTCTTGCAGTCCATGGGACTCTCAAGAGTCTCCTCCAGCACCATAATTCAAAAGCATGAGGACAGTACATTGGTCTAACTCCATAGCGTAAGATCGCCAAGCTAATATGATCAAAGTGCTTTAAGTGAAGTGCTATAGAATAAAAAACGGGGGGGGGGGGTAGTAAGTAGAACGGAGATTAGGACAGCGTATTTTACCTTGCCTGCAACACAGAATGAATTAAGAAGCTTACGCCTCTTACATCGCTCGTTCTGACCGCTTTGGGGAGCTTCCTCGAATGACTGCTATTCTTGCAGTTAGATGGAGCAGCTTAGCTGCTTAATTCATTTGTGCAAAGGGTGGGTGGGGGAGGAATAGGGAGAATTAGATTGCAATACTCCTTGCAATAAAAGATAAGATATATGCAAGTCAAGAAGCAAGATTTGTTAATCCACACTGACATCTGGCGGTGGGTATGGAAATAGCTGGATGGGGTGGGGGGAATCTCAGGAGTCGATGAGATCACCCGATCTCAAGCTTCCCTCACCCCACTCAATATTTTGCAACTGAAAACAGGGAGGCTGTTGCTGTGGATGCAGCTGGGAAGGACGTTGTTAGGGGCAGAGCAAATGCAAGATTAAAGAAACCCTCAAAGCCTAGTCCAGATCATTCTGCGGGAGTGGACCCTTCTGGACTGCATTAGGGGGGTGCAGGTGGTGCTGTGGTCTAAACCACTGAGCCTCTTGGGTTTGTCGATCAGAAGGTCGGCAGTTCAAATCCCTGCGACGGAGTGAGCTCCCGTTGCTCAGTCCCAGCTCCTACCAACCTAGCAGTTCGAAAGCGCGCCAGTGCAAGTAGATAAATAGGTACCACTGCGGCGGGAAGGTAAGCAGCGTTTCCGTGCGTTCTGGTTTCCGTCACGGTGTTCCATCTGCGGACAAACACCGGCTCCCTCGTCCTGAAAGCGAGAGGAGCGCCACAACCCCATCGCCGCCATTGACTGGACTTAACTGTCCAGGGTTCCTTTACCTTTACCTTTCTTCATTAGACAGCTTCCTCTGTCTAGATGAGCATCCACAACTCTGTGGCAAGGCAATTGTTTTGCGTTTTGTGCTTGGGCCCAGGTGACCTGAGAGATCCCATCTCCTTCAACGAATCTGAAAGAGGATAAAGCTACTGATGGCTGCCAGCCATTGTGTTCATGGAAACAGAACACTTATGAAGACCAGTAGCTGGGACTCACAGCAGGGAGGTTGCTGCTGTGCTGAGCTCCTGCTTGGATGCTTCCTATAGGGAAAACAGGATACTAGGTGGGCTCTTGTTAGGCTCTTAATGGTTGCAACTTACTGCCCTCCCCACCATCGCTGACCAAAGGCTTCCACCAAGGATCCCTGCCCATCTCAATGGTTTGCCCTTCTCCGCTTCTTCTTGCTTCATCAACTTGTTCTAGTAACAAAGGGGGCTTTTGGAATGACTTATTCACAGTATGCTATTCCCAATGCAGGGACGCAGGTGGCGCTGTGGGTAAAAGCCTCAGCGCCTAGGGCTTGCCGATCGAAAGGTCGGCGGTTCGAATCCCCGCGGCGGGGTGCGCTCCCGTCGTTCGGTCCCAGCGCCTGCCAACCTAGCAGTTCGAAAGCACCCCCGGGTGCAAGTAGATAAATAGGGACCGCTTACCAAGCGGGAAGGTAAACGGCGTTTCCGTGTGCTGCGCTGGCTCGCCAGATGCGGCTTTGTCACGCTGGCCATGTGACCCGGAAGTGTCTTCGGACAGCGCTGGCCCCCGGCCTCTTGAGTGAGATGGGCGCACAACCCTAGAGTCTGTCAAGACTGGCCCGTACAGGCAGGGGTACCTTTACCTTTACCTTATTCCCAATGCACCTCTGCCGCCTTCCCAAACCTGGAACTCTCTCCAAGATGTTTTGGACTCTCAATCCCACCAGCACCAGGAGTCAGGGCTGAAGTCAGACACAGGGCAGCAATGAAGAAGCAGAGCTGGTTGTTGGTGAAGCTACTGTAACTGTTTATTCAAGGAAACAGGCATACGAGGCAACGCTTCCCAGTAGGTCTTGCCCGTATGGGGCAGTTGCCAGGACAGAAGGTCCCTGCCTTTCACCCTTTCTAAGGCTCCTCATAGAATCATAGAGTTGGAAGAGACCACAAGGGCCATCGAGTCCAACCCCCTGCCAAGCAGGAAACACCATCAGAGCACTCCTGACATATGGTTGTCAAGCCTCTGCTTAAAGACCTCCAAAGAAGGAGACTCCACCACACTCCTTGGCAGCAAAGTCCACTGTCGAACAGCTCTTACTGTCAGGAAGTTCTTCCTCATGTTTAGGTGGAATCTTCTTTCTTGTAGTTTGGATCCATTGCTCTGGAGCAGCAGAAAACAACCTTTCTCCCTCCTCTATGTGACATCCTTTTCTATATTTGAACATGGCTATCATATCACCCCTTAACCTCCTCTTCTCCAGGCTAAACATGCCCAGCTCCCTTAGCCGTTCCTCATAAGGCATCGTTTCCAGGCCTTTGACCATTTTGGTTGCCCTCCTCTGGACACATTCCAGTTTGTCAGTGTCCTTCTTGAACTGTGGTGCCCAGAACTGGACACAGTACTCCAGGTGAGGTCTGACCAGAGCAGAAGACAGTGGCACTATTACTTCCCTTGATCTAGATGCTATACTCCTATTGATGCAGCCCAGAATTGCATTGGCTTTTTTAGCTGCCGCGTCACACTGTTGGCTCATGTCAAGTTTGTGGTCAACCAAGACTCCTAGATCCTTTTCACATGTACTGCTCTCAAGCCAGGTGTCACCCATCTTGTATTTGTGCCTCTCATTTTTTTTGCCCAAGTGCAATACTTTACATTTCTCCCTGTTAAAGTTCATCTTGTTTGTTTTTGCCCAGTTCTCTGTCAAGATCGTTTTGAAGTGTGATCCTGTCCTCTGGCGTGTTAGCCACCCCTCCCAGTTTGGTGTCATCTGCAAATTTGATCAGGATGCTCCTCTCCCGGATGTTTCCCAAGCAGCCTCAAACTGCGTATGAGCACCTCTGGTCTCTGCTCTTCTCATTACTCTGATCGTTCTTGGAGACTGGGGAGTTTGTCACAGCAAGAGAGGGAGACTCCCTGGATTCTTCAGCAGCCTCTGCTTCAGCCTCCAAATCTGAACTGCTCCCTGTCATCGGCTCCTCCTGCTCACTAAACCCTGCTGCCCCTTCGGCAGCCAGCACCTCCCCTCTCCCATCAGTGCCCCATCACCAACCCCCTGGGCTCTGAGCCTGCTTCCTCTGGTGCTTCCATTGGGGGCTGGAGGAAATGTGGAGTGATGGGAACGTACAGTCATATGTGGTGGGATTGTCCGTTAGCTGATGAATTTTGGAAACAGATTGGTATAGAAATATTGGGAATCGTGGGTAGGAAGGTGGGAATAGCTAAATTAATGGTTCTTATTAGTCTGCACAGCACCGAGTTAAAAACAAAAGAGGAATGTAAATGGGTAAAATTGATGGTAACTGCAGCCAGACAGGTTATAGCGAGTAATTGGAAAAATGCAGAAGAGCTGGGGGTGAACCAATGGAGGGGAAAAACTGAATAATATTATAATTTCAGTATTCTGTGAAGATACACAGAATGAAAGTGTTTAAGGTCAGTGAGAAAGAGGAGGATTGGTTTGAGAAGATATTGAATTATTTGGGTAGGATTGAACAATTTGGGGCAATTAAAATGTTAAAAGTTAAATAAACCTTGTAGAGGGAGGAGTGTTAACGTATATAAAATTGTACATATGGTTGATTTGAAGATGTTATTATTGATTATGTATACCCAATGTATCAGTCGCCGTGGGGGTTTCACTGTTTGTGTTTTGGTTGTTGGTAAAAAAATAAAAAGGTGTAAGTGAATTGTATGTTTTATGTAAACATGCATGGGTTTGTGGACTTGTCACCCTATGAATGGCAGTTGGCCCACAAAGTGTGAGTCTAGTAGGAGCCCCAGCTAATGATGGGTGGTCTGCAGCTACCTCTGTCTCCCCACCCCCACCCCGTGCCACCCCATCTCTCTCTGTGCCACCCCTCCACCTGTCTCAACCTCTCTGCCGCTGAATCTCCACTTGAGGAATGAGCCCCACAGGTTCTTCACCACAAGCTGCCCTCAGCAGTTCAAAAATAAACATCACTAGCTGAATCCCAAGTAGCAAGCTGTGCACAGCTGGCAGGCCCATGCGCATGAATGGGCACAGGCACACACACACACACATGCGCAGCATCAGAAGCGGGCAGCGGGGGGTTAGCCCCTGCAAATGAGCTCATCCTTGCAGCGCTTTCACCCGTCAAAAATGGAACCAAACACATTGCAACACTCAACACCCAAAATCCTTCTTTCGCACATTTCATACACCTCCACCTGAGACGACACAAGGCAAATTTTTTTTTTGCAAGAGTGGCCTTTTGTGCATTTTGACCGCCTGTTTCTTCCAAGCAGCTCCACCTTTTGCTTCTGCTTAACGTGGAGAATTGGAGCATAAAGAGGTTTAGGATTTGGGGGTTTGCTTTTAATCTCGTACAGGTTAAGTCGTAACCAAGTTAAGAAGTAATCCGACAGCACAGACAATTCTGCTTTTATATGTGTATTATTAAGCGCTTAGTGGAGACGAGGAGTCTTACCGAGAATTTTTAAAGCAGGTGAATCCCTACTGGCAGGTTTGCAAATGGGGTGGGGGTGGGAGGAGAGGACAAGCCAAGATAAGAGTGGAAAAGGCAACAGAGGGTATGGATTGCTAGCTGCCCAGCAGAGGTGCTGCCCTTGTGGTGGCTTCACTAAACGGGGGTTGGTTCCCCTGACCAAGCTAGATCAGACTCAGGGGAAGGGAACTCAGAAAGCCATTTTGTACGCTGGAACAAGGAGTGGGACAAATCCACAAAGCACTGCTCCTCAACCTCCTGTAGAATGGTGGTCGGAAGCAGGGAGCCTTCCCTAATTCAGGGTGGCACACCTTGCAGTTTGGAACCCAAATAATCCAGGTTTCCAAATAACTTTTTGTTTAGAGCACTGCTTAAACCTCTTCCACATTCCCTGAGGATTAAGATTTCTGTTGTTGCTGGCTCCATTTTTTTTCCTCCCCAGAGAATTTTAGATTTTGCTTATTGCTAGCAGCTTCCAAAGTAGGGTAATAATAATTTACAGGTGGGGCAAGCAGGACACAGGCTTGCAAAACAAATCCAAACAGTGGTCTGGTCTGGCCCCCTCTTCCACAAGCAGATATAAATAAAATTAGAACCATCTCACAGAAAAGGCTTCAGAGGCCTGGAGCTTTCACAGCTAGGACGTTACATCTGGTATCCGAAAGGGAAGAGGTTATGTTAAAACCAGGAATATTCTCACAAATTCGTTTTCCCCGTTCTCTCTTCCTCACACAGGCATCATACCACACCAACCAAGACTTGACATTCTGCAAGGCTAGCAACCACCAGTTTCCTCCAATCCCTACAGGGGATGTAACTTCTCCTGATCTTAATGGCTGCAAAGTTTCTTCAGGGTCCTGCATTCCTCAACACTCCTCTAATTCTTCCTTCTGCCTTTGAGCTCTCCTTCACTCTTCCCAGACTTCTCCCTAGTCCTCACTGCCGTGCCGTGCAAGGTTTTAACCCCAGCCGTACTGACTACTTTCCCTGCCCTCACAGAAGCTGGACTGGGAAGAAACTCCCAAAGCTCTCAGAACCTTCTGAGCTATGGCGGCGGCTCAGCCAATCAGAGTTAGAGACTTCACAAGTGCAATACAGATTTATTGTTCATGGAAAATGGAATGCTTCCTCCGAAACAACTGAGTGGTGTCCCGCTAAGAACACGCTGGGGGGGGGGGGGGGATGGGAGGCAACAACACACACTTGAGTTCACGTCATACGCAAGCTTTATGATAGGGAGCTGTGGTTTCATTTCAGTTGGCAAAAGTTCAAGGCGATGACCAGGAATCAAAATTCAATGCAGTTGCCGCGTCGTGGCGAAGAAGCGAAAAGTCCTCAATAGCGCCGGGCGAATCGAGGGTCGCTGGGACGGCTTGTTCTATCTGGGCTGGCAAAACTGCTTGGCAGACTGGCTCCCTGTGGCACGGGAGCTGGGGCGGCAGCCTGCACGAACCCTCCGCGCCTGAGGACAAGAAGCAGAAAGGTGACTTCCTGCTCGGGGGCTCAGTGCAACACCCTGCACCCTCCTTAATTCAATTTATTTCTTTATTAAATTTGTATACCGCCCAATACCTGCAGATCTCAGGTCGGTTCACAACATAAAATTCCAATATATATAAAAAACACAGACTACATAATAAAAATAAAAACAACCCAAGAACCGCCCCATTCCACTGCTTAAAGGGCAGTCTTTAAAATCATGGCTTCCAAGTTTCTTAATCCATACATTTTTCCTGACCAAGCATGCGTGCTAAGAGACCACCGGGTCATCGCCACCCACCCCAAAGTCTTTTGCATGTGCACACAAACCTATCTATTACCTAACAAAGAGAACAGCCGTCACTTAAAATATTTCAACCGCAATCCCAAGCCCCTTCAAGCTTTCTCGGCAGAAGTAATGTGGGGTTTTTGCAGGGCGGGGAGCAGCAAAACCCTTTCAGGTAACTCTTACCCCGACATTCCTCCTCTGTTTATCACATGGCCAGGCCCTGTCTGAGCAGGGGCACTCCTCTCACCAGCTAAGAAATGAAAAGAACGGGGCAGGGAGGCAGGAGGGAACAAGTCACTAAGGAATTATTGTATTAATTTTTTTAACAAATGCCTGCAGTCCCAACCACCCTTGCCCTTATCCTGAATTCAGTAGGGCTTACTTCTGGGTAGGCATGGTTAGTTGCCGTGCTTCATTTATTTGTGCTTTTCTATACCCCCAAGGCTCCTGCCAACCTAGCAGTTCGAAAGCACATCAAAGTGCAAGTAGATAAATAGGTACCGCTCCGGCGGGAAGGTAAACGGCATTTCTGTGCGCTGCTCTGCTTCGCCAGAAGCGGCTTAGTCCTGCTGGCCACATGGAGCTGTACGCTGGCTCCCTCGGCCAGTAAAGCGAGATGAGAGCCGCAACCCCAGAGTCGGCCACGACTGGACCTAATGGTCAGGGGTCCCTTTAACTTTTATACCCCAAGGCAGCATTTGTGGTGCTCGTGCTTAGGTTACGTTATGAAACTGCGACAGGCCCACTCTGTGTGCTTTATGGCTGGGGAAGGATTCAAACCCTAATCTTCCCTAGTCTAACCAGGATGATGCTCTGGTATTCAAGCTCTCAGCACACTGGCCTTCCAGCTGACTTCTGCACACAGTTCAAGGTTTGGCTCATAAACCCCTCTTATGACTCCTTTCGTCTCCAAGAGAATGTAGGAAACTGCCCTATGTCGATTAATTTGTCCGTTTAGCCTAGTGTGGCCTGACTCTGATGGCCAGCAGATGGCCAGGGTCTCTCTCAGGGAGTCTTTCATCACCAGCTGTCTGCCCTTTAAACCTGGGGCCTCTTCTGTGCATTTAGAAAGGGGGTCATCCACCTGTCAGTTTGCATTTCTTAGTACAGAAAGCATTGAGCTGATGTGTAGAGATCTTTCCTATTCTGCTTAACTCAAGAGCGTTCTAGGTGGTTTCTTTCTATGTGAAAGAAACAGGCAGGGAGTTCTTGTCTGGGTTATTCCTTCTGGGAAGCAGAGTACAGCTGGTTGAAACTGGTTCTGTTATCCTTTCTGTCAAGGTCACGCTGACTATAATAGTCAGGGCCGGAGGAGACTGGGTTTCTCATTTCCTCTTTCTATCTCTTTGTTCTGCTGCGGTGTTCTGTTCTGTATATAGTGTTAAGGTTTATATAAGCTATTAGTTAAATTTAAGACAAGTCTGCTGCAACTGAGTTTCTTATGGACTGTGCCAGTCTTGAATGTATTGGATTTGTGACCGCTATGCTCATTTGCCTTCAGTAGTAGTAGTAAAACTCTGCTGGATTGAAGTACAACTGCCTCTGGTCTATTTTTTGGGAACTCTGAAGTGTTTAAGTTTTTGCTCCACACACGTCACCACCCAACTCCAAACCTAGGCTCTTGAGAGCCATTAGCGGCACGCCTACAGATGGGGCTTGTTACAATTACCGTATCTTTTGCTCTATAAGACTCCCTTTTTCCCTCCTAAAAGGTACAGGGAAATGTGTGTGCGACTAATGGAGTGAATGCAGGCTGCGCAGCTATCCCAGAAGCCAGAACAGCAAGAGGGATTGCTGCTTTCACTGCATAGCGATTCCTTTTGCTGTTCTGGCTTCCGAGATTCAGAATATTTTTTTCCTTGTTTTCCTCCTCCAAAAACGAGGTGCATCTTGTGGTCTGGTGCGTCTTACACAGCGAAAAATACGGTAACTTTTTTTCAATTACAGGCCTGAATCAGACATGCTGAGCCTCAGGAAGTGGGAAACCCACCAGGGAACATTTTGCTCCCCTGACTGTGCCACCCTTGCCCTTGGTTCTGAAATGCACCGCTGAACTGTACTTATTAGAAACAAAGCATTTCGAAGGTAGAGAGGGGAGCGCCCTGCAAAGTTTGCTTTGGTTTTTTTTTTTTTTACCTTGCCACCTTTCATGCTCCCGGCCGATGATCCCTTCTTCCACACTGCCCTGCCAGGAACGGTCTTGGTGACCTTCAAGTTTGCGGCTGTGATCTCCCCAGTCGCGCCCATCTCTGGATGAGGGAGCCGCCCACCCAAAAGAGAGAAGAGTGCCGTTAGCAAGCATGGAAGGAAGCTAGTGATGTTTCCTTGTAAATATGACCTGCTTTGACAGTGTACTTAAGTCACCTTGGGGGGGGGGGGGCTCAAAGAGGAAGTCCAGCTCCCTTATGACAAAACATAAGAAGACCTCCATTGGTGGTCTAAACATGCCCATCTCCCTTAGCCGTTCCTCATAAGGCATCGTTTCCAAAATGGTCAAAGGCCTGGAAACGATGCCTTATGAGGAATGGCTAAGGAAGCTGGGCATGTTTAGCCTGGAGAAGAGGAGGTTAAGGGGTGATATGATAGCCATGTTCAAATATATTAAAGGATGTCATATAGAGGAGGGAGAAAGGTTGTTTTCTGCTGCTCCAGAGAAGCGGACACGGAGCAATGGATCCAAACTACAAGAAAGAAGATTCCACCTAAACATTAGGAAGAACTTCCTGACAGTAAGAGCTGTTTGACAGTGGAATTTGCTGCCAAGGAGTGTGGTGGAGTCTCCTTCTTTGGAGGTCTTCAAGCAGAGGCTTGACAACCATATGTCAGGAGTGCTCTGATGGTGTTTCCTGCTTGGCAGGGGGTTGGACTCGATGGCCCTTATGGTCTCTTCCAACTCTATGATTCTATAATCTTAGGGTGTGGGCAGAGGCCAGCCTTAAGCTTTAAAATGGGTTTAGTGAAATCCAATTTTAAACAGGCGGCAGTTTGCCAAGGTGGCAAAATATGGCCTCCTCCAATGACTTGTCGGCTTCCCAGAAGCACCTCCTGCTGGCTAGCAATACCACTCCTGTGCCCTTAGACCCCAGTTCTCTACCATCCACACACTGCTTGGATTTTTTCTGGCTTACTGAGGGCTAGAAAACCAAGGTTGCCTGTTCTGTGCTGCCCAAGCGCACGAGAATTCACACACCACCTCCCAGCACACTAGCAGTGTGTTCAAAATTCCCCAGGTGCCAAGCGCGTTTTACTACTAGCGCGGGTGTCCAACTGCAGCCCCAACTACGTGGAGATTTCTGGGCGACTGACAGCTCCGTCAAGCCTGGCTGACTCACAGACAGACCTCCATCATCGCATCAAGGAAAATTAAGTGAAGGGCTGAGTACACATATATTTGACTGCGCTGCAGCCTTTCCACGGGCACCCGGAAAAGAACTCACAAAGCACTGTTTAGTCCACAGTTAATACCATTTCCATTGTGTGTGTGTTTCTCCTTCTGGGACCAGTGAATTGTTGACACTGAGGTCCAGCGCCGAAGGCCTTCTGGCGGTTCCCTCGCTGCAAGAAGTGCGGTTACAGGGAACCAGGCAGAGGGCCTTCTCGGTAGTGGCGCCTGCCCTGTGGAACACCCTCCCAGCAGATAGAATCATAGAATCATAGAGTTGGAAGAGACCACAAGGGCCATCGAGTCCAACCCCCTGCCAAGCAGGAAACACCATCAGAGCACTCCTGACATATGGTTGTCAAGCCTCTGCTTGAAGACCTCCAAAGAAGGAGACTCCACCACACCCCTTGGCAGCAAATTCCACTGTCAAACTGCTCTTACTGTCAGGAAGTTCTTCCTAATGTTTAGGTGGAATCTTCTTTCTTGTAGTTTGGATCCATTGCTCCGTGTCCGCTTCTCTGGAGCAGCAGAAAACAACCTTTCTCCCTCCTCTATGTGACATCCTTTTATATATTTGAACATGGCTATCATATCACCCCTTAACCTCCTCTTCTCCAGGCTAAACATGCCCAGCTCCCTTAGCCGTTCCTCATAAGGCATCGTTTCCAGGCCTTTGACCATTTTGGTTGCCCTCCTCTGGACACGTTCCAGTTTGTCCGTGTCCTTCTTGAACTGTGGTGCCCAGAACTGGACACAGTACTCCAGGTGAGGTCTGACCAGAGCAGAATACAGTGGCACTATTACTTCCCTTGATCTAGATGCTATACTCCTATTGATGCACCCCAGAATTGCATTGGCTTTTTTAGCTGCCGCGTTATATCAAGGCAATAAACAACTATTTTACTTAAAAAGACAACTGAAGGCGGCCCTGTTTAGGGAAGTTTTTAATGTCTGACGCTGTATTGTTTTTAATATTAAGTTGGAAGCTGCCCAGAGTGGCTGGGGAAACCCAGCCAGATGGGCAGGGTATTATTATTATTATTATTATTATTATTATTATTATTAGAGCAAGCAGTGCAGTTGAGGCAACAGAATCGCAGAATTGTAGCACTGAAGGAAGGGACCCCCAGGGACATCCGGTCCAATCCCCTGGTGAATAGACGTTCCGTTGTGGTAATAATAATAATAATAAATTTTATTTATATCCCGCCCTCCGAAGCCGGGCTCAGGGCGGCTAACAACAATAAAACAGTACAAAAGTACAGCACAAACAACACTCTAAAATCATTCATTATAAAATTAATTAATTCAAGCCACTGGCAACCATCGGGCCAGAGCTCCGCGAAGATTGCCGAGGGAGGGAGTCAGGCTGCGCCCTGGCCAAAGGCCTGGTGGAACAGCTCTGTCTTGCAGGCCCTGCGGAAAGATGTCAGGTCCCGCAGGGCCCTGGTCTCTTGTGGCAGAGCGTTCCACCAGATCGGGGCCACGACCGAAAAGGCCCTAAATCTAGTTGAGGCCAGCCTAACTTCTCTGTGGCCTGGGACCTTCAAGATGTTTTTATTTGAAGACCGTAAGTTTCTCTGTGGGGCATACTCTGTGGGGTGACTGCAACCTCGGTTTAAGGCGCCACCTGGCGTCTGGCTTCTATATCCGAGTTTCTAACACGGCACCGGCGTGCGGCAGCTCTGCTTTACGGACACTCACCGGGATGGCGGAGGCAGCCCTCGCCCTTTGCTGAGCCTCCTCTCTGACCCATAACTTCCCCAGCTGTCCCGCGAGTGGCGGTCAGGCCCTCCATGCCGCTCATCAGAGTAGTGCTGAAAAGGCAAGCCCACACAGTTGGAGTAAAGCACAAGGCATTAGCATCCGCAAAAAATGGGGGCAGGTGGACAGCTCCAGCCTATAGGCCACCGGTGAACCATCCTTGCCCTAGCCTGGTTACCACAATAGCTCAGAGAGCGCACCACCTGACTACAAGGACAGAGATGCACCAGTGGGGTTTTCTTGTATGTATTGGCAGTGGCGTAGCGTGGGTTGTCAGCACCCGGGGCAAGGCAAGAAGAAGAAGAAGAGTTTGGATTTGATATCCCGCCTTTCACTCCCCTTCAGGAGTCTCAAAGCGGCTAACATTCTCCTTTCCCTTCCTCCCCCACAACAAACACTCTGTGAGGTGAGTGGGGCTGAGAGACTTCAGAGAAGTGTGACTGGCCCAAGGTCACCCAGCAGCTGCATGTGGAGGAGCGGGGAAGCGAACCCAGTTCCTCAGATTACGAGACTACCGCTCTTAACCACTACACCACACTGGCAAGTAATTTGCGCCCCCCCCCCCCGCTGCACTGTCCCTCCCCCAGATAGTCCCTCGCTCTCTCTCCGCACCGCACCGCACGCCTGGCACCCTCCCCTCCACAGTGGGCGGCGACCCGGCGGCTCAGATCGGATTCGCACAGCCAGCACTGCAGTGAGAGAGAGTGAGTGAGCCAGGTAGGGGCAGAGAGCTGCGAGCGCGCCCCCCCCAGATGTTGCGCCCGGTGCGGCCGGCCCCCCCTGCACCCCCCACGCTACGCCACTGTGTATTGGGAAGGCTGCAGTGGATCGTCCTACAGCATCCAGGAGCTTTCCCTATTGGCCTTTCAGCTTTAATCCTCCTTTCTCTGCCTTGCCCTTGATGGCTCTTCCGCAAAACCCGAGATGATGCTTCAGCAATCAAGCAATGAAGAAGGACATGACAGAGAGTCCGTGGTGCTGAAGCAGCCGATGAGAATTTTGTGGCTGAGATCCAGATAAAGGGATCTTAGACCCCGGCTCGCCCAAGGTGTGAGCAACAGTCAACCTGGCTTTGCTTCTCATGTGCAAATTGAGACAAATCATCTGCCACTCTTGTTTGGCCTACTGCTCTTACGGCTTTTAATTATTGGTGCTTTTTCATATTGTGGCTGCAAACCAGCCAGAGCAATTCTTTAGCTGGAAAATCAGAGATAAAAGGTATTTGAAATAAATGTTGTTCTTCAAGAACACATGAAGCCAGAGGTTCACGCTCTCTCTGTTACGAACAGTTCACTCCATTGCCAAGAGGACAGACCATTATTCAGGTGTGGGCTGTTTTTGGTTCTTGTTTAAAAAGGCTTGCCTCTTCAGCAGTGGGAATCGCTGAAGAGACACAAGTAGAATGTTAGTGCCTGTCTCTTATGGATATCAGGCTGATGTTTTGAGTCTGATTTTCCAGGTATTTGGGATGTGGTGCAGCCAACAGGAAGCGATCGTGCCTGGAAAACATGACTCGAGAACAGTTCTTCTTAATCTGTCCCTACGCAGCAAGACACGCAAAAGCTCTCACGTAGCAAGAGGCAGCCCCTTCGTTTTACTTGTAATCTGTTTCTTTCCCCAAGGATCCAAATCGCCTTTCTTGACCGGGATCCCCAAATCTCTGACAGCCGAGGCTGTCAACGAGAAGGTGGAGTTGCACTTCACACGAATTCCTGACGGGATTTATTCTCAGACTATGTCAGGATTATCTGCTTTCCAAGAATCCCACCCCAGAAACAAATTGACTGAAATGATCCCAACGATGCTCACATGTGTGAGAATTGCACACACCCCTGTTGCATGGAGTGAGGCAGTGCCAGAGCAGGAATCATGCAGAGGTGCGACAGTTAGCTCTCTGTGGCTACCGTATTTTTCGGTCTACAAGACGCGCCTAGTTTTTGGAGGAGGAAAACAAGAAAAAAAATATTCTTAATCTCAGAAGCCAGAACAGCAAGAGGGATCGCTGCGCAGTGAAAGCAGCAATCCCTCTTGCTCTTCTGGCTTCTGGGATAGCTGCGCAGCCTGCATTCGCTCCACAAGACGCACACACAACTCCCATTACATTTTAGGAGGGGAAAAGTGAGTCTTATAGAGCAAAAAATACGGTACGTGTCTCCCGCTTGCTGCAGCCTTTGCCTGAATTAAATTGCTTGTGGCACTGTCTTAGCCTACTACTCACAGCCTGGGAATTCCCAACCCATACTGTAAGACCATAAACCATTGTGCAAGCTTTTTGGACATCAAAGCGTTTTTTATAACAATACTGCTTCGCATGGGCATACCTGTCCATCCCGATCTGGCACAGTTCTTGAACTTTCTCTCCTAGTCGGGAGGGAAGAGAAAATCGGTGTTAGCGCACATAGATGGGTAAGCTTTGGAAACAAGCAGGGGACAGGCTGCAACCCAGTGGTAGAGCCACTGGTTTGCATGCAGTTGCCCTGGTTCGATTCCCAAGGTGGGCCAGGAAACTCTGGAGAGCTGCTGGCAGTCAGTGCAGACAGTATTGAGCTGCATAGACCATGGTCTGACTCAGCCAGGGACAGTTCCCTCTATTCCTAAATTCTGCTGCTGTGCATCTTGTTAAAGGTAAAGGGACCCCTGACCATTAGGTCCAGTCGTGACTGACTCTGGGGTTGTGGCGCTCATCTCGCTTTACTGGCCGAGGGAGCCGGCGTACAGCTTCCGGGTCATGTGGCCAACATGACTAAACCGCTTGTGGTGAACCAGAGCAGCGCACGGAAACGCCGTTTACCTTCCCGCCGGAGTGGTACCTATTTATCTACTTGCACTTTGACGTGCTTTCAAACCGCTAGGTTGGCAAGAGTGCATCTTGTTACTTTGGGATTAATCAATAGGAAATTATGATAACGACCAGCATCTTTTCAACTTCTGACAGGTCATGGCCAGGAGAAACCAACTTGGCAGCTCTTAACTGGTCCGCTATCTGCCATGTGCATGGTGACTCAAGGTCGTTCCACACATTACAAAGCAAGAAACTGAACCGTTTTGGGTTCTGAGGTCAGAATACCAGGACAGCACGCTTGTCTGCAAACGCCAAAACGTCACCTTTGCACTTTACGTTTTTGGGTGAACAGCTAAAACTGTGAAACAGCCAAAACCCAAAGTGGCCTAGGAGCAGAGGAAGCCGCCTTTATCTAAGTCAGACACTTCATCCGCCTGGCTCAGTACTGCTTTCTCTGACTGGCAGCAGCTATCCAGGATTTCGAGCAGAGAGTGGTCTCTCCCATCACCCACTGGTGCTAGGGATTGGGCCTGGGACTCTAAAAACATTCTAGTTCTGAATGAAGGGTTGGCTTAAAGAGGAAGACAGGACCTTAAACAGAGACAGATCTTTGGCCCATCTAGTTCAGCACTGTCTTCCCTGACTGGCACTGGCTCTCCAGGGTTTCAGAGAAGGGTCTCTCTCCCACTCCTACATGCAGGTGCCAGGGCTGGAACTGGGGAGTTCCTGCTCTGTCAAGTAAACTATGCTCACTTCCTTAAAGAGCTGTCTATGAGTGAGGAAGAAGAGCACGAAACGTTTACATTCCTCATTTGAACCACACTGAGCCGCGGGTGGCGCTGTGGGTAAAACCTCAGCACCTAGGGCTTGCCGATCGTATGGTCGGCGGTTCGAATCCCCGCGGCGGGGTGAGCTCCCATCTTCAGTCCCAGCTCCTGCCCACCTAGCAGTTCGAAAGCACCCCTAAGTGCAAGTAGATAAATAGGTACCGCTTTATAGCGGGAAGGCAAACGGCGCTTCCGTGTGCTGCGCTGGTGCCGGCTCGCCAGAGCAGCTTCGTCACGCTGGCCACATGACCCGGAAGTGTCTGCGGACAGCACTGGCTCCCGGCCTCTTAAGTGAGATGAGCGCACAACCCTAGAGTCGGACACGACTGGCCCATACGGGCAGGGGTAAAGGTAAAGGTAAAGGTACCCCTGCCCGTACGGGCCAGTCTTGACAGACTCTAGGGTTGTGCGCCCATCTCACTCAAAGAGGCCAGGGGCCAGCACTGTCCGGAGACACTTCCGGGTCATATGGCCAGCGTGACATCGCTGCTCTGGCGAGCCGGCACCAGCGCAGCACACGGAAATGCCGTTTACCTTCCCGCTAGTAAGCGGTCCCTATTTATCTACTTGCACCCGGGAGTGCTTTCGAACTGCTAGGTTGGCAGGCGCTGGGACCTAGCGACGGGAGCGCACCCCGCCGCGGGGATTCGAACCACCGACCTTTCGATTGGCAAGCCCTAGGCGCTGAGGCTTTTACCCTCAGCGCCACTCGCGTCCCTGGGTACCTTTACCTTTACCGTGTAATTATTCCCATGGTCAGAGGCAGTAAACGCTTTTGAATACAGTGGAAGCCACGGGAGAGGGCGCTCTTGCGCCCAGGCCTTGCTTGCAGGCCCCCAGAGACTTTCCTCCCTGTGAGATGCGAGGGTACAGGGAACCAGGCAGAGGGCCTTCTCAGTAGTGGCGCCTGCTCCCACCAGATGTCAAGGAAATAAACCACCATCTGACTTTTAGAAGACATCTGAAGGCAGTCCTGTTTAGGGAAGGTTTTTAATGTTTGATGTTTTATTGTGTTTTCAATATTCTGTTGGGAGCCGCCCAGTGGCTGGGGAAACCCAGCCAGATGGGCGAGGTATAAAGGTAAAGGTACCCCTGCCCATACGGGCCAGTCTTGACAGACTCTAGGGTTGTGCGCCCATCTCACTCAAAGAGGCCAAGGGCCAGCGCTGTCCAAAGACACTTCCGGGTCACGTGGCCAGCGTGACAAGCTGCATCTGGCGAGCCAGAGCCGCACACGGAAACGCCGTTTACCTTCCCGCTAGTAAGCGGTCCCTATTTATCTACTTGCACCCAGGAGTGCTTTCGAACTGCTAGGTTGGCAGGCGCTGGGACCGAACAGCGGGAGCGCACCCCGCCGCGGGGATTCGAACCGCCGAACTTTCAATCGGCAAGCCCTAGACACTGAGGCTTTAACCCACCCGCGCCCCATAAAAAATGGTTCGATTAGTCTTTCGCCCCTATACCCGGGTCGGACGACCGATTTGCACGTCAGGACCACTACGGACCTCCACCAGAGTTTCCTCTGGCTTCGCCCTGCCCAGGCATAGTTCACCATCTTTCGGGTCCTAGCAAGGGCGAGGTATAAATGATTATTATTACATAGGCATCTGGTCAGCCACTGTGAGAATAGGGAGCTGGTCTGGATGAGCCACCAGCCTGACCTGGCAGGCCCTTCAGCGGCGTGGCCTTGGGTTTCTGACAATGCAAGACACAGGAGGGAAGACTTCGCTACCTGTCCACTGAATGGTCCTGGTACCGGCTGCGGTCTCTGTGGTCAAAGCCATGGAAGCGATCTGGTCGACTGAAGTCAGAGTGGTACCCATCATCCAGGGCCACCCGCTTTGCTTCGGGCCAATACGAGTTGTCCCGCCTGCAAGGGAAACAGATTCAGCAACCCCCATCCAGAGAAGCTGGCCTGCCGGTGGTCATTACCCTTCCATAATAATATAATAATAATAATAAATTTTATTTATATCCTGCCCTCCCCAGCCGAAGCCGGGCTCAGGGCGGCTAACGACAATAAAACAGTACAAAAGTACAGCACATACAACACTCTGAAATCATTCATTATAAAATTAATTAATTCAAGCCACTGGCAACCATTGGGCCAGAGCTCCGCGAAGGTTGCCGAGGGAGGGAGTCAGGCTGTCCCCTGGCCAAAGGCCTGGTGGAACAGCTCTGTCTTGCAGGCCTTGCGGAAAGATGTCATGTCCCGCAGGGCCCTGGTCTCTTGTGACAGAGCGTTCCACCAGATCGGAGCCACGGCCGAAAAAGCCCTGGCTCTAGTTGAGGCCAGCCTAACTTCTCTGTGGCCTGGGACCTTCAAGATGTTTTGATTTGAAGACCGTAAGTTTCTCTGTGGGGCATACCAGGAGAGGCGGTCCCGTAGGTACGAGGGTCCTAGGCCACCAGAAAGAGACCTTCTGCTTCTGACATAGTTCTTGAAATGGCAGCTCTGGGTTGTTGTTAAAGCTGCTTTTACTGGCACTCTTTTTTTCATTTGTATTTTTAAAAATTAAACTTTTTTTTTAAAAACCCTCAGCAAACCTGAAATTAAAGGGTGGTGTAGAATTTAAGAATATTTAGATTTTTTTAAAAAGTCCACTGATTTCTATTCTGGCTCCGTACCTGCGGGGCTTCCCAACCACAATCATCCCTCTCCCTGCTCCCCATATGATCAGGAGGGGACCCCAACCCTCAATTTAAGGGGACGACTCAAATGATTGACACGTTTTGCTGCATTTGGGTAAAAAGTGGGGTATTTGCGATTTGCTGCAGGGAAGCGGCCTTCAGCACAAGCTCTACAGTTCCCCGAGGCGCAGCTCACCTCGCATCCGTGTCGTACGGCCGCCTCAAAGCCGAGCGGCGCTCCTGCTCGTAGCGCAGCTGCTCATGCTGCCGGCGCAGCTCCTCCCTCTCGCGCTGGATGCGCTCCTGCTCCCGCCGCCTCTCGTGCTCGATGTGCATCCGCTCCCGCTCCAGCCTCTCCCGCTCCATCCGCTCCCGCTCCAGGCGCTGCCGCTGGAACTGCAGCCGCTCCCGCTCCCACTGCAGCTTCTGCCGCTCGTCCCGCTCCCGGACGGCCTGGATGTGCTGCTCCCGTTCCCGGCGCTCCCGCTCCCTGTTTGGTGTTTCAAATACAGGTTGCGCTCAAGCAGAAACATGAATTGTACGGTCATACCTCCGCGCTGTGGGTTAAACCACAGAGCCTAGGATTTGCGGATCAGAAGGTTGGCGGTTCGAATCCCCGCAATGACGGGGTGAGCTCCTGTTTCTCGGTTCCTGCTCCTGCCCACCTAGCAGTTCGAAAGCACGTCGTGTGCAAGCAGATAAATAGGTACCGCTCCAGCGGGAAGGTAAATGGCGTTTCCGTGCACTGCTCTGGTTTGCCAGAAGCGGCTTAGTCCTGCTGGCCACATGACCCGGAAGCTGTACGCCGGCTCCCTCGGCCAATAAAGCAAGATGAGCACCGCAACCCCAGAGTCAGCCAGGACCTAATGGTCAGGGGTCCATTTACCTATACCTCCGCTTACGTATCCCTCTGGATACGTAAACTTCGGGATGCAAACGCAGCAATCCCAGAAGTATTTTTCTGGGTTTCGCCGCACACGCATAGAGTAAAAAGAGAAGCCTTCTATGCGCAGAAGCGCTAAATTGTGCAGCGCTCGTGCACAGAAGCGGTCCTCTGGTTGCGAATTCCTCGGGATGCAGCCGGACCTCCTGAACGGATTCTGTTAGCAACCGGAGGCAACGCTGAACACCCAAGAATCATACGCAAAGTTAAAGACCTGGACCTCTACAATGAATAAATCCTATGTTAAAAAAACCAGAATCTTCAATCTCAAGGGAGGCCGCATGGCTTTAGGCAAGCTGCGCAGCAGTCTTCACTGAGAATTAATTAAGTTGTTGATGTTGTTGTTAATTATTTAATTATATACCGCCCTATACCCGGGGGTCTCAGAGTGATTCACAGAATTAAATCAAGATATAAAACCACAAAATGAAGAATAATAAAAATAAAAACAACCCCCCAATAGCCTCCCCCCACAAAAAACACACACATTTTAAAAGGGCATAGGGTGTAAATCAGCTCAACCAAAGGCCAGGTTAAAAAGGAACATTTTTGCCTGGTGCCTAAAGTGTACAATGAAGGCACCAAGTGTCATGGTATTGACGGAGAACGAAGGGGAGTAGGAGAGAAGAGCAGACGAAGGGGGGCAGGAAGAACCAGTGCAGGAAAGGGGGGGAAGCCAGGAGGAGGAAAGGCTCTCAGGTGCTGGAGCAGAGCCTCAACCCCGCACAGGAAGTTCTGGCACAGATAGCGATGCAGTGCCAGTCCCATCTGCTCAGGAACGGAGAGGGTTAAAGCGGAGAGGGCAGAGACATCAATTGAGAATGCCGCGCCTCTTCTGCTGGAAAAGGGGCGGGCGTAAATCACTCCGGGAATCTGACTCACAGGATTCGGACGTGTAATTATGTGTGCTGCTTGTACATATGTAAAATAAAAGCTGTATCTATGTATCTCTGAGTGAGCAGAAGCATTTCTTGCGAAGAGTATTCTCAAGCCATCACACCAAGCGACCTTCCCTGGGGAGAGCATTCCACAGACGGGGAGCCACTGCAGAGAAGGCCCTGTTCTTGTGTTGCCACCCTCTAGACCTTATATGTTGCAGACCTGCCCGAATTATATGTTGCATTATATGTTGCAGACCTGCCCGAATGAAACAAGGTACAGTGGTGCCTCGCAAGACGAAAAGAATCCGTTCCGCGAGTCTCTTCGTCTAGCGGTTTTTTCATCTTGCGAAGCAACCCCATTAGCGGATTAGCGCTATTAGCGGTTTAGTGGCTATTAAAGGCTTAAGGGATTAGCGGATTAGCTGCTAAAAGGCTATTAGCAGCTTAGTGCCTTAGAAAAAGGGGGTGGGAAGCGAAAAAAAATTGCAAGAATCGCAAGACATTTTCGTCTTGCGAAGCAAGCCCATAGAGAAATTTGTCCTGCGAAGTGCATTGAAAAACGGAAAACCCTTTCGTCTAGCGGGTTTTCCGTCTTGCGAGGCATTCGTCTTGCGGGGCACCACTGTATTTAATCTTACCCATATTCTTAGGGTAGCAACCACTACTATGCACTTCTCCAAATATTTATGCCCAAGTGTTTCCTACAATTTATAGAACAGCATACAATGTATGGTGTCCTCTCAACAATACTGCATGGGCCCCCAGCCACCGTCCTCCAGCTTTTTTAAGGTTAAAAAGTGCCTGTATAGGGCAGACCCCAAGGGATCCTTGCAGAGGTGGACCGGTTTCCCCAGCAAGAGGATCAGTAAGGGCAGAGTGCCAGGCTGCTACTGAACTCTGCATCCCCAGCCCCGACAGCAGGAAGTCACCTGAGTGTGCTGGCTGTGTCCTAGGGCAGGGAGGCTGCATAGATCACTAGGTTGTCATCTCGCTTTATTGGCCAAGGGAGCCTGCGTACAGCTTCCAGGTCATGTGGCCAGCATGACTAAGCTGCTTCTGGCAAACCAGAGCAGCGCACGGAAACGCCATTTACCTTCCCGCCGGAGCGGTACCTATTTATCTACTTGCACTATGACTTGCTTTCAAACTGCTAGGTTGGCAGGAGTGCATCTTGTTACAGTGGTGCCTCGCAAGACGAAAAGAATCCGTTCCGTGAGTCTCTTCGTCTAGCGGTTTTTTCGTCTTGCGAAGCAAGCCCATTAGCGGATTAGCGCTATAGAGGCTATTAGCGGCTATTAGCGGCTTAAGGGATTAGCGGATTAGCTGCTAAAAGGCTATTAGCAGCTTAGTGCCTTAGAAAAAGGGGGTGGGGAGCGGAAAAAAAAACCCAGGAATCGCAAGACATTTTCGTCTTGCGAAACAAGCCCATAGAGAAATTCGTCCTGCGAAGCACCTCCAAAACGAAAAACCCTTTCGTCTAGCGGGTTTTCCATCTTGCGAGGCATTCGTCTTGCGGGGCACCACTGTACTTTGGGATTAATCAATAGGAAATTACAATAACCACCGGCATCTTCTCAACTTCTGACAGGTCATGGCCAGGAGAAACCAACTTGGCAGCTCTTAACTGGTCTGCTATCTGCCATGTGCATGGTGACTCAAGGTCACCTTACAAAGCAAGAAACTGAACCGTTTTGGGTTCTGAGGTCAGTATACCAGCACAGCACGCTTGTCTTCAAATGCCAAAAGTCACCTTTGCACTCAAGAATCATACGCAAAGTTAAAGACCTGGGCCTCTACAATGAATAAATCATATGTTTAAAAAAACAGAATCTACTGAACTCTGCATCCACAACCCCAGCAGCAGGAAGTCACCTGAGTGTGCTGGCTGTGTCCTAGGGCAGGGAAGCTGCGTAGATCGCTAGGTTGTTTGCAGTAGATTAGGAAGGGTTTTAGACTCCCAATAGTTTAAGCCAGGCTTCCTCAAACTCGGCCCTCCAGATGTTCTTGGCCTACAACTCCCATGATCCCTAGCTAGCAGGACCAGTGGTCAGGGATGATGGGAATTGTAGTCTCATAAACGTCTGGAAGGCCGAGTTTGAGGAAGCCTGGTTTAAGCAATAGAAAGTCCCTCGCACATGCAAAGCCTGAGTACTGATTGGCTGCCCCTGGGCAGATCTTTGAACAGTTCTGTCGGCTAGTGATGAAAGCTTTGGGTTAAAACGCTCAGCCTGTGGAGTTGTGCTTTAAACTCCATCCCAGAACAAAGGTCATGGGGTGCACATAGTAATACAGACACCTCTCTTTAAAGCCATCATTTTGCAACTGGCTACACAAACACACAGGGACGCGGGTGGCGCTGTGGGTAAAACCTCAGTGCCTAGGACTTGCTGATCGTAAGGTCGGTGGTTTGAATCCCCGTGGCAGGGTGAGCTCCCGTCGTTCGGTCCCAGCTCCTGCCCACCTAGCAGTTCGAAAGCACGTCAAAGTGCAAGTAGATAAATAGGTACCGCTTTATAGCGGGAAGGTAAACGGCGTTTCCGTGTGCGGCACTGGTGCTGGCTCGCCAGTGCAGCTTCGTCACACTGGCAACGTGACCCAGAAGTGTCTTCAGACGGCGCTGGCTCCCGGCCTCTTGAGCGAGATGAGCGCGCAACCCTAGAGTCGGTCACGACTGGCCCGTACGGGCAGGGGTACCTTTACCTTTACACAAACACACACAGAGCTACTATTCTGTTCCTGGGCTTGGGGTTGTCATAGAATCAGAGAATCAGAGTTGGAAGAGACCACAAGGGCCATCGAGTCCAACCCCCTGCCAAGCAGGAAACACCATCAGAGCACTCCTGACATATGGTTGTCAAGCCTCTGCTTAAAGACCTCCAAAGAAGGAGACTCCACCACACTCCTTGGCAGCAAAAAGCATTAAGTAGGTTCTGAAACAGTCCCATTCCTGTTTTAAGACACAAACGGGGTCCAGCGGCTGAGTGGGAAGCCTCAAAAGGTTTGGCTGCCCCCTTCCCTGTACTGGTTGAGCTGGTTGCCCACCAAAAAAAGGCTACTGGCACACTGGAGATTTGCAGCAGACCCTTCGGCATATGAGCTGCTGCAGTGTGGATTCCTGGAATGTGGAAATCAGGAAAAGTCCTTGCCCCTGAAGAAGCAAAAGGGGGAACCCAGGATCCTCCACACCTCTAGAAAGAGAACTTGCAAGACCGATTGAGAAAAAATAAAATGGAGGGAGCAGGGAAGGGAAGGGACAGAGACCCATAGAGAAGTGAATATATGAGCGCTGGGGTGGGGGGAGAGAGGAGAAATGTAATAATTACGTGTCAGAAAAGACAAAAAGGTACTCGGGCAACGTTTAATCAGCGGAACGGGAAAGGAAGAAAGAGTTTCACCAGCCAGCCTATGAGCACCAGTCTAAGAGGAAAAATGTGTCAGACTCCTACATAATAAAGAGCCCTTTAAAATATCCACTTGGAACAATGGGAGCGGCAGGGGGAAAATATGCAGGAGGCTTCGCTCGGAAGCTGAACAATCCCCATTAAACTGAAGCAGATAGCACAGATGCCGAGGCAAGTGACAACTGCATAATAGATAATGTCAACGGAGCACAAAGTCATCACTGGATAATGATCTCTGGCTGCTGCGCCAAGGCAGAAATATTTCAAAGCCGGGGGGGGGGGGGGAGAGAGAGAAAGAGAAAGAAAACGAATCCTCTGGGGTGCTCGTGCCATGCATGGAAACAAGGGTGAAACAAATGAGAGTTAGCCCGTATTGGAGTTCCACTCCATTAGTATAGAAAGCCTATCAGTTCCTTTCTTCCTCCAGCCGCAGACTTGAACCAAGCATCAGCACAGAGCTATCAAGCGATAGCTGCCTTTAGCACTGCCTTTTTTTAAGAAAGGACAGCAGCACCTTCTTAGCACCAGCAACCAAGTGAGCAGCCCTTAAGCTGGACAGGAGATCCAGAAGCAGTTTTGGGGCTCCCTCCAGTGGTTCTGCTGAAAGTCACCCTGTGGTAAACACTTGCCCCAGAGTTTTACTCCTAATAGGAGAGGGGGAGTTTTAAGTGGCAGAGTAAGCCCACGCATAAATATTCTCTCTCTTTCTCTCTGCCACTGCCTAACCACAAAACCCTGACAGCTAGGGTGGCCCCTGTGAACTGCTCTCAGGAATGCAACCGGACAAGTTCAACCCAGGGAAATGAACGAACTTAAGTTAGCTACGTCCATTACATATCACTGCGTCTGCACTAAGCGGGGTTAACGGAATAGATTACTTCAATGCGTTATATGCAGGGCTGCCTCTGAAGGTTTGAAAACTTTGGCTAGTGCAGAATTCACTGGCCAAGTCGCTCACCGGAGCAAGGCAGTTTGAGCAAATTACACCAATCCTGGTCCGACTGCACTGGCTACCAGTTAATTTCTGGGCCCAATTCAAAGTGTTGGTTTTGACCTATAAAGCCTTAAACTGCTCAGGGCTGCAATACCTCAAGGACCACCTCTTTCCATATGAACCTACCCAGACCATGAGATCTTCTGAGGTTCTTTCGTTTACCTCCTCCTCGAGAGGTCCGGAAGGTGGCAACACGAGAACGGGGCCTGCTCTGCAGTGGCTCCCTATCTGTGGAATGCTCTCCCCAGGGAAGTTCGCCTGGCACCTCCATTATACATCTTTAGGTACCAGGCAAAAACGTTCCTTTTTAACTAGGCCTTTGGTTGATCTGAGTGACATCCTATGCCCTTCTAAAATGTGGCTCTTTGGGTGGGGGATGTTATTGGGCTATTGTCTTTTATTTTGATTTTATATATTGTGATATTTTCTGTGAACCACACTGAGACCTGCGGGTAGAGGGGGGTATATAAATTCAATAAATAATTCATCATCATCATCATCATTTCACCCTATGAAAGGTGTGCCACCGTTCCAAAGCTCACCACCCAGAAGACTTTGCTGGTGGACAGCATATAAATAAAACGTCTGGAGATGCAAGCACACCTGCGCTTAAAACAGATGACGACGAGAGGTCCCTGTTTTAAGGCTGAAGATGGTTGGAAATGCCTGCTGGTGTTTATCTCAGAAGCAGGGACACCCTTTTCAGGCTGAAAGCTACATTCCCTCTTGGGCAAGCTTCTGGGGGGCCACAGGCTGGTGTTGTGGGTGTGGCCTGGGCGCCAGAAGTGGGTGTGGCAACAGCTAGGACTCTGTGCAGTAGGATACATTCCACCCACCCACAAAACGCAGAGGTTTCCCCGCCACCAGCACCTTAACACCTCCCCTTCCCGGCAAGGAAGAGGAATCACAATTTGAGGACACATTTCAGTCAGGTAAAAGCACTCAGGGGCGGCGCAGGGTGCAGCCAATGAAAAGAGAAGGGGGGGGTGAACCGGAGAGAGAAGGAGGGAGGGTCGCCTTAGGTCCACGGGTCAGAAACTGTGTCGATGCCAATCACCTGTCATTCTGCGGAGGGCAGAATTCCGCAGGTGAGGCGAGGGGGATCCCAACCTACCTCCGCCGCTCGGTCTCTCGGATTTCTCTCTCCCGTTGCCTCTGCCGCTCTCGTTCGCGCTGCTCTTTGATTTTGTCAAAAGACAGAATGTCCTGCTTCTCTTTGCTCTCCGACTTGCGGTCGTGGCTTTTTGTGCTCTGGAGTCGGGAAGTATATGGGGGGGGGGGTGAAAGGCAAGGATTAGAAAGATTGACACAAAAGAACGGGGAGATGTCCGCTTTCCTGCCGAGAGGACAAGGAGAGAGATTACCACCACCACCCCAATCGTCTCTTCCTCCCAACACAGCGCTGGTGTAATCTTGTTAGGAAGGGCCCACATCCCTGGCTCAAGAGGCACTTCTGGACAGATCACAGGTGAGAACGTAAGCCCAGCCCTACTGGATAGCACACCAAAGAAGTCCATCTAGCCCTGTGAAAAACAGGGGCGCTCAAGTAAGTTGAGGAGCTTTAGAACACAGGCCAGGAACTGTTTTTTAGGTCAAGGACCACATTCCCTCGGGGCAACGTGCCAGGGCTGTATACTGGCAGGAGGGCAGCCAAAAGTGGGAAGGCAGGCTCTTTTATTTCTGGCACCTCCCTTTCCTCTTTCTGGCACCCGTGTGAAATTGGGCTGAGGGCCACAGGCTGCACACTCTCCTGGCTTTAGAAGCAGAATGATGCCTCCTGGAATTTTTAAATCTCTGGGTCCTTCTCTTGCTGCCCACACAGGCTCAGTTGAAACCGTTCCAACTCCCGTGACACTATTCCATTACACAAAGGGCGACAGGACTTCTCTGCTGGGGGTGACGATTTATTAGAACTACAAAAGAGAAGGGTGTGGCCCCCTGGCCTTCCTTTCTTTGCACCGTCTAGTTTCAAGACACCAAACCAAGGGCTCACTCTCTCTTTTGACGTGGTTGTGGTTTTCACACTAATCACCGGCTCTCCTTTGGACTTGTCCATGACCACCGTCCGCTCTGCTCCTCGGCTTTCTGCAAGGCAACAATGGGTTTAGGCACTTCAGATCTCCGGAACGAGTGCAAAAATCAGACTAGTCATCGCTCTTTATTGGCAGGCAACTCCCCATTTACAAAGGAGTTGCGTTCTAAGGCAGCGTGAACGTCCGGACGTGCGTAAGCCAGCCCTGCCCCGTTCCACCCCCTTCTGGGACTGAAAACGGCGCACGTCAAGAGTCGCGAATGTAACAATCATGCAGAGTACTGACCACATTGGCTGGGACTGATGGGAGCTGGCAAGGACACAGAAAGCTGCCTTATACTGTGTCAGACTATTGAGCCATCTAGCTCAATACTGCCTACACTGACTGCCAGCAGCTCTCCGGGGTTTCAGGCAGGGGGAGAGGGGAGTGTCTTTCAAAGCTTTACTTATCAGGGATCTGAAGCTGAGAAGTTCTTTAAGCAAAGTAGATGTTCTGCCACTCAGCTGTAGCCCTTCCCCTAGCACATAGGCAAACTAAGGCCCGGGGGTCGGATCCAGCCCAATCAACTTCTAAATCCAGGCTGCGGACGGTCCGGGAATCAGCATGTTTTTACATGAGTATAATGTGTGCTATTATTTAAAATGCATCTCTGAGTTATTTGTGGGGCATAGGAATTCGTTCATTACCGTATTTTTTGCTCTATTAGACGCACCAGACCACAAGACGCATCTAGTTTTTGGAGGAGGAAAACAAGAAAAAAAATATTCTGAATCCCAGAAGCCAGAACAGCAAGAGGGATCGCTGTGCAGTGAAAGCAGCAATCCCTCTTGCTGTTGTGGCTTCTGGGATAGCTGCGCAGCCTGCATTCGCTCCATAAGACGCACACACATTTCCCCTTACTTTTTAGGAGGGAAAAAGTGAGTCTTATAGAGCAAAAAATACGATTTTTTTCAACACCTAGGCCTCCCACAAGGTCTGAGGGACAGTGGACCGGCCCCCTGCTGAAAAAGTTTGCTGAACCCTGACACAGAGGGCCACTGGTCCCTATCCCTTGCTTTAACTATTTGACACTTAACAAGACAGAAGTCCACCGATGCTACTGTTTGCCGAAGAATGGGGCTGGGGGGGATGGAGAGAGAACAATTCAAACAAGGTAAAATTAGAGGCTAAGAGATGCCTTCTTGTTCGTATCCTTGATAGATCAGACAGGTTGATTTGTGTCTAGTGAGGAAGCCATCACAAAAGCGAACTGAACAAAGGGAACGACATATCCATATGAAACAGGATACATCACAGAGGCTGGAGACAAAAGGAATTGCTCTGAATAGGTCAAAACGTACTTCCAAGGTACCCCTCTGAGACGCACAAATGAACACAAGCCTAGCATTTTCCAAAGCAAAGGTGCATTTCCCCCTCCGAATGAGAACTGAAGGCATGTTTCAATGCTGTTCTTGAAAAGTTTGCCTGCATCAAATGAGTCTATGCTCTGTATATTTATCTGAGTCACTGTTCGGTCCAGAGTAACCCATCGTGTGGAGGAATGAAAGGCAGCCTGCTCCGGAGGCAGGTCGTTCTGCTGCACCAGGAGCAACTGAATGACCCCATCGCACCAAGTGCAGTCACATGGGTTAGCAGCACCCACTACCCCAACTTAGGCCAAATGGAAGCAGGCAAGATCAGAGTTGCAGATCATGCAGAGACGCAGCAGGCAGCCTCATCTGGGGTTGTTTTGGGCTCGAGGGAGCTTTTCAATTCTTTAATTTATTCCTCACCGCGCACAGCAATTTGGGAATGACTGGTTTTAAGCAAGTCTCTTCCGAGAGTATTTGTTCAGCTGCCAGGATTGAGCCTCCTACAAGAGCTTCCCCTTGACGAAAAGGTTCAAACTGGTTAGTGAGAGCCTCTCTGCCAACAGAATCCCACCCATGCCTTTCCTGAGGGTAGCGTGCTATTATTCAGAGGCCTTCTATATCGGATACAAATGTCCAACCCACTCACACGCCCCTCACATGCATGAATCAAGCTCTCAGCAGGGCCATAAATCACACTAAAAAAGCCACCCACCCCCCACAGCTTTTGTTACCTGATTTAATCGATCGCGAACGGTCAGAGGATCCCTTTTTTTGTTCCTCCGTTTCGATCCCCTCTTTCCCGTCTCCCGCCTCTTTCTCTTCTGACTTTTTGGGGTCATCCTTTTTCTCCAGTTTTTCTTCTTTCTTAAGGCTAGGAGACCTACAAGTAGATTATAGCAAAACACACACACACAAAAACTTAAAATACACACACACCTTTGCCGTAAACCTACGGGATTCTAAAGGTGCAGCTAAGATGTCCTTGCAGATCAGACCATCCCATCAATGTTAACAAATAAAGTGGTCAGCAAAAATCTTTTAAGAGAGAGAGAAAAAAAGAATTGAGCACCTTTAAAATAAAATTTAAAACGCTTCCTGTATTTGCTGGTTTTATTGTATTTTCTGTTTCCTTTTTCATTTTATTTATAAGCAGACCTAGAAACTGATTCTGAAGGGCAGAAGGGAATATCCTTCATAAGAAGTCAAAGCTACAGAAGCCAGTTTGCGGATTCTAGCGCCATGAGATTCCCATTCTTGACCATTCACGGCACACATCCAGAACCCTGGGCTGGGAAAAGAGGAGGCAATGTGCTTCTCTGTGTGCACAAAACACAGCTGCATCGACCAAGAGCCCTGACCTCTTTTCCTTCGACTCCTCCCAGAACAGCTCCACTGCCCCCAAAACTGGAGGGCAGCAGAGAGAGAACACACACACACAGGCTGTCCACATTTCTGGCTTAAGAGTGGCAGTAACCTTCATTCTCTAGGTGCTAGAGCTGAGCCTGGCCCAATGCTTCCAGCGGTAGCAGCCAGATCTTGGCTTGTTCAAGCAAGTTTGCAATCCAGAGGTGAAGAACCTCTGGACCGCAAACCAATCATGGCAATTTCCCCAAAGCCACACCCACCCACCCAGTGACATCACTGGTGACATCACTGGATGGGCAGGAAGACCCTGTTTAATTCTTCATTGGCTGCTTGCCCTAGTTTCAGTAAGGAACAGGATCGTGCAGCCTAGGCAGCAGGATTTGACCGCTGCTCATCACCTAATGAAGCCTTGTGCACAAGCTTGGAAGCAGCTGTCATGTCTCCATGGCCATTAATTTCATGGGGTTCTACTCTGAACATCATCATCATCATCATCATTTATTTATATCCCGCCCTCCCCAGCCGAAGCCGGGCTCAGAGCGGCTAACAACCATAAAAGTAACATAACATTCTAAAATCAATTCATTCTAAAATCAATTCAGAATCAAATTAATGGCAACCATTGGGCTAGAGGATTACAGAAGGAGGGGGTCAGACTGTGCCTTGGCCAAAGGCCTGGTAGAACAGCTCTGTCTTGCAGGCCCTGCGGAAAGATGTCAAGTCCCGCATGGCCCTAGTCTCTTGTGACAGAGCGTTCCACCAGATCGGGGCCACGGCCGAAAAGGCCCTGGCTCTGGTTGAGGCCAGCCTACCCTCTCTGTGGCCTGGGACCTCCAAGCTGTTTTTGTTTGAAGACCGTGAGTTCCTCTGTGGGACATACCAGGAGAGGCGGTCCCGTAGGTACGAGAGTCCTAGGGCTTTAAAGGTTAAAAGCAGCACCTTAAACCTGATCCTGTACTCCACCGGAGCCACTGCAGCTGGTATAGCACTGGAGCCCCAGTATCCCAAGCAGGCCGCGGAATGCCAAATTGCTTTCCCCGGCGGAAGGGCTGAGCCAGCAGCATCCCTTTGCAAGGAGGTAGGAAATAACATAATGCAGAACAATGTGAGAACACAACAGTGGCGTAGCGTGGGTTGTCAGCACCCGGGGCAAGGCAAGTAATTTGCGCCCCCCCCCCCCCGCTGCACTGTCCCTCCCCCAGATAGTCCCTCGCTCTCTCTCCGCACCGCACGCCTGGCACCCTCCCCTCCACAGTGGGCAGCGACCCGGCGGCTCGGATCGGATTCGCACAGCCAGCACTGCAGTGAGAGAGAGTGAGTGAGCCAGGTAGGGGCAGAGAGCTGCGAGTGCGAGCGCCCCCCCCCAGATGTTGCGCCCGGTGCGGCCGGCCCCCCCTGCACCCCCCACGCTACGCCACTGGAACACAAGGACAGCCTGTCGGATCAGGCCACTGGCCCATCTAGTCCAGTATCGTATTCTCGCAGTGGCCAAACTAAATGCTTGCGGGAAGTGTGCTAGCCAGGCCCAAACAAAAGAACACCCTCCCCTCCTGTGGTTTCCAGCAACTGGCATTCAGAAGCGTTCCTGCCCTCCATTGGCTCTGCTCATTCATGCTTTGTCACGAAACGGCTTCAAAGCCCGACACACAGGGGATTATTAAAACTCCTGCTTTACTTTTCCGATTTGGAGTCGGTTGAGTGACGCCTGTCCTTCTCCTTCTTGGCTTCTGTTTCTTTCTTGTCTGACGATGCTTTTTTCCCGGCAGGTTCGTTTTTGGCCTGGAATGATATTGAGGAAATTGCTTAGGGCCGGGGCATGCGTGTACATGAGTCAGTAGGATCAGTGGCGTAGCGTGGGTTGTCAGCACCCGGGGCAAGGCAAGTAATTTGCGCCCCCTAACCCGTGGACTTGCCCCTAACCCTAACCCCCAGATGTTGCGCCCGGTGCGGTCGGCCCCCCCTGCACACCCCACGCTACGCCACTGAGTAGGATCGCACAATAAGATGCTGTTCCTGGGATGAACCACTTGCAAAATAGCGGGGGGGGAAGAAATTTTCAAATGCTTCTCCCCACCCACCCCTGAAGGTGGTGCACGTGGTTCCCGCTTTCCAAACACAATGCGTTCCCAGAAAATCGTTCATAAGGCAAGCATTCGCATAATGGGCTGACGATTTCCATTATTCTCTATGGGAACATTTCTAATCTGTGATTTGCTCAATTTCTTTCCCCTCCCCCCCATGGTTCCTTCCTGAAATGGCTGCAAGCAAACCAAAAAGAGAGAAACAAAGGAAAAAATGATGTGCCTGATTTCTCTTGCTCCCTGATTTGTCCAATCTCAATCTCTCCCTAAATGATTTCTGCCCCGAAATAGCTGCCAGTGACCAACAAAACATAAACAAGTCAGGAAGTGGGCAAACCCTGGCTGTTCGGATATCTGAATTGTGAGGTTTGGGCATAATTCTTTACGTTCAGATAACTGAATTTGTGAATAACAAGCATTCTCACCGTGGGACCTGTGCGTACGTTTCAGGGTAAAGTTTACCACGAAGGAGTGGGCTGTTTCCGGTCGCATTTCTCGTGGGTAGCAAAAGAACTCACTTTTTCGACGGAAATCATTTTCCCATGCAGTTCTGTCCGATGCAGATGGTTGATGCATTTAGTCGCTTCCTCGGATGAAGACATGGTGACAAAGCCGTAACAGCGAGCGCCCGGACTGCGGGCGTTGGTCACTACTTTTGCACCCACCACCTGCCAGGGAGACAGCGAGCAAAGGAACATGGGCAACTCTGGCAGAGCAATGCCGGAGGAAGCAAAATTACCAAGAAAGGGGGGGGGAGGAATCCGTTCCGGGAGTCCATTCAACTCCCGAAACGGTTCGAAACCCAAGGCGCGGCTTCCGATTGGCTGCAGGAGCTTCCCGTACTCAATCGGAAGCCGCAGAAGCCGCGCCGGACGTTCGGCTTCCGAAAAACGTTCACAAACCCGGAACACTCATTTCCAGGTTTGTGGTGTTCGGGAGATGATTTGTTCGGGAGCCGAGCTGTTTGAATACCAAGGTTCCACTGTACAGTTACAAACTTAATTCGTTCAGGAGGTCCGTTCTTAACCTGAAATCGTTCTTAACCTGAGGTACCACTTTAGCTAATGGGGATGCTGCCAGCACACAATTTCTGTTCTCATCCTGAGGTAAAGTTCTTAACCCGAGGTACTACTTCCGGTTAGGGGAGTTTGAAACCCAAAGTGTTTGTAACCCAAGGTGTTTGTAACCAGAGGCACCACTGCACTGCAATAGTAGAAGCACGTTTCTGCCAGCTGCCAGCAACTGGATTAATGCCTCCTAAACGTACCATAGGGCTGGGGCCTCGAATAAACCATAATTTCAAGCACCTGGAGTTTCCCAATTCCCCCCCCCCTTTTTTTTGCCTGTCAACAGTGCTCCCTGTTTAGGGGGTTGGTTCCTAAATGTCTCATACAGTGGAACCTCAGTTTTCAAACGTACTCCATTCCAGAAGACCATTCGACTTCCGAAACCTTCAAAAACCGAAGATCAAAGGGCGGCCGGCAAAATCCATTGATAAAATGGAGGAATGTCCCTCGGTTCAAACGGTTTTCGGCATTCGGGTTCCGAATTGTCTGTCAACGGAGACATTCGAGAACCAAGGTTCCACTGTATTATTACTGTATACAACACTAAAGACAATGTACAGTGGTGCCCCGCAAGACGAATGCCTCAGAAGACGAAAAACCCGCTAGACGAAAGGGTTTTTCGTTTTCTGAGGTGCTTCGCAAGACGGATTTTTCTAAGGGCTTGCTTCGCTAGACGAAACGGCCCTGCCTCTCCTGTCATGGCGACGGTCACTGCACGCACGCACGCTCGCTCGCTTCCCCGCTCCTCTGGCTCCCTCCCACCTTCCGGCTGATGGCTCCTCCGGCTCCCTCCGACCTTCCGGCTGCCTCGCGCCGCTGCCCACCGCCCTCGCGCGCTCCCCTCAGGAGCCGTTGCTGCCAGCAGCCAGCGTTGCAGCCAGAGTCGCGCTCCTGAGCCCCGCCGCCCTCCAGCAGCCACGTCTCGCGGTGTCCACAAGGCGCGGGTGAGTCCAAGGACCGGCTGTGGCAGCTGCCCTGCTTCTCCCCACCCCTCCCCGCCGTGGTGCTTCGCAAGACGAAAAAACTCGCTCTATGAAAAAACTCGCGGAACGAATTAATTTCGTCTTGCGAGGCACCACTGTATTGCAGAAACAGTTTGGGGTGCCATTCAGCACCAAATATTTCTAGCAAAATGTTTCATGATTAAGCCAGACATCATTAAGAGACAAATTTTCTTCACATTTACATTTGAATGAAAGAGTGCAGGTGTGCTGGAGGGGGGTAATGCAAGTCTCGCCCGAACCCCTTTGCAGGAAATCAATGTAATGTAGCCAATGTGATCATCAATATGATTGATGCATGAATAATACACTGATAGACCTGTGCTGTTTTGGTTTCTTGGAAGAAGGAGTTAACTTCACTGACGCCATTGTTTACTGCTGACATACACTCGACAGATTGATCATGTGCAGATGCAAGGTGAATGAAAACCAGTTACAAAGCGAATGTGTTTTCAGCTTAGAATGGCTTCTTCAAAACTAGTGGCAGCTTCCAGCCTGAAGGAAGCCCAGCCTGTTTATGTTCCAGAGCTATTTATTTGGGTTGGTTTTTAGTGATATGGGTTAAATCCAAGAAGGGTAGGGGCAGTGAAAGGGAGGGGAGACGAAAGACGTTCGCCCGGCATGTATAAAAGGACAACTTGAATAAAAGGCTGGCGAGCTCAATACTTTCAGCCTTGTTTGTTTCTGAAAAATGCTTACCTTTCCATATTTGCTAAATAGGTTCTTCAGGTCTGTAGCTCTGGTGGAAGAGGAAAGGCCACTAACCCACAGATTTCTGCCAGAACTACCACCAGCCCGACCTAAGTTGGAAGGGGGGAGAGGAGAGAAATGATAAATATGTACATCCAAAAAGAAAGGAAGACAGCATCGCAGAAGCAGACAGACTTGGAAGTTTTCTTTGGTTCCGGCCCACTTGAGAGCTCATGAGGGATTCTGATCTAACTTCAACAATACAGTGGTGCCCTGCAAGACGAATGCCTCGCAAGACGGAAAACCGGCTAGACGAAAGGGTTTTCCGTTTTTCGATGCGCTTCGCAGGACGAATTTCCCTATGGGCTTACTTTGCAAGACGAAAATGTCTTGCGAGTCTTGAGATTTTTTTTTCGCTCCCCACCCCCTTTTCCTAAACCGCTAAACCGCTAATAGCCTTTTAGCAGCTAATCCGCTAATCCCTTAAGCCTTTAATAGCCGCTAAACGCCGCTAAACCGCTAATAGCGCTAATCCGCTAATAGGGTTGCTTCGCAAGACGAAAAAACCGCTAGACGGAGAGACTCGCGGAACGAATTAATTTCGTCTTGCGAGGCACCACTGTACTATACCAAGATGTGCTTGAACTATGACTTCCATCGGCGCCAATATATGGCCATGCAGCCGATGGGAGTTGTAGTCCAAAACCAATTTTTTCAAACCTATGTGGTGTTTTAATGCGTTTCTCTCCACAGGGGCTGAAAATGTTAAAAAGTGCTTCTTTGGGCAGAAGCAACTATAGCTAAGAATGTTGGACGAGCATCACCTGAAGACTTATGGAGTAGACAAGAAGGGCTAGAAAGACAAAGAGCATAATGAAGCATCACAGGAATGACTAAGGACAATGCCAAAGATATCTTATTTCGTTTGTTGGGGGGGGGGGGGGGAGAATGCCATTGTTTTTCATCAAGTTCACTTTTTGAGGTCACTTTTCTCAAAATCTTTTTTTTTCCCTTGGGGGCCCAAATCAAGCTCACAGCAGGGCCTTAAATCACACTGCTGGTTTAGGCAAATTTGACATACACCCCCCCCCCTTAATTTCAGCGTATCATGTCATAAGCGCAGAAGACCCACAGATATGGCTAGCTTTCAACGTGTCTATTCCATGTATAGCTTTAGTGATACTACCCACTACGTGCAAAGAGGATTGGAGAACTTTGTAGGCATTTATATTTTAGAAACAATCTTCTTCTCCTTTTTTACTGTCTATGTGTGTGGAAGTGAGCTTTATATAGCAGGGGAATGTCCCATTGTCTTCCACCCATTTGGTAGAAGCGCCGATTCAAGTTAGAAGTTGACCATTTAATATTAACCAAATTACTCTTTCAGAGAAACTTAAGTGTCCCACTTGGTCACACTTGGAAGTAGACCTGCTGAAATTAATGGAAATTCATTTAGATCCGTTAATGTCAACGGGTCGATTCAGAGTTTAGTTGGATTCTGGTCGCTACCTGCAAGTAGGATTTGAGGATAACTATGAATGACTAGGGACGCGGGTGGCGCTGTGGGTTAAAGCCTCAGTGCCTAGGGCTTGCCGATCGAAAGGTCGGTGGTTCGAATCCCCGCGGCGGGGTGCGCTCCTGCTGTTTGGTCCCAGCGCCTGCCAACCTAGCAGTTCGAAAGCACCCCTAGGTGCAAGTAGATAAATAGGGACCGCTTACTAGCGGGAAGGTAAACGGCGTTTCCGTGTGCGGCTCTGGCTCGCCAGAGCAGCGATGTCACGCTGGCCACGTGACCCGGAAGTGTCTTCGGACAGCGCTGGCCCTTGGCCTCTTTGAGTGAGATGGGCGCACAACCCTAGAGTCTGTCAAGACTGGCCCGTACGGGCAGGGGTACCTTTACCTTTTTACATTTATGAATGACGACAGCAAAGAATCGTTGTTACAGCTTACCTTTCTCATCCTTTGAAGCACTTTTAGACTCTGCATCCTTATTAGAGCTAAAGACAGGGGGGGAAACAGAGAACTTTACTCAACAAGAATGAGGCCATGAGAAAAAGAGCACACAAGGCTGTGTCTGCTATGATCAGATACCTACCAGAAAAACAATGTGAAAGGAATTAACCCTTTTTAAGGGGTATCTTTAAGAACTCAACAAGGAGGGTCAGAGGTGATGAAACAGAGCTACCACTTAGAGTGGACAAAGGTCAACTTGCAAAACTGAGAAATAAAATAAATGCTTAATGAGAAATGGGCTGGGGAGGGGGAGAACATAGCGAGCCACGTTCTACAAAAAAGGTGCGCAAGGACAACTAAAAAAAAAAAAAAAAGGAAAAGATTTTTATTTGGAACAAGCTATCATCAGGTTAAGGCCCTTGCAACAGGGCCCCTTTGGAGGAATTCACAGCGCATTTGCATTCATAAACGACCAACGGGGAAGAAAAAAAGAGAGCATCTGGTCTAAAACGGAGAAAAAACAAACCTCGTGTTCTGATCACCACCCTCTTGGGCAGAGGACTCTTCCTCACAATTAGCCTTGGGTTCCATCTTCTCGGCATCTTGGCTAACCACCTGGAAACCTGCGTCCTTCTCCGCAGTTTCCTCACTACTGGCTTCCAGAGTTTGGGCTGCTTTGCTACTCTCACCACTTCCTTCTCCTCCTCCTCCTCCTCCTCCTCCTCCACCACCACACCTGCTCTCTACCGCTAAAGAGTCAGAGTCCAGGTTAGCTTCCTCTACTGTCTCTTCGCTCGGCTCCCCTTTCGCTACCACTAAGTGCTTCGCTTCATCCTCCTCGCTCCTGGCCGCAGCCTGGCCTGACTGGCTGTCTGTATCTAAAAGCTCTTCGTCCGACTGAGCGACGGCAGGGGCAAGTGTGTCTTCCTCTTCCTGGGCTTCTTGTTTGACCGGCAACGAGATATTCTCTTCCTGTGCCTGCTCTGCTTCAGGAGCTTCTTCTTTAAGGGGCTCAGATTTACAAGTGTCACCCAAAATGTCGAGCATTTTCTCATTTTCTATGGATTTAACAGGAATAGAATGGCACAAGGTTTAATCACCAGGGAAACACAGCAAAGACAAATGCGGAACGGGCATGGCTGCCAGACTTAACACTGAGAGAACGGCTAAGGCTACACAGAGATTGGAAAACCCCTTGGGTATACCACATTCAAATGCCTAACGCTAACTTCAGTCTTACATGGCTATCAAGGCAACGCCTGAAAAGAGAGAAGAAAAACCTTTTATGTGCGGCGTTCCCAGCTTGCTCCTCATTTGTCTTCGCGCGGTTGTGCTGCTTTCCGTTTTTCCACATTTTTTTCTCTCCCCAGAAATGAGCTTTGAAAGTCCATGACGCTTATACAGACTGCACGGATTCTCTTTCAGACAGTTCAACTCCCGGATTTTATTTATTTATTCTACTGGAATTCTTTCAAGGAGACCAGTCCGTACGTGAACACCAAGAACAACTTCAGGTGGGAATGAGAAGACATTCATAGTCCAGAAAAGCAAGTGATGGGAATTTCCATCTTCCGTCTTTCCAAGAATCCACTTTGCAATTGGGGTCCCTGCCTTTGCTGATTCTAGTCAAAGTTACAGAACCAAGGCACTGGGTAATATCACAAGATCTGCTCTGCACACAGGAATTGCTCATTAAGCTCAGTGTACTCCCCAATTAAGGGATTTAAAAGCAAACCGCTGTCTTGAAAGACTGGTCTTGGGCCATATTAATCATAGGATGCTGTTGCAGATCTGGTGATATGACCAGATTTCCAATCTCTGTGGCTTTTTCTCCCTTTTTTTTTTTTTTTGGTGTGTGGGTGTGTGTGTGATCTGGACTTTGCGCCAGTTACGAATAAGTGAACCACAGATACTAGTGGAATAAAACCTAAAAAGAGTAACTAAAGGGATTTGTGTGCAAAATCTATGTGGAAGGTTAAGGGCCAGGGAGAGCAAGGTGTTTTGTTTTGTTTTTAAGTATCAGTACCTGATTCCAAGGGAAATTCTTCGAGCTCCTATTAAAATAATAAACAGGGGAAGGGTGGAAACAAGCAAAGGTTACAAAACTCCATTGTACGGCAAGATGAAAAGTCAACGCGACGCAAAATCTGCCGCAACAGCATAACAACTTCCCCAGCGATGACTCAGTGGCTAGCGTGAACCATTTGTACGCTTTGTCCCATCTCTGGGTTGTCTGAAACTATGTAGATTCATTTAAATTAATGTAACCCAAGTTAGTCCTGCCCATCAGGGTTAGTCAGGCAAGCTTCGGGTACAGCCCACAATCTCAACGCCACAATGATGGCTGAGCAGCAAAGGCGAAAGAGCTACCGCAATTGTTTTTAACCCAATGAACCATGGTTCTTTAGCTGAATGAATCCCATCCTATTTGCTGCCACCAGAATGTATGGCTCTTTCTTTCTACATATCTATTCTCTGTCTATTCTACGTCTATCTATCCAGACACACAGAGAGAGGAAAGAAAAGAGTTACCTTCACATCTGTAAAATCAGAGGGCACCAGATCGAGAGCGTTTCTGGCCTCTTCGCCTTCCACCTATAAGCAGTGAAGAACAGCGTCAAACTTCCTGAAACACCACAGTTTCTTCACTGAAAACCAAGAATGAATCGGAAATAGGGAGACCCCCTCCAACTGCCCTTTAGTTGCCACCTCACCCCCCCTAACCAGCTGGTAGTTAAATCATATTTTCTACCTCTTTAAGAACAATGGTAAACGAAACTGGGGGGATTTAAAAAAACGACAACGATGAAAAATGACAGCAAGTTCTTTGAGTGATGTTGCTGCAATGGTTAATGGTTTTAATGGGGTTAATGGGGAAGGGCCACAGCTGAGCAGTAGGGCGTTCCCGGTTCAATCCCAGGCAACTCCAAGTCGAGCAAGGAAACTCTAGGGAGCAGCTGCCAGTCAGTGCAGGCAATTCTGAGCTAGATGGGTCAAAGGACTGACTCAATATGAGGCAGCTTCTTCAGTTCCCATATTCCAGGGCACATCATGCCTTCAGATTCTTCCCTCTCACCTCCTCTCTAAGTCACCTGTTATATACACAGTAAGAGGATGTTGCTTAGCACGGAAGCAAACCACTGGTCTCTCCACCCACAAAAAAAACTAAACTACAGTGGTGCCTCGCAAGACGAAAAGAATCCGTTCCGCGAGTCTTTTCGTCTTGCGGTTTTTTCGTCTTGCGAAGCAAGCCCATTAGCGGATTAGCGCTATTAGTTTAAGGGCTATTAACGCCTTTTTAAGGCTTAAGGGATTAGCGGTTTAGCTGCTAAAAGGCTCTTAGCAGCTTAGCACTTCAGAAAAAGGGGTTGGGGAGCGGAAAAAAAACTCAAAAGTTTTCGTCATTTTCGTCTTGCGAAGCAAGCCCATAGGGAAATTCGTCTTGCGAAGCGCCTCTGAAAACGGAAAACCCTTTCGTCTTGCGGGTTTTCCGTCTTGCAAGGCATTCGTCTTGCGGGGCACCACTGTAAACGGTGCTGCATTAAAGAAACAGGACCTAAATGTACCCCCGGTAGGTTTTGTCTAAACCACTAGCAGTGCTACCCCAAACTGCAAGGGACATGAGACAATGCTATTCTACCCAGGGCAAGGCTGGTGAGGGAAGAGAAACTCAGCTTGGCCTCCAGGTGGACTCTGAAGTACAAGAATAAGCCCTAATAAGCCTTTAAGTTTTAAAACCAGTGCTCCAGAGTGTGGGCAGGTGCGCACGTTTTGCCACAACTGAAACTGTGGATCCCATATACTAAGGCCTGGCCTCAGCATTTCATGCACACACATACACCCTAAAGTAACGATTCCCCAGCACGTTTGCTTTGCACAGGTAAGCACTTGCAGAGGTAACATTCAAGCCCACGTCTCCCAAATCCAAGCACTCCCTGAACTAAACTAGCTCTTGCCCCCCCCCCAAGACCTCAGAGAAGTTAAGATGCTTTACAAAGGAAATCATCCCTGGCACCCCAATTCTAAACACCTGGCTTTGGAATCATAAATTCCTTTTGAAGTTGGCGGGCCTAGCGCTAGATCCAGTGTTCGAAACTCTCATTGTTCTAGGCGCGTTTTGCGATAGGGAATTTCATTAGCGTGAGCGGTTTCTGAGCTCTGGGTGCAGTACTGTGAATAAGATTTCAGATTAAAACTGCAGAGTAGAAAGGATAGGAGGGCCTTTTTCTGCCTCCCCACTTCCAGCTACTGTCTGAAGACTGAAGAAGAGATCCTCTTAAGAATATTAGGGGGGGTGGGCAGGGGAAGGACTAGACCATGTGAAAAATGAACGGAATATTTTAGCTGCAGTTCATTCATTTTCAGCTTTGTATTCTTGTTACTAAAACGTGTGCCTAGACATTCCGTTGTTGCGCCCATGTGCCATTTAGCTCCTAGCTTTCATATCTCAGTTTCTAACAATGGTTAAATCCCAAGCTTGCTTAAATCTGCACAGAATGACACGCTTCTGGGGTTGCATGCAATTAAGTTCAGCAAAGAGGAGACCCACTAAGATTTAAGCTGGCCATGTGCGTTCATTTCACCAGATCTACTCTGGAGTAGAACATACATAAGATACAACCCCTGATTTCTTTTGTTAACTACAAGTATAGAGGAGCTAAGCTGGCTATCAATTCTTGAGAGATTCAAGTGTCCTGATTCTAAGGACAACAAACGGCTTGCTCAGAACCGTTTTGCTTCAAGCAAAACTTGAGCTGGGCTGCATTCGGCAAAGGCCTCCAGACACACAGGAAGATGAGCAAATGGAAATGCATGTGAAAAGAAAAAGAAAGAAAAAATTTTAACCATTTTAAAAAAAACTATTTCTGGAATCTTTCTACTGCAACGTTTACGATGCATGCATTTAAAGCTTATAGGTTTTAGTAAAAAAAAAAATGCAACGGCTTTGGATAAACACAAGGGGAGGGCAAAAATCAAATGGGATTTTTTAAAAAAACAACAACCAAATTATTTCCACTTTAAGAAAATTAAGGGAAGTTGTGGCGATTATTCGGACGGCATGTATTTTTTAAAAGAGATGCATACCATGGCTACTGGTATTTCTCTCGATTCTTCTTTAATGTCTGACATATGTGGAAGTGCCTCCATGTTACCTACAGGACATCCTGAAAGCTGTTCTGGAAGTTCTCTCCTTTCTGCACCAGCATTTTCTTTACTATCAGACTCAGAGGAGGAGCCAAGTCTACTATCAGCACAGTCATCTACACCACTGCCGTTATCTATTTCAGCTTCATCTAACAAATTTATATCCATCATGTCAATATCCTGCAAGTTATCCAAACTTGCTTCAATATCCTCCTGTGAAGAGAGAAAAAGGCCGTATATATAATTGCCGTCAGGACTCCAAGGCAGAACTGTTACTGTGCAGCTGCAAAGCTGGTTGTACCTGCCCATCTCCAGAGTCATCCTCAAGCCCGTTGTCTTCAACTCCCTCTTCCTCTGGTCTACGCCCTAGTAAGATAAGGGTTATTAAAACGCATGCATGCATACAGACAGACAGACAGAATAATCTTTATTCAGGGCCCATTCTGTAATGCAAATGAAAAATGTAAATAGAATCAGGTCAAACTAAGTCCTAGTCCTCACTAACAACTCTGGATCTAAGCAGAAAGCCAGGGAAGTACCGTATTTTTCGCCCTATAGGACACACTTTTTCACCTCCAAAAATGAAGGGGAAATGTGTGTGCGTCCTGTGGGGCAAATGCAGGCTTTCGCTGAAGCCTGGAGAGCGAGAGGAGTCGGTGCGCACCGATCCCTCTCCCTCTCCAGGCTTCAGAAGAGCCCCACCGCCAGCCCCACAAACTGGGGGGGAGAAGCCTGACTTGGTTAGAAGGCTGGCGGGGGGGAGAAACCTGCTCCTCCCCGTCGCCAGCCCCGCAAACTCGGGGGACAGCGGGAGAGGCGCAGCGCGCCTTTCCCGCTGTCCTCCAAATTGGTTAGAAGGCTGGCGGAGGGCTTCCCCCTCCTCCAGCCCCGCAAGCTCCCAGAGCGAGGCCAAAGCTGCACGCAGCTTCGGCATCGCTCTGGGTCCCGTTCTGGGGGCTGGGGGAGGGGGAAGCTCGGGCTTCCCCCGCCCCAGCCCCGCGCCTGGCGGGGGGATCTTTTTCCCCTTTATTCCCCCCCCCCCAAATCTAGGTGCGTCCTATGGGCCGGTGCGTCCTATAGGGCGAAAAATACGGTAATGATTAAAGAATGCTGGACTAGGTTAAAGGTAAAGGTAAATGCTGGACTAGGGACCTTGGAGACCAGGGGTCAAATTCCCAATCAGCAACGAAGCAAACAGGTTGGCCTTCAGCCAATCACTCACTCTCAGCCAGGTTTGTTTTGATGATAAAAATGGAGTAAAGTATGTATGCCACCAAGGGACGCGGGTGGCGCTGTGGGTTAAACCACAGAGCCTAGGACTTGCCGATCAGAAGGTCGGCGGTTCGAATCCCTGTGACGGGTGAGCTCCTGTTGCTCAGTCCCTGCTCCTGCCAGCCTAGCAGTTCGAAAGCACATCAAAGTGCAAGTAGATAAATAGGTACCGCTCTGGCGGGAAGGTAAACGGCGTTTCCATGCGCTGCTCTGGTTCGCCAGAAGCTGCTTAATCATGCTGGCCACATGACCCGGAAGCTGTCTGCGGACAAACACCGGCTCCCTCGGCCAATAAAGTGAGATGAGCGCCGCAACCCCAGAGTCGGTCACGATTGGATCTAACGGTCAGGGGTCCCTTTACCTTTACCTTTATGTATGCCACCTCAAGCTCCTTGGAGGAAAAGTGGAGTATAAATTTCACAAATAAATAAGGCCCACAATGTTGTCAAGATGGGTCAATGCAATATCTACCCCAATACCCTTTGCCATTTTTCACTACAACCCAAACATCCATTTGGAGATCCGTTGCTAAATGCTTTGCCGTATGTACGGCAAAGTGTGCTACCGCTGCCACCCAACCTAGATCAGGCTGCAACACAGCAGCGGGTCCTGACTCACTGGTTGATGATGAACAGTCTGCTCCAAATCAGCGGCCTTTTAGGCTAAAGGGCGATATCTAAATGGCATACATGAGTAATAATTAAATAAATGCATTTCACCAATAGGAAAAGGAAAAACCCACCAGAAAAAGCAACGTATCTGCAAAAATCTGGGGGGGGGGGGTGTTTTGTTTTGTTTTTAGTTTTCGCTTTGTTAAATATGCCGATTGGCATTTTTATTTGTTTTGATGTAAGTTGCCTAGAAGATTAGGCAGGTCATAAACTGAATACATACAGCAAATGAAGCAGTAAACATATTTCAATGCTGCTTCAGACTAAAGGGGAAGCGGAGGGTAACTGACTGCTTGATATAGGAATTCTTGAGCACAACTCTGTGATTTGTCCAGACACTGTGTCTTAAGCAAATGCTCTTTCTCAGCATTTTAGGGGAGTCACAGCTACAGGCAAGTTAACCCTACACATGCAAGCAGAACTCCTCCGCTATTCCCCGGCATACCTTTGCTGTTCCTCTTGGGCGTCTTCTTTGGGGTTATTTCTGTCACTACTGGAATCTCTTCAGGGTCTCCCCCCTCCTCCTCAACAGCCTGTTAAAAGAACATAGGGTTAAGCATTTACCATATTTTTCGCTCTATAAGACGCACCAGACCACAAGACGCACCTACTTTTAGGAGGAGGAAAACAAGAAAAAAAAAAATCCGAATCTCAGAAGCCAGAACAGCAAGAGGGATTTCTGCACAGTGAAAGCAGCAATCCCTCTTGCTGTTCTGGCTTCTGGGATAGCTGCACAGCCTGCATTCGCTCCATAAGACGCACACACATTTCCCCTTACTTTTTAGGAGGGAAAAAGTGAGTCTTATAGAGCAAACAATACGGTACTTTACAACTCACTCTTCAGGACAAGCCCATGGCCCTTCTCAGGACAAAATAACTACACTGCAAGATTTTGAAGCAGGAATCATCAGATCTCTGGCGGGCTAGGGACAAAGGTGAAAGCTGTTTTCTAGTTCTGCTGGATCTCTCAGCGGCCTTTGATACCATCGACCATGACATTCTTCTGGACCGTCTAAAGGAAGGAGTTGGGGACACTGTTATACAGTGGTTCCACTCCTTCCTCCTGGGCCGTGTTCAGAAAGTAGTGTTGGGGGGTGAGGGTCCTGTCCTATATGAAGCCGGTGGGAGAGATCATCAGGGGGTTCGGGCTGTCCATTCATCAGTATGCGGATGATACCCAGCTCTACCTCTTTTTCAAATCAGGACCAGTGAAGGTCCTGTGTGAGTGCCTGGAGGCGGTTGGAGGATGAATGGCGGCTAACAGATTGAGGCTAAATCCTGGCAAGCCAGAAGTACTGTTTTGGGGGGACGGGGGGGCAGGTGTGGGGGACTCTCTGGTTCAGAATGGGGTAACTGTGCCCCTGAAAGACCAGGTGCACAGCCTGGGAGTCATTTTGGACTCACTGCTGTCCATGGAGGTGCAGGTAAGTTCTGTGTCCAGGGCAGCTGTCTACCAGCTCCATCTGGTACGCCGGCTGAGACCCTCCCTGCCTGCAGACTGTCTTGCCAGAGTGGTGCATGCTCTAGTTATCTCCTGCTTGGATTACTGCAATGCGCTCTACATGGGGCTACCTTTGAAGGTGACCCAAAAAACTGCAACTAATCTAGAATGCGGCAGCCAGACTGATGACTGGGAGTGGCCATTGAGTCCATATAACACCGGTCCCAAAAGACTACATTGGCTCCCAGCACGTTTCCAAGCACAATTCAAAGTGCTGACCTTTAAAGCCCTAAATGGCCTCGGCCCAGTATACCCAAAGGAGCGTCTCCACCCCCATCGTTCAGTCCGGTCCAGCTGAGGTCCAGCTCCAAAGGCCTTCTGGCGGTTCCCTCCCTGCGAAAAGTGAGGTTACAGGAAACCAGCAGAGGGCCTTTTCAGTAGTGGCACCCGCCCTGTGGAACACCCTCCTGTCAGATGTCAAGAATATAAACTACTATCCAACATTTAGAAGACATCTGATGGCAGCCCTGTTTAGGGAAATATTTAATATTTGAAGTTTTATTCTGTTTTCAATCCTCTGTCGGGAGCCACCCAGAGTGGCTGGGAAAACTCAGCCAGGTAGGTGGGGTATAAATAATAAAATTACTATTGTTATTATCATTATTATTATTAGCTGTCACAAATTACTGCTGTTCTGTTAACTGTCACTTATCAGACTGTACTTTTGCATTATACACACACACAAATGTACAGAAAAAATGCACTAAGCTCTGCATACTATACTTTCTGCATTTCATTGCCTGTTGACTCCTGTTTTTATCACTTTCCCTTCTATGTATGTGCATGTATAAATATACACAAATCTGTACATATATATACATTGCTACAACACACACTATTAAATATAACATTTCATGAGCTTCAGTGAGATGATGGGAATTGTAGTTCATAAGCGGCTGGAAGCCCAAGGTTGGGAAACACTGCTAAGCCACCCAGAGTGGCTGGGGAAACCCAGCCAGATGGCCGGGGTATAAACAATAACATTACTATAATTAGTATATGTTGTTGTTGTCGTCATCTTCCACGTGACAGCGCTCGGGATACCCGTAGACTGTAGCCTCTTCGGGGCAGAGGTGCCAACACTCGACTTTTTACAGGCAACCAGAGATCGATACCTAAGCGGACTCGGAATACCGCGCTCCCAAAGGGCGTCTAGTTGCTCGGAGTCTATAGATCCACAGGAGGGAGGGGGAGGGCTAAGGCCACCGGAGGCGCACGCGCAGTATGCATTTAACCTCTTGCACGCCGGCGCGTTTTTAATCTCCCCCCCCCCCCCGCCGACGCTTCTTCACCTTCCTGAGCCGCTCGAGGAGGACGCTCTTGATGCCGCTGCTGTCCAAGCTGCGCCGCTTCAGCTCGGCCCGCAGGTCGATCACCCGCAGGTCGCTCAGGCGACGCGTCGCCCCGAAGGAGACGTCCGACTCGCTGCCGCCGCTGAGGGGAACCGCCGCTTCGCCGGCCAGGTTCTCCGCCGCCATCGGAAGGAACTTGCCTCCTCGGCTCTTTTTAATAAAAAAAACCCAAAAACTGCTTTTCTTTAGAAAGAAATATTTAAAATACAGCAAAAAAATTCAAGTGGCGGTTTGCGCGGCGCGCGCCTCCTCTCGCTACGCACAAAATGGCGGCCGCAGCTCTACGCGCAGGCGCAGAGCAGGCGGGGCCCGCGGCGACGCATGCTCAGAGTGCACGATCCGCTCTGGCGCAGGCGCCATTGGTTGAGCGAGCCCAGGCGGGAAGGAAACTGGCTGCTTTGCGCGCATGCGTAATAGGGAAAGTGGTGGGGGGGGTGATTTAAGGGACAAGAGACTCTTGAGAGTCCCATGGACTGCAAGAAGATCCAACCGATCCATTCTGAAGGGAATCAGCCCTGGAAGGACAGATCCTGAAGCTGAGGCTCCAAGACTTTGGCCACCTCATGAGAAGAGAAGGCTCCCTTCCCTGATGTTGGGATAGATGGAGGTCACAAGGAGAAGGGGACGACAGAGGACGAGATGGTGGGACAGTGTTCTCGAAGCTACAAACATGAGTTTGACCGAACTGGGGGAGGCAGTGGAAGACAGGAGGGCCTGGCGTGCTCTGGTCCAGGGGGTCACGAAGAGTCGGACACGACTAAACGACTAGACAACAACAACAATTATCAGTAGCATTTTGTCCTGGAAAAGCCCCATGGGTGGGCAAATCACTTTTCTCTCAGCCTCAGTTCAACAAAAGCAACCACAACCAAATATGCCGTAGTAGTAATAATAATAATAATAATAATAATAATAATATATTTATACCCCGCCCATCTGGCTGGGTTTCCCCAGCCACTCTGGGCAGCTTCCAAAAAAAATTAAAATACTGCAATACATCAAACATTAAAAGCTTTAATTGAGCTGTGTAACCAGCTTAGGGAATTTTTGTTGTTGAAGGCATATAAATTATTATAATAAGCATCTCCTTCAGCAGGAGGCAAAGCTAATAATAATAATAATAATAATAATAATAATAATAATTTATTATTTACACCCCGCCCATCTGGCTGGGCTTCCCCAGCCACTCTGGGCAGCTTCCAAAAGAATATTAAAATACTGCAATACATCAAACATTAAAAGCTTCCCTAAACAGGGCTGCCTTCAGATGTCTTCTAAAAGTCTGGTAGTTGTGGTTCTCTTTGACATCTGGTGGGAGGGCGTTCCACAGGGTGGGCGCCACCACCGAGAAGGCCCTCTGCCTGGTTCCCTGTAACTTGGCTTCTCGCAGGGAGGAAACCTCCAGAAGGCCCTCGGAGCTGGACCTCAGTGTCCGGGTAGAACGATGGGGGTGGAGACGCTCCCTCAGATATACTGGACCGAGGCCATTGAGGGCTTTAAATGTCAGCACCAACACTTTGAATTGTGCTCGGAAACGTACTGGGAGCCAATATAGGTCTTTCAGGAGTGGTGTTATATGGTCTCGGCGGCTGCTCCCAGTCACTACTCTAGCTGCTGCATTCTGGATTAGTTGTAGCTTCCGGGTCACCTTCAAAGGTAGCCCCACGCAGAGCGCATTGCAGTAGTCCAAGTGGGAGATAACCAGAGCATGCACCACTCTGGTATTATAATGTTAATAGCACATGTCAATCTCGTGAAAGGGCGTTTCCCCTGCACATAAAACAGTAGTTTATTTTTCACATTACAAGACTTGTGCAAGGAAAACTGCATTCGTAATATGGCTTGCCTATGGCAAAAAATGGGGAATTATATGCAGCCCTTAGGATCTATGTGGCCCTCAGGGCTTTTCCCCAGGCCAAATCCCTCACTGGCCCTGGTTGGCTTATTTACTAAATTTGTATACCACCCTTCAGCAAAAAAATACAAAATGAAAAAGCAAAATAAAGAAAGCGCCTCCTCTTCAGTGTTGGGTTTTTGTTTTTTGCTTAGCTGCAATCATTATCCTTATTTTATTCATTAAATGTACATACCACTCTTCAAAAGATTACAGGGCGCTTCGCTGTGAAATTTAAAAAGCTCTTAAAGTCGGAAAATCTTCTTGCCTGGATGAAGGATAGGGAGGGAGGGTGTGGAAACTAGCCTATTGTAGGAAGGCTAAATTAACACCTGTTGCTCCACCTACTGTGGCCTCCAGCCCCGCCCAGCATGGGCGTGTGGCCCCCTCAGGAGGGAATGTGGTCCTTATGCTGCAAATGGCTTCCCATCCCTGGGTTAGTTCAGGATCTGGCAGACCAGGTGTTGTGTACTGAGTTGAATAGGATCCAAACTGCAGCAGTCTGATTGGTCCTAGAACAATAGTGTTACCGGAAAAATCCGAGGGCTCCCTTGGACAAAAAGTACAGACACCAACCAGAGTAAATTGGAGCAAATCAGCAGCCTGTAGGTTTGGCCTTTATTGTACTGTTGCAGCAGGGTGTTCCCCTCACTCGCAGGAGAGAGGAAAGACCCAGAACCATGGTGTGCAAGACCTTATAAAAACTTTTGAAATTCCCCTCCTCTAGGTCAAGCCCACCCCCAGAAACATCATGCATACTTTACAGAAAGGAGGGGTTGAGGGAGGAGTTGTGGTGGTAACCTGAGTGTCCTGTCACCTGGCTGGTTCCCCTCTTTCCCCCCTCCCATGAGTCATTTTCTGAAGACAAAAGGTAGTTGCAGTTTCCTGCCCCCTGAGGGGGAATCCAATCACTGTTCTTTTGTTATAGTCCGTGTTGAATCCACTCCTGTATGCAGGGTTGATGGTTTTCTGTGTGAGACCATCAGGGTTGGCATAGCAACTGGGCAGGGCTCCTGTGAATATGCTGCTATGCTCAAGGAATTATGGTGGCCTGTATCAAACCTTCCCAATTTTGTACTCCTTCCTTCATGGAGTAAAATAAAAGTGGAACAGTGCAAATCTGATGTATGGTTGATTTTCTATGAATTTATAACAGAAGTGTAGCGTATGTAGTGTGTGAGTGTGAGTGTGCGTGAAGTCTGTACAAACTGAATGATGGGGGGGGGGGTTTCCTGCTACAATAGGATCCAAAAAGCAGCGGTCTGATTGGTCCTAGAACAATAGGATTCAGAATGCAGCAATCGGATTGGTCCTAGAACAATGCAGCAGTATGATTGGTTGGCAGGAACCACCCAATCATGCTCCAGATAGAAGTGAATCCACAACCTGATTGGCTTACAGTAGAATTCCGGAATTAGCCAATCATGTGCAGCCCATTGTGTAAATAATGTATATAAAGCAGATACTTTGAGGGGACTTTCATTCATTCCTCCTCACCGCTATGAGCTGAATAAAGAGCATGAAATCACTTTGCGACTCTGAGTATATTTCACCAGGGTTCAAATCCTTGGTCAGCCATGAAGCTCCATGAATCACCTTGACCTGGGCACAGTCCCTCAACAGTACATTACCCTTAAATTACTGTTGTGATGAGGAGTGAGAGGACCTCCCTGACCTCCTTAGTAGGAAAAGTGAGATATTAATGTCATAACCAGATGTAATAATGCAATAAGTACTATAATAAATGACACCTTTGGTAACGGCTGCTCTCCAGTTGGAGCGTTCGCAGGTCAGTGTTTCCCAGTTATCAGTGTTTATACTACATTTTTTTTACAAAGGTCCATATAGTTAAAGCTATAGTTTCCCCAGGAGTGATGTATGGAAGTGAGAGCTGGACCATAAAGAAGGCTGATCACCAAAGAATGGATGCTTTTGAATTATGGTGCTGGAGGAGACTCTTGAGAGTCCCATGGACTGCAAGAAGATCAAACCTCTTCATTCTGAAGGAAATCAGCCCTGAAATCAGATCCTGAAGCTGATAGCTCCAGTACTTTGGCCACCTCATGAGAAGAGAAGACTCCCTGGAAAAGACCCTGATGTTGGGAAAGATGGAGGGCACAAGGAGAAGGGGACAACAGAGGAAGAGATGGTTGGACAATGTTCTCAAAGCTACCAGCATGAGTCTGACCCAACTGCGGGAGGCAGTGGAAGACAGGAGTGCCTGGCGTGCTCTGGTCCAGGGGGTCACGAAGAGTCGGACACAACTAAATGACTAAACAACAATAAAGTGGTACCTCTGGAACTTAATTCGTTCCAGAGGTCCGTTCTTAACTTGAAACTGTTCTTAACCTGAAGCACCACTTTAGCTAATGGGGCTTCCTGCCGCCGGAACACGATTTCTGTTCTCATCCTGAAGCAAAGTTCTTAACCTGAAGCACTACTTCTGGGTTAGCAGAGTCTGTAACCTGAAGCGTATGTAACCCGAGGTACCACTGTATATCTATGTACGTGTTTGCTTGGTACCTTTATTATAGACATAAGACCTTAATTTATTTATTTCACCCCACAAAAGCACACTCTTCCATTGTCTCTTGAGAAAAGATGGCTGCCAAGAATGCACCTGAGAAACCCATTGAAAGACCAGCTCAGAGCCGTGCACCTTGTTGGGAAGGTGACACCAGGTGCTCCACCTTGCCCTCCTTGGAAGAACAAAAGTGGGATATAAACGGAATCCATTAATCAAGTTGCCGCCTTAGTGTTTTTCCCCCTGGACTACAACTCCCATCAGCCCCAAAGCCAATGGTCCCAAGGGGGGCTGATGGGAGTTGTAGTTCTTAAGCTCCCAGAAGCTACCAGATTACGGCTGGCGGCGGCCTACAACCGGAAGCAGCCGCTCTAGGAGATGCCCTTCCGCGGGAATCTATGGCGCGTTTCCCCGCCCACCTCCTTACCCGCGCTGCTCTATAGCGAGCGCAGACGTCTCCTCCTCCTCCTCTCCCCCCCACCGACGTCCGTGCGCGTCCTCCGCGCGTGCGCACTCGCCCTCCCCTCTTACGGCGTCGTCGTCGTCGGGCCTTCCCGCCATTTTGTCTGAGGGGACTCGGCGCCCGCATCTCCCTCCCCCGCGGCGCCCGCTTTTTTTCATGAGGGGAAAAGCGGCGGCGCCTCTCCTCCTCCTGCTGCCCTTTCCGTCGCGCTTGGCTTCGAGGCTCCATGGCAGCTGCAGCCGCTGAGGGGAGCGAGACCCCGCCTGCCGGGGGGGACGACGCGGCGGCGGCGGCGGCGCTCCTCCTCCCTTCGTGCCCCCTCAGCGCGGGCAAAGCGGCGGGGGCCGCATCCCCGGCGGCGGGGGCCTCCTCGCCGGCCGGGTCGACGCGCCGCCTGAGCGACCTTCGGGTGATCGACCTGCGGGCCGAGCTGAAGCGCCGCAATCTGGACACCGGCGGCAACAAGAGCGTCCTCCTCGAGCGCCTCCGCAGCGTGAGTTGTGGGGCGGGGGGGGGGCTCTTTTTCTCCCCATAAACGCCTCGTCTGAAAGGGTGGCGTGAAGGCCGGGTTTGGGGGGGGACGAAAACATGAAGGGGGGGAGCACAAACCACCCCCCCCGCGGTTTCTCGTCCTGTGTGTGTCCAACCCAACATCCGCCCCCCGTTATTTCCAACCCAACATCCCCCCCGTTATTTCCAACCCAACATCCGCCCCCCGTTATTTCCAACCCAACATCCCCCCCCCGTTATTTCCAACCCAACATCCCCCCCGTTATTTCCAACCCAACATCCCCCCCCGTTATTTCCAACCCAACATCCCCCCCCGTTATTTCCAACCCAACATCCCCCCCCCCGTTTGCTTCTGAATAACGGAGAGTGAAAGGAAGCCCCCCCCCCCGACCATAATACTGAGACCTCCGGGCATATAGGGCGGTATATAAATCCAAGAAATGAATAAAATATAAACGGAAACATGGAAGGGGGGGTCCAGTTTGTTGCCCCTCCCTCGTATTCCTGTGTGTCTCTCCCCCCCCCCGTTTGCTTCTGAATAACGGAGAGTGAAAGGAAGCCTCCCCCCCCCCGACGATAATACTGAGACCTCCGGGTATATAGGGCGGTATATAAATCCAAGAAATGAATAAAATATAAACGGAAACATGGAAGGGGGGGGAGTCCAGTTTCTTGCCCCTCCCTCGTATTCCTGTGTGTCTCCCCCCCCCACGCATATAAATTCAATGAATATATAAAATATAAACGGAAACATGGGAGGGGGGGGGAGTCCAGGTTCTTGCCCCTCCCTCGTATTCCTGTGTGCCCCCCCCCCCGCATATAAATTCAATGAATATATAATCGGAAACATGGAGGGGGGGTAGTCCAGTTTCTTGCCCCTCCCTCGTATTCCTGTGTGTCTCTCCCCCCCCCCCCGGCATATAAATTCAATAAATATATAAAATATAAACGGAAACATGGATGGAAGGGGGGGGGGAGTCCAGTTTCTTGCCCATCCCCCGTATTCCTGTGTGTCCCCCCCCCCCGGCATATAAATTCAATGAATAAATAAAATATAAACGGAAACATTGAAGGGGGGAGTCCAGGTTCTTGCCCCTCCCTCGTATTCCTGTGTGTCTCCCCCCCCCCCCGGCATATAAATTCAATAAATAAATAAAATATAAACGGAAACATGGAAGGGGGGGGGAGTCCAGGTTCTGGCTCCTCCTCCATTTTCCTGTGTGTCTCCCCGCATATAAATTCAATAAACAAAATATAAACGGAAACATGGAAGAGTGGTGGGGTCCATTTTCCTGCTCCCCCATTTTAATGTGTCTCCCCACCACCACTCGCATTTGCTTCTGGGGAAAAGGGTTTGGGGGGGGAGTTTTTCCTTTTATTTCCCCCCCCCCCCCGCCCTGATTCTTCTTGTTTTTCTAATGGCGCAGTTTTTTTTTGTTTTTTTCCACCTTGGGGAAAAGGCTACAGATGTGAACTTGTTTTCCTTGACTCTACTTCAGATTGGGGGAAGGGGGGAGGACCCCCCCTATTTTTTTGTTTTCACACCCGCACATCATCATCATTGCTTCGGGGGTCTGTAGTGATGTGAAGACGCAGGGGTTTTGGGGGGGGTGGGGATTAATTCTGTTTTTTGTTTTTAAGTTTTAAAAACCGTCTATCTCTTTTGACGCCTTGGGCTCCAATAATCATAGTAGTAATTTTATTATTTATATGCCGTCCATATGGGTTGCCCCAGCCACTCCAGGCCACTTCCAACGAAATAACAAAACACAGAAAAAACCCTCAGACATTTAGAAACCTCCCTGTAAATATAAATGCTAACACTGTGTTACTGGTTTTTCCTGGTGCCCACATCCCTAGTTCCCCTTAAGCAAATGAGAGGTTGTGGGTGTCCCCCTCTCCGATATTTGCTTTGTTTTTATTTTTCAGTTATGTACCTTGTGTGCCTCCCTGGGGGTGTACGTAAATGTTAATTATAAACCCTTAATATTATTGTTTTCCCAGGTGCTCATATCCCCAGTGCCCCATAAGCAAATGATATGTGGGGAGGGGGACTGTTTATCCCCCTCCCCCACCTATTTGCTTTTGTTTTTTAATCATGTATCTTGCTTGCCACCCTGGGCTCCTTGGGGAGGAGTAAAAATTAAATGATATTCATACTGTGTTGTTGTTATTCCGGACCTTCACATCCATAGTGACCCCTGAAGTAAATAAGATGATGGGTTGGGGGTCATTGAAAGGGGGGTTGAGGGTGGAATTAAGTGGGTGAGATTATGATGATGGGATTTACTGGCGGGGTGTGGGGAGAAGGAGGCTTCTAAACCTGGTGCAGCATTAGATGTTGGTAACGTAAATGAGATGGAGTTTGCTGGGAAGGGGGGCGATGATAATAATGATGATAGGGTTTGGATTTTGGTGAGGATGGAGAAGATGGTGATGGGATTTTTGGGGGGTGCAGGAGGGAGTCTCCTTTTTATAGAAAACCAGATGACCCTAAAGTAAATGAGGCAGGTTTGGGGATGCTGCAGGGGGCAGGGTGGGATTCAGGAATGGAATCTTAGAGTAGAATGAAGGTGATGGACTTTTGAGGGGGGTCCTAAATGTGGGGTTGGATTATGGCAAATGAGATGAGGGAGTATTGGGGTTTCGGGTAGGATAATGGGAACAAGAGAAGGAATAAAAAGAGAGGGAGAGTTATGGGTTTGGTTTGGGGAGGAAAGTTAGGATGTTGGGCTTTGGTTTCCTGCAAGGGGGAGCCGGAAGTAGACATCTAAATAGGGGATTGGATGATTCAGAAGTAAATATGTGATTGGGGTTCTTTCAGGGCAGCAGGGATTGAGTGGAATCAAAGGAAAGAAGGTTAAGACCGGGCTCAGGGCAGCTAACACCAGGTATAAAAACAATTGATTAAAATACAACTTAAAAACAAGATTAAAATACAACATTAAGATGCAGCCTCATTTCAGTAGAAACTCAAATCAAAAACTTTTTGGGGATAAAAATGTCAAATCTTCACCAAGGCCAACTATCCAGACTGGTCTTACGTGGGCCAAAAAAAAAGTCAGGGAAGTCCCCAGATAGGAGTTCCATCACAGAAGGAGAAAAGGAAAACGAGGGGGGGGGGAGAGAGCAGGGGATCAAGTTGATTCCAAGCCAAAGGCCAGGCAGAACAACTCTGTCTTACAGGCCCTGCGAAAAGAAATCAGATTCTGCAGGGCCCTGGTCTCATGAGGCAGAGTGTTCCACCAGGCCGGAGCCAGTGTTGAAAAGGCCCTGGCTCTGGTTGAAGCTAATCTAACTTCCTTAGGGCCTGGGACCTAGGCCGTGAGGGGCTTTAAAGGTCAAAACCAGCAAATTGAATAAGAAAGGATTTTGGTTTCTGTAGGGGGAGAAGATGGGATTGAGGGGTAGAATTAAAAGGAGGGAGAAGGAGGTGGGGTTGGGGTTTGTCAGTTGTGGGGCGGGGGGGGGGGGGCTCCTACAGATGGGATCAGATGATGGTGATCCTATGCTGCTTGTCATCCAAGGAACACAACAACAACAATAATAAATTTTATTTGTATCCCCCTCTCCCCAGCCAAAGCCAGGCTCAGAGCGGCTAACATCATATAAATAAGACAATATGCATAATACAATATACAATATGCAAATAAAATAACATTCAACATTAAGTAAAATAGTATAAAATATTAAATATCAGCATTTCAAAATTAAACAGAAATCCACTCAACAATTACAATAAGTAATTTCTAAACTCCAGTCAATAAAACAACAGCAAACCACAGTGCACAAAATAATACAATACAAAATAAGAAGCAGAGACTGGAGGGTGGAGCAAGGCAGGTGGAAAGAGGCCTTGCCTGATGGAGTCTCCCCCCTCACAGTTCTTCCTCCAGGCACAGCTTCCTTGTGAAGACTTACAATATAGAAACACAAAAGTTCACACCACAGTAACAAACGAAAACAATACCCGCAATACAGTCATGTGAAGGATGGGAGAGAACTGGGGAGGGGATTGAGGGTCGAATGACAAGATAGAAAGGGAAAATAGGCAGGTTGGGCAGGGGGGAGAGAGAAGTAGGTTGAATGATGGTGAAGTCAATGAGATGGTGAAGTCAATGAGATGGGTAGAATTAAAGGGAGCAAGGTGCTGGTGATGGGACTGGCTGGGGTGGAGAAGGCTCCATTTAAAAGACAGATTAGATGACCCAGAGGTAAATGAGATGAGGGGCGCTGGGGTTGCTGTGGGGTAGATGATGAGAGAATGAGATCATACAGTGAGTGGAATCACAAGGAAGGAGAAAGTAAAGAAGAGGGGATTTGCTATGGGAAGAAGGCGTTTGAAGTTGGGATTGGGTGATACTGTACTGAAATAACTGAAATGAAAGGGGGATTGGGGTTGCTCCGGGGGGGGGGGAGAGGGAGGAAGAAAAAAGAAGTTTGGGGGGGGAAGGGAGGAGGAGATTAAGGGGTGGTTTCAAAGGAAAGAAGACAGTGGTGGACAGGGAGGATGTGTTTGTGGCAGGGGTGAGAAGAGAGAAATAGGGAGTGGGAGAAGTGGGGTGGCAAGTAGGAATGGGCTGTGAGGAAGGAAGGCCAGATGATGGGAGCAGGAAGAAAAATGGCATGTTAAAATGGAAAAAACAGAAGGTGCTGTGGGGGTAAAGGTAAAGGGACCCCTGACCATTAGGTCCAGTCGTGACCGACTGGGGTTGTGGCGCTCATCTCGCTTTACTGGCCAAGGGAGCTGGCGTACAGCTTCTGGGTCATGTGGCCAGCATGACTAAGCCGCTTCTGGCGAACCAGAGCAGCGCACGGGAACGCCATTTACCTTCCCTCTGGAGTGATACCTATTTATCTACTTGCACTTTGACGTGCTTTTGAACTGCTAGGTTGGCAGGAGCAGGGACCGAGCAACGTTGCGGGGATTTGAACCGCCGCCCTTCTGATTGGCAAGTCCTAGGCTCTATGGTTTAACCCACAGTGCCACCCACGTCCCTTTGGTATGGGGGTAGGAAGTGGTTAATTGTCCTGAGTAAGAGTGGTGAAATTTAGGGATGCAGTGAAAGGTGTACATCATGAAGACAGAATGAATACTGCCTTTCTTGAATGCAGGGCAGACTTGGCGTTGCTGAGCTTCGTTGCAGAGAATCCTACAAAATATGCAAGTAATATAAAATAAGACATTTGCTGTTTCTGAAATGCACACAATCTTTTTTTCCTAACAGACCATTGAGGAAGAAGGGGGAAATCCTGATGAAATTCCTGTGGTGGCTGAGAGCCCTGGCAAAAGAACTCCCAAAAGAACAGTGAAAGGTATGGAATGGCATGGATGTGCTTGCACTCTTGGCCCTCTTGCAGATTGAATTTGCTTTTTTATCTTGTGAACAGCTGTTCTCTTTCTAGACCAGCTCGTTAGCGTGTGCAGATTTTGTGCTAGTTTGGATTTTCTGGGTCAGCTATACAAATATTTTATTTAGTTATTTGCAAAATGCATAGCATGTATAAGTTTGGGCACCTAGATTTAAATGTCTTCCACTTCCCCCACATCATATCTCTCTCCGTTTATGAGGTGTCTACTAGATTGTAAGACTTGAGGGCAGGGCCGTGTGTGTGTGTGTGTGTGTCTGTGTCATTCATATATATATGTGTGTGTGTGTGTATGTATGAATGTATGTATATAAATAAATAAAACTTTGCACAGTGCCTGGAAAACACCTGATGAGCCTCCAATCTGTTTGCTGGTTTTTAGGGCGTAAGCCAGAGGAAGAAGGTGGAGAAGATAACGGGTTGGAGGAAAACTCCAGAGATGAACAGGTAAGGGGAAGGAGAAAAGTGACTTAGTGTTCCTTTCAAGCTCTGTTTTCAAGCTACAGGCATTGCAGTTTCCTTTTTTATTTACCCCACCCCACCCCCTTTACAGGAGGATATTGAAGCAAGTTCAGATAACATCCAGGATATGGATGTGATGGATATTAGCATTTTAGACGAAGCCGAAATAGACAACACCAGTGCTGTTGATTGTGGAGATGACTACAGCTCTGAGAACCTTCTCGACTCTGACAAAGATAACATTGATGCGGAAATGAAAGAACTTCCTGAACAGCTAATGGAAAGCGAGGTCAGTAATTGGTTGGTGGCATCTCCTCTTGTGGTGCAAACCCAAGATTTGTGCTGGTTTAGTGGAAAATTTAGCCCTGCACACCCCAGTCTAATCACTATTCTTCCCTTGGAATGTTTTTTGTTTTGTTTTGTGGTTCAAACAACACAAGCCCTCTTAACCTTCACAGGTAGTCTCTCTTCCTCACTCTGTGTCCTTTTGTGTCAGCATTGTGTTGCCCACGCCTTCACTTCAGAAATTGGAATGTTTGCAAGCATTTTGTGGTTCGGTAAAGAAAGGAAGGCTGGCTGGTAACAGTTAACTCTTTTTGTGACTTCTTATATCATCGCTTCAAGCACTGGTAGTTCTAAGCATTTTTAGTCTGTAAGGAATACCTTTTTTTCTTCTCTTAGGAGAATGGTGAAGAACTTGATGATCTGCTTGACGCTACTTCACCTGGTTTAACTGCAGTGAAGGTAATGTACCTGTCTCTTGATCAACACCTGTCAGCTTGATCATATTCTGGAGCCCTGAGCTAGCAAATTACTTTGCTTTAGTTGTTGTAATAGAGACTGTGTTTTGATGTTGGCTTCACCTAATATTTAGCTTCCATGCAAGCCGAATCAAAAGGTTTCTGAGCTCTCATTTCCTAGTGTGAATGGTAACCTCAGTGCATAAACAGCTGGGACTGATTTAAATCAAGGCAATGCGTTGTACCCAACATTTGTCAATTCAGAATAGACCTGTTGAAATTAAGGCACATGACTAGCAGCCGTGACCATTTGTGACAATGAGAGTATAGGAACTTTCAAACTTGGCAAGTTGGCCTTTGCTTCTTTTTTCATTGTTGTTCCTTTCTTCTTCCCTATCTTGACCCAACAGACAATGATGAAATGTTTGTGACTGATAGTTTGAAGCAAGATCTGATAGTGACTAGATAAACTAGAGCAGACTATTTTCACAAGGTGAAAATTGCTTGTGCCTAACAGGTAAAATTGTAAACATTCATATTTTAAAAGCTATCAGATTGGCTTTTCCTTGATATAGAAAAGTATCTTATCCCCATTAATCTGGCTGGGGTACCGATTCAGGTTAGAGATTATCTGCAGAGCTAAAATATACAGGCTATCCTCATTTTATGTGGGGGTCACGTTCTGGACCCCCACGCGTTGGCGAGGCCCATGTAAAGCATTTTGGCACTGCACAATTGTGCATCAATCAGACATGCATAAATCGGTCATTGCCTATATTCAACATTATTTACTATTAACCAAATTATTATTCGAGAGAAACTTGTTATCTGGTGTAAGCCATGCTTGAAGTTGGCCAGATAGAATTAATGGATGTGACTAACTCGAATCTATGCTGAATAGAACCTAGTTGGATTGAGCCCTCTATATTTTTTTATTGTGTTTTTATTTTCTGTCATGTTTAAAGCTAGAAGCTGATGGCCAAGACGGATAATTTTACTTGCCACAGCAAAGATCACATACTTTTATTTTTTCCTGTCTATGCTAATTGTAGAGAGGAAAACAAAAAGTAGTAGGACCTCAGAGCCATTGCTGCTTAACTGCTTAACTACTGGAAATCTTATTCAGAGATTTTTAACAGAGGTTTCCCCACACAATTCATGTAAGTTATAGTATATTCATATCCATAAGGTTTTAAGTACCACACATCCACACAGCTTTTAAGTAATAGTCCCGCTTCATTCTACCTTGGTCAGCCCACACCTGGAATCCTGTGTCCAGTTCTGAGCACCACAATTTAAGGATATCCACAAGCTAGAACATGTGCAGAGGAGGGTGACCAAGATGAGGAACAGAACAGTTCAGGGAGTTGGGTATATTTAGCCTTAAGAGGAGACTGATAGCCATTTTCAAATATCTAAAGGGCTGTCACGTGGAAGATGGGTGGGACCCAAACTAAGTTACAAAGAAGAAGATTCCGACTAAATATCAGGAAGAACTTTGTGACAGTAAGAGCTGTTAGACAGTGGAACAGACTCCCAGAAGAGGTGGGGGCTTCTTCTTCCTTGGAGGTTTTTAAGCAGAGGTTGGATGGCCGTCTGCCATGGATCCTTTGGTTGGGATTCCTGCGTTGCAGGGGGTTGGACTAAATGACCCTCTGGTCCCTTCCAACTCTGTACAGTGGTTTGTTGTTGTTTAGTCGTTTAGTCATGTCCGACTCTTCGTGACCCCATGGACCAGAGCACGCCAGGCACTCCTGTCTAGGGTTAGGGTTAGGTACTATACAGTGGTACCTCGGGTTAAGTACTTAATTCGTTCCAGAGGTCCGTTCTTAACCTGAAACTGTTCTTAACCTGAAGCATCACTTTATCTAATGGGGCCTCCTGCTGCCACCACACCACCGGAGCGCAATTTCTGTTCTCATCCTGAAGCAAAGTTCTTAACCCGAGGTACTATTTCTGGGTTAGCGGAGTCTGTAACCTGAAGTGTGTGTAACCTGAAGCATATGTAACCCGAGGTACCACTGTACTGTAATTCTATGATTCTGAGCAATTATAACCAGCTTCACAGAAATCATAGGCTCTTTGGAAACTATAAACTTATTTCACAGCTGTAATAAATTACTGCATTGAATTTGCTTCCTGTATCGGGGACAATAGTTATGGGCCTAAATCCTGTCCACAATCTTTGACACACACTCTAGTTTCCATCTCCTAAGCCTGAAATAATTACACAGTATACCCTTATTTGCCTTTCCCTCTCCTCCCTCTGTTACTTTTCTAGAGTTAAAACTTAGATTGGAAGCTTCTTGGGCTTGGGGCCAGCCATGTTTATACTCTATAAAGTAAGGTGTCTAACTTGGTGGCTGTTTTTATGACACTGAAAAATGTAATGTGGGAAACTGGGGAAACCTTTAAAGACTCATGTAACCTTTGTGCTGGGCTTCTTCCTTTGTTGCAACAAATAAACCAGGGGTCAGCAAACTTTTTCAGTAGGGAGGCAGTCCACTGTCCCTCAGACCTTGTGGGGGGGGGCAGACTATATGGGGGGGGGATGAAGGAATTTCTATGCCCCACAAATAACCCAGAGATGCATTTTAAATAAAAGGACACATTCTACTCATGTAAAAACACGCTGATTCCCAGACTGTCTGCAGATTGGGCCAGATCCGACCCCCGGGCCTTTGTTTACCTACCTATGAAATAAGCTATCAGGCCTACTGGCTGCTGATTTGCTTCTTTGCTTGACTGAAGTCTCTTGTTTTGTGACCGATCAAAGATCTGCGGGGCTAGACTGTAGCGAAGGTGGGAAACGCTTTAAGTAGCAGACCCCAATATTTGTCCTTTTCAGCCATCATTCCCCTGCTGCCTGGGGCTGTTAGTACAGTCATACCGTTTGACTTCCAAAACGTTCAGAAACCAAAGCACAGCTTCTGATTGGCTGCAGGAAGCTCCTGCAGCCAATCGGAAGCCCATCGGATGTTCGATTACAAAGAACGTTCGCAAACCGGAACACTCACTTCCAGGTTTGCGGCGTCCGGGAGCCAAAACGTCTGAGTACCAAGGCGTTTGTGATCTAAGGCACGACTGTAGTTGGAAGTTCAACAGCATCTGGAGGGCTACAAGTTCCATGCAATAGGGCATCGCCTTGCTTGGATTCAACAGTCTATGGTGCAGAACTGTACATACTAATGCATATTATTGCACTTTAATGCAGCACAAGAAGCCCTCAACTTACAGGGGGCTTACATTTTGGGGATTGGCCTTGAAGCAAGAATTTTTAATAGTGAAAACACATTAGGTGCCATGGCAGGTGGGATTGCTGAAGTCTTCCCCACCCCCCGTCATTTTTATTTTAATATTATTTTTTTGCCAAGTGCATAATACTGAGTGTGCACAAGTTAAATGTGCATAGGTTGCGGGCTTACTGTATGACCAACTTCAGGCCTTTTTTTTTGCGCCATTTAACACCACACCCTTTTCTTCTTTCAGGACTTGGGAGAGCAACAATCAGAGCCAGGTACCTTTCGATTAATTTCTTCTTGCTGGTTTTTAAAATGAGGTGGAGAAAAGGCCCAGGACTTTAACTAACTAGACTTCTTACATTACTGAGTAGTCAACAATCGACATCATTCCAAAGTTCATAAAGATTTTAAACCTACGGTAACCCTTATTGTTAGCTCTGAGAAGTAACGCCTTTCGTTTCGCAGTTGCTTCCTCTAGACCTGAAATGTTCTTTTTTTTTAAGAGAAAAATAATAATAATTTCTATTTAGCTTCACAAATGCACTAGAAGAAATGTTAGCATCACGTATGAAAGCAAAAGATTTCTACCTGTAGCACAGATTGTAATATATGATTGTGTGATCAGGGAGAATAGTGAAGGCAGTTTAAAAGTTACCATAGGGGAAATACAGTGTTTTTAAGTGAGTTGCGGCGTAACAGAAGAAGGAAGACAAGAGGTTCTACATGGAAATTCCATAATACTGTTTCCTTTCTTGGACTTTCACATGTTCACACAATCAGAAGATGTTCCAGTTGACATGTTGGACCGCCCTGCCTTAAACAAAAAAAGAGAAAGCAATTCAGAATTTGAAATGGAATTTTGTGTTCTTTGATTCATTTCTATTTAAGCCTCTTGGAATTTGGGAAGAACAAACCTCTTGAAGACATGTCAAGAACGAGCCAGAAGGTTTTCATTAAACTAATAGGGTCGTTTTCTTCTTCATAACTTATGATCTTGCTATAATAAACCATGTCTAGTTAGCGTTAGGCATTTGAATGTGGTATACCCAAGGGGTTTTCCAATCTCTGTGTAGCCTTAGCCGTTCTCTCAGTGTTAAGTCTGGCAGCCATGCCCGTTCCGCATTTGTCTTTGCTGTGTTTCCCTGGTGATTAAACCTTGTGCCATTCTATTCCTGTTAAATCCATAGAAAATGAGAAAATGCTCGACATTTTGGGTGACACTTGTAAATCTGAGCCCCTTAAAGAAGAAGCTCCTGAAGCAGAGCAGGCACAGGAAGAGAATATCTCGTTGCCGGTCAAACAGGAAGCCCAGGAAGAGGAAGACACACTTGCCCCTGCCGTCGCTCAGTCGGACGAAGAGCTTTTAGATACGGACAGCCAGTCAGGCCAGGCTGCGGCCAAGAGCGAGGAGGATGAAGCGAAGCACTTAGTGGTAGCGAAAGGGGAGCCAAGCGAAGAGACAGTAGAGGAAGCTAACCTGGACTCTGACTCTTTAGCGGTAGAGAGCAGGTGTGGTGGTGGAGGAGGAGGAGGAGGAGGAGAAGGAAGTGGTGAGAGTAGCAAAGCAGCCCAAACTCTGGAAGCCAGTAGTGAGGAAACTGCGGAGAAGGACGCAGGTTTCCAGGTGGTTAGCCAAGATGCCGAGAAGATGGAACCCAAGGCTAATTGTGAGGAAGAGTCCTCTGCCCAAGAGGGTGGTGATCAGAACACGAGGTTTGTTTTTTCTCCGTTTTAGACCAGATGCTCTCTTTTTCTTTTTTTTAAAAAAAAAAATCTCGTTGGTCTGTAAGAGATCAGGGTCACTGTTTTTCTTCATATTGGCCTGCAAGCGTATACTGAAATTCTGTTACCTTATTATAAAAGCCATCTTTTAGGTTTTGTTTTCCCCCTTCCCCACGTACAATTAAAAAACCCCCAGAAAGGTTTGATTTCTTTTTTACAACCTTCAGAGGTTGTTTTCTTAAATCTTTGTCTGTAAGATGTTCTGTCTTTAAGGTTTACTTCCCGTACCTATCTTAGCAAGATGTTTTTCATTGTTGGCTTTTCTTATTTTTATTTTCTTTTTTTACAACTAATTCTGGTAGGTATTGAGTTCTAGTGTACTCTATATATTATATACCTATTATATTAATTTGCCTTATTTTCTTTCCTGATTGGTTTTTCTTTTCTTTTTCTCCTTCTTTCTCCTTTAGTTCTGAGGAGATCAAAGATGAAAAGCCAGCTTCCAAAGAGGAGAAAGGTATATGTTTTTAAATATTGGTGCCTTTGCATAGGCAGAACTCAGCCTTCCTTTGATGCTATTTGATTTATTCATTTAGAATAACGGACGTGACTTCGTCTTTCTTGACGTGCTTAACGTGAGTCATGCAATAGCAAAAAAAAAAGTTAATGCAATTCTGGGCTACATCAACAGAAATCTAGTGTCATAGTACAGTGGTGCCTCGCAAGACGAAAAGAATCCGTTCCGTGAGTCTCTTCGTCTAGCGGTTTTTTCGTCTTGCGAAGCAAGCCCATTAGCGGATTAGCGCTATTAGCGGTTTAGCGGCTATTAAAGGCTTAAAGGATTAACGGATTAGCTGCTAAAAGGCTATTAGCAGCTTAGTGCCTTAGAAAAAGGGGGTGGGGAATGGAAAAACCCCCCAGGAATCGCAAGACATTTTCATCTTGCGAAGCAAGCCCATAGAGAAATTCGGCCCGCGAAGCACCTCCAAAACAGAAAACCCTTTCGTCTAGCGGGTTTTCCGTCTTGTGAGGCATTCGTCTTGCGGGGCACCACTGTACTGCTCTATTTTGCCTTGGCTAGACTCCCACCTTGGGTTCTTGGCCCGATTCTGGGAACCCCTTACATAGAATATTGGGAAACTGGAATGTGTGCAGAGGAGGATTTTCAGAATGATCAAGGGTCTGGAAACAAAGCCTTATGAGGAACAGTTGAAGGAGTTGGATATGTTTAGCCTGGGGGGGGGGGGGAGAAATAGAGAGTTGATAGAAAAGCCAGCTTCAGCTATCTGAAGGGCTGTCACTTGGAAGATGGAGCAAGCTTGTTTTCTGCTCCAGCGGATGGGACTGGGACCAGTGGATTCATATGAAAGAAAACAATTCTGGCTAAACATTGGGAAGACCTTTCTAACATTAATAGCTGCATGACAGTGAAACAGAACTCCCCTTTACTGGATGCTTTTAAGCAGAGATTGGACGGCCATCTGGCAGGGATTCTTTAGCTGTGATTCCTTGGAAGGGACACAAAGGATAATCCAATGCTACAAAAATTCTGTGATTCTACTCCTGAGTATGACTGCAACAGCAACGAAAGATGGCACAAGCTTCTTCCGGTCGCCCAGCACCAGATGATAATTGTTTATTTTCAGCCGTCAAAGGCCATCACGAAACTGAAATGCAACCTTGGGACCAGATGCCTCGTGTCCTACCTACTGTTGCACTCTGAAATAATCTAATTTACCTGGCTGCCTTCCCGTAATACTAATATGACTAGAAGGAGCCATTCCCAGAGCCCCTGGCCATAAGAGTTTAGGTGCTGTTTTCCATGTCTTGAAAGAGGAAAGTTAAGGGCCAAAGCTCAGTGACAGAGCACCTCCCTTGAATGCAGAAAGCCCCAACTCAATTCATCTCCAGTTGGGGCTGGGATAAACTCCTGGTCTGGAGCCCTGGAAGGCTGTTGCCAGTCAGTGTAGGCAACACTGAGCTAATTGGACCAACCTCCTATGCCAGGGCTTGCTAAAAAGGAGCTGTGTCCACCCAGTGTGGCTGGGGTATATGGGGGCTTCAAGTGTATCACCTGTTGAGAAACTGGCCCCCAGCCCCCAAAAAGGCATCAGCTGGAAGCATGGGATCCCCTGGGGAATTTTCCGATCCTGCCAGTTGTTTTGCCTCTCTAGATGTTTTCTCTTGAGAGTAGTCGTTCTGTGCCTTACGTTACAGGAGTTCTCATTCACTTGGGAAAACTATTAACTCTTTTTTTTTAACCCATTGTACGTAAAAGATGATGATAATAGTAATAATAGATTGCCCAAAGAAGAAGCCACCTCAGAATTGGCCCTGTTGAATATTTTCCAAGACAATAACGCTCACACACTATCAAAGAGCTTATAACCCACCTACACTCAGAAGCCAGGCGCGTCATAGCCAGACACTGGAGAGACCTGTCAGGAGTGAACATGGATCACTGGTACCAAATCATATGGGAAGCAGCCTTACTAGGAAAGCTAACCAACGGACTGAAACTAACACGGGGACAGATAAAAGAAGATGCCTTCGACCCGGTGTGGGTCCCCTTTATTATGCACATAGCCCAACAACAAGAACCCACCGAGAGCATACAAATTGATATGGGTAACTTGACCTAACCACTCCTTCCCTTTCAGCTGCAGTCAACTGAAGGCAACCCCAGCCTCCCCCTCCCGACCTCTCTCACTGCCAATGAAAACTAATGAATGGAAAGAGAACCTACCCAAGTGACGCTGACACAAAAACCTCACACATACACTATGTAAAAGAATGCAGGTTTACCCCCACACGTCCCACTACTCTCTCTCTCCCCACCTTTCTTCTCCCCCGACCTTATACTGTATGCAACATTAACATCTTGCATCAAATGTAAATGACCTGTAGAGAAAACTCTGAAATAGAGACAACGCGTGTACAATTGAAACACAGGAAAATCCTTTAATGAAAACGCTTAGAAAGAAATCAAGCCTGGGAACTCATTCTAGGGGCAAAGTACAAAATGACTTTTGGCCACATCAGTCAAGCCACTTCTTCCTCATGGAAGTGGAAGTGACAATGTAGCTATGCCTCCCTCTCATGGTCAAGAGCCTGATTTGGACAGGGTGTGTGTGTGAGAGAGAGAGAGAGAGGTCCAGAGACTCCAAGCTTTTGAAATTCTGCTCTAGGCTTCCTCCAAAATTCCTCTTAGCAGCTCTACTCCCCCCCCCCCCCCCCGCTATAGCCACCCAAAAAGAAACTAGAGGCTCCTGTGAGGTGGCTTGGAATCCTGCAAAAACAGTGAACCCCAGCAATAACTAAAGTGAGAAACTGGACACATGGAATTGGCCTGGTGGTACTTCCCACCAGAAAAAGAGTTTGCACGTTGCCACGAATGAATACACAGCTTGAGTGTCGGCAATCCCAGGCATGTTTCGTAAATGTCCAGAAACCCATGGTCAGTCCTCACCAGCGAGTATAAACGAGACTGTCAAGTGTTTGCAGTGAGTATCTGACAAGGGGGGATGTACACTGGTGAAGGCGGTTCTTCTGGGATTACTACCAAATTTTTGTTCTTTTTTTAAAAAAAAATATTTATTAGAAGTTTAATAGTTACAGAAAAAAGGAGAAAAAAACAATAAAAAATTAACAAACTACATCAAAAATAAAAAGGAAAACAAAAAAATACATCAAAACAAGAAAAACAAAAACATTTAAAAACGCATCCAATATTTCCATATCTTTGCCTTTCATTTAGTTGTTTCATCAACCTCACACCTCCCTTTTTGTATTCTAGTTCAATTAGCTATTTCAGCAAATCCTTTCCATCTTTCTCAATTTTTTGTTCTATAATTCATCTTAACGCAATCTAACTTTTAAATTTTCCACTTTGGCCCATTAACAATCAGTTTTTGCTTAATTCTTTATAACATTTCTGCTAAAGCCATATAACTTCATTCCAGCATTCTTCTAACATTCATTAATTTTGCAGTATTTCTGTAAATATACTTTGAATTTTTTCCAATCTTCTTCCACCGACTCTTCTCCCTGGTCTGGATTACTACCAAATTTTTGGATGTTGGGGTCTTAACGTGCATTTTCTCCAGGTTAGATTTCCTAGGGCTGCATTTTCCCTTCCAGAGGTGGGGTGGGGTTGCCTTGTCACGCTAAAGATGCTATAAACACTTCCTGTTTCCACGTAGGCCGCAGTGCTACCACAACTGGTCGGAACTTCTGGGTGAGCGGCCTCGCTTCCACCACCCGAGCGACAGACTTGAAGAACCTCTTTAGCAAATATGGGAAAGTAAGGCTGCATTGATGATTGTTGAAGCCTTGTGATGGAGAGACAAGTTGAGGGCCTGTGATAAAATGGTGCAGAGTATCCTTAACCCTTAACGAAAGTGACCTTGTTCAGGGTTGCTGCCAGCTATGTCCTTTCCCCAAGGGACGCGGGTGGCGCTGTGGGTTAAAGCCTCAGCACCTAGGACTTGCCGATTGAAAGGTCGGCGGTTCGAATCCCCGCGGCGGGGTGCGCTCCCGTTCAGTCCCAGCGCCTGCCAACCTAGTAGTTCGAAAGCACCCTCGGGTGCAAGTAGATAAATAGGGACCGCTTACCCGCGGGAAGGTAAACGGCGTTCCTTGTGCTGCGCTGGCTTGCCAGGTGCAGCTTGTCACGTTGGCCACGTGACCCGGAAGTGTCTCCGGACAGCGCTGGCTCCCGACCTTTAGAGTGAGATGAGCGCACAACCCTAGAGTCTGGTGAGAGTGGCCCGTACGGGAAGGGGTACCTTTACTTTTACCTTTATGTCCTTTCCCCAGGATAATACATTCCTCTTCCATTTTCCTGTTTTTGTTTTCTGGCATTTGGAGTTTCTGGCTACTTTTAAAAGATTTTTTTTTTTAAAGAAAAAATGAATTTGTTATAAAAATGTAAAGGAAACGGCAGTAATATAGAGGACATTTCATAAAGCATAGCAATATGAACAGTACAGTTTTTGTCCCAAGGTGATTATCCAGGTGGCCAGCCTGTGGCCTGTGGCCTGTAATTGTTTTCATCATCAGAAGCAAACTTAACGAAGGTGTACCATGTGTCCCGAAATTTGTCTAGTCCAGATCCCTTTCCCAGAGGTTTTAGGTTTTTGTGCTAGCTCTTCGTTCAGCACCATAGGGGATTCTGGCTACAGTGGTACCTCGGGTTACATACGCTTCAGGTTACATATGCTTCAGGTTACAGACTCCGCTAACCCAAAAATATTACCTTGGGTTAAGAACTTTGCTTCAGGATGAGAACAGAAATCGTGCAGCAGCAGCAGGCCCCATTAGCTAAAGTGGTGCTTCAGGTTAAGAACAGTTTCAGGTTAAGAACGGACCTCCGGAACGAATTAAGTACGTAACCAGAGGTACCACTGTACTTAGTACGAAGTCCTCATTGGGTTGGTTTTTGAGGGGGGGTGTCCCTCTTTGACTTTTCTTTTTAAAATATGTGTTTGCTTCAGCCAACTCCAGATCGTGCTGATTGATATCTCTGTTTCTCCGAGCCCCACTGAGCTCCATTCTGGTCAGCACTCCCCATTTACTATTACAATGAAGGCGGTAGAAAATTGCTACTTGCAAGTGAACAGAGTTATGCCTGTGAGTTATGCTACTGCATACGACAGAACGGAATAAGTCACACTGTCCTATTACAGGCTGCTTACTGGATAGCTCAGCTGGTTTGAGCGTGGTGCTGATAATGCAAAGGTTGCAGGTTCGATCCCTGTATGGGGCAACTGCCTATTCCTGCATTGCAGGGGGTTGGACTAGATGATCCTCAGGGTCCCTTCTAGCTCTACAGTTCTATGACTCTATGAGTCTTTGGCAACCCCCCACTTTTCCCTTTGTGTATGTACCAAGTAACCCAACTGGCTTTCCTTTCTCCAAAGCGAACTGGTCACTTGACACCAAGCTGTGGCTAAGTTTATTTTAAACATATGTCCTTCCTTTCTTCGAGGTGGTTGGCGCAAAAGTGGTGACTAATGCTCGGAGTCCCGGAGCGCGGTGTTACGGCTTTGTGACAATGTCCACAGCTGAAGAAGTGACAAAATGCATTGCCAATTGCCACAAAACAGAATTACATGCGAAAATAATATCTGTTGAAAGAGTAAGTGCTGGTTCTCTCTCTCCCTGCACGCTTAAAACAGAAATAACCTAAGGGATGTTTTCCCAAATGTTACTTCTTTTTTCTAACAAATAAACGTAATTTCAGGCAAAAAATGAACCTGCTACAAAGAAGCTTTTGGAGAAAAAGGACAGTGAGGTGAAGAATGAAGCTTCAGCCAGTGATAGGTAATATGCTTTAGACTTGTTTTTCTTTCATTTTAAAAACATGTTTTCAGTTATTTTTTTAACAGAGTGAACTGCTTTTCCCCTGTGTACTTTTTCTGTTTGAAGGAATAGTTGCATTCTTAACTTAGAAACACACACAACTTCCTTAGCGAAGATGCAGTACTGGAAAACCTGCCTGAAAGTTCAGGTGCGGTAGCTACATACCTGGGTGTGAAAGGAGTGCATTTACAGTCCTCCCAAAACGTGTGCCATTCGGAGTGCACATCAGACTGCTTTCCTCCAAAAATCTACCGCGTTGGGAAGAAGAGAGGCAGCTTGGCACTCTCTCTGTCCATCAAGAGAGACCATTTATACATAAAATATTTCTTCCTATACAGTGGTGCCCCGCAAGACGAATGCCTCGCAAGACGGAATACCCGCTAGACGAAAGGGTTTTCCGTTTTTCGATGCGCTTCGCAGGACGAATTTCCCTATGGGCTTGCTTCGCAAGACGAAAATGTCTTGCGAGTCTTGAGATTTTTTTTCGCTCCCCACCCCCTTTTTCTAAGCCACTAAACCGCTAATAGCCTTTTAGCAGCTAATCCGCTAATCCCTTAAGCCTTTAATAGCCGCTAAACCGCTAATAGCGCTAATCCGCTAATAGGGTTGCTTCGCAAGATGAAAAAACCGCTAGACGAAGAGACTCGCAGAACGAATTAATTTCGTCTTGCGAGGCACCACTGTATTCTGAATTTTTGCCTTTCCAGAAGAAACTTAATACATGGGTGTATTTTATTGATGTAATATATATTGCCATTTCAAGGATCTATAGACTTAGCCTGAGGTTTCTTTGGGAAACTCTGGATAAGATAAGAGTGCGGCCTCTATGTATATATATTTCTCTCTCTCTCTCTCTCTCTCTCTCTCTCACACACACACACACACACACACACACACAGCCCAAGTGTAGCAGGCAGGCAAGAAGGCAAGAAGACTAGCTGCTTGTCAATCAACTGATTCAAGAGACCCATTTTCACTCCATGTAATGCATGGCATTTCAAAGCCCCAACAATCAGTCAAGGCTTCCAAGCACAGTTTACAGCTCTGTGCAGGCTCTGGTGAAAAGCTGATAGTTCGGGTTTGCTGGAGACATGGGACTTCAAAGTGCCATGCAAGCACAGACACCCCTTTTTGGCCCAGCTCCATCTTTGCCTATTGCACACCTGACAGCATATGAGACAGCAGGTGGGCATGGCTTGGCCAAATGGGGATCATAATTGGGCCCACAGGCCAGAGATTAGTCTGACTCAGACCCGTGTCAAATTGAGCCTCATTGCCCTGTTGGGTTTCCTTCCCTCTTAGTCTTCTTTCTTGCAAACCTCCCTTTATCAAGGTCCCCTACTGCCCCTACCCCCCAAACAGCAGAAACTCTAGGGATTTGGTGTGGTTTTTCTACAAATCCATTTCATTTGTTGAGGCATTAGGGGGAGAAGAAAAGATAAAAGAAAGGGGGGGTGGAGAGAGGGAAGATGGAAGGGGGTGGGGTCGGGTGGCGGTGTTTCTATTATGTTTAATGTATGTAGAGTTTGGGGTCAGCATTGTTTGTGTTGTTCACTTGTGTTCCTTTGGTGGTGAGAGAGGTTGGGGTTGGCCTAGGGTGTGATTGTTTGCTTGTGATTGGCTGTGGTCATCTTTGTTTTCGTGTGTGAGTGAGGTGGGTGGGTGTTTTGGATCAGGTTAGCCATATTGATTTGTATGCTGTTGGTGGATTATTGTCATTGTCCTGTTTGGTGTGGTTTTTCTGTCTTCAAAATTGACCGTGGAAATTGTCCTGTTTGTGGATTTTTTTTTATTGTTGATACAGTCACCCCAGGTTATTTAAAAGGTGTTCACAGGTATGCCTTAGACATTTCCACAACCAGGAGAGGGATTGCATTGCTGCCCTGCTTTTCCTTCCTGCGTTTTGAACTCTCTGGTTTTGCAGGTCTGCCGGTGTGAAGAAGAGCGAGAAGGCTGACCCGAAAGAAGATGCTACAAAAGCAGAAGAAAAAGATGAGAAGGGGAAAGAGGAGTCAAGATCTGGATCGGTGGATCAGTCCAAGACACCAAAATCAGGTAAATCTACTAGGCTGCCGCACTGGGGGAGGGGGGAGAGTGTAAACGGCTGGTCACTGTCAGGTTTAGAACATCCAAACCAGATTTCGTGTTGAGTATCTTAATTCCCACCCCTGTTTTTATGTAGGAAGCAAGGGTACAGAAAGGACTGTGATAATGGATAAATCCAAAGGCGAACCAGTTATCAGTGTGAAGACAACAACTAGGTCGAAAGAGAGGGTAAGTGGAACCAGAGCGTTTCCCTTGATATGTGTAACTATATAAAGGTTTAATGAAACATTCAACGTGGCTCAAAAAGTTTTAAGCTTCAGCTGATTAGAAGTACGTAGATCCTAGTAAATCTTAGACAGTAGAAAGGGCAGAAGTTTAGATTGGGTTTTCTCCTTCCTTTATTAAAAAGCCACCCAAATCTTAACCTTGCCATTATCAGCCCCAAGCTCTAACCAACTGAGCTTGTCAGAAATTACCTTCATTTATGACTCCCTTGCTTCAGTTCTTTAAATTTTTTGTCCAGCGGGAGAAGGAGGCATCCAGTTATCAGTTGCCCCTCAACTACCTTGCAGAAACTTGCGGCACGGGTTCAAAGAATTACGATAGTATCCGGAGGATGTTCTGTCTGGTTGAAACCTACTTCCTCCTCAACTAGATATCTCATTTTAGTCCAAAAGCCCGGAGAGATCTCCTTGGGGGTGGTTTTCCTTTTAGGGGGCAGTATACTGCCCTCCCTTATGTGTTGTGCTTTCATAATTAAAGGCGGGTTTATCTCTGCCTTTACCTGGAGGTTATGTGGACACCAATCTGCTGAGTTATATTCCTGTGTAGGAATCATTTTGGAGGAAATCTGGCCCTTTTTTAGATCACCCTCGTTGGTATCATTATATGCGTCTTTCCCAGCCAGTCTGTTTCTTAATGTTTCTGGTCTTTATAGAATTTCAGCTTGGATTGAGGACGAGAATGACCAGAATTGACTTACTAGAGTGTTTTCTTCTGTAGAGAAATTGTCCTTTCACTCGCTCACAGGGCATTCATATTGGGGTTGGGTTTTCCCCCCTCCAGAGTGAAATTGCCCTAAAATCATACTTTTCTGTTAACTTTTTGCAATTCTGGGTGTTTTCGTGTAGAGTGTCAAGAGCCAGGATCGCAAATCGGAGAGTAGAGAAAAAAGCAGAGAGAGGCCCTTCAGCAAAGGCAGAGATCAGAAGCGGCTGAGCGAAGAGCCACACCGGTAAGATCCTGTTTTGGCAAAGCAAAATTTGCTTCTCAAACAAATTTTCTCCACCGCCGCCCTTCCCCTTCATCCCTCCCCTTTCCCTAAAGGGTAAGCATGTGGTATATATTTCTGTATTTGGGTCAGCACCTCACAGGCTAACAGTGAACAAATAGGGCGTGCGCACACCCCAGTTCAGCAGCTACTACTGGATCTACTATGGATGGACCTAGGGGTCAAGACCCCAAAGTACCCTGCCTGCAGAACCACCCAGCCACAACCCATCGCTTTCTTTAGCCTTCTGGGTTGGCAGTTGGGGCAGGCAGGCAAGCAGTGCTCCTCGTGGAGACAGATTTGTTCCTAGAGGTTCCTGTGCTTGCTTGAGCCTCACCCTAATGGCTCATCTATTAACACCTAACTCCTCCTACTCCAGGTCTGAAGTAAGGTAAAGTAAAGGTACCCCTGCCCGTACAGGCCAGTCTTGACAGACTCTAGGGTTGTGCGCCCATCTCACTCTATAGGCCGGGGGCCAGCGCTGCCCGCAGACACTTCCGGGTCACGTGGCCAGCATGACATCGCTGCTCTGGCGAGCCAGCGCAGCACACGGAATGCCGTTTACCTTCCCGCTAGTAAGCAGTCCCTATTTATCTACTTGCACCCGGGAGTGCTTTCGAACTGCTAGGTTGGCAGGCGCTGGGACCTAACAACGGGAACGCACCCCGCCGCGGGGATTCGAACCGTCGACCTTTCGATCGGCAAGCCCTAGGCGCTGAAGCTTTTACCCACAGCGCCACCCGCGTCCCCACATGGTCTGAAGTAGCCTGCATCTTATTTTTAAACCTTGGCTCTGGTGGCTCTCTGTGGCAGGAGCCTAGAGAGCCAGAGGCAGCATCCGTAGCAGAAGACGTTTCCTCACCACCTGCAGAGTGAGGAATAAAAGGGTTAACTTCACATACTTGACATCGTGTCCATTCTGCCTTCAAATGTAGAACAAGGAGGTTCTGCCCTTGAGCTCTAGCCTGGACCACAACCTGTGCGTGTGTTTCCTGTCTCACTCCGGCATAGGTAAAGAAAGACTTCTCTTGATGCCGGCAGAGCCTCTTAGTTGGCACTGACAACAGAGCTCCTACCTAGTAACAGCCTGACGATCTTCTGTTCGGCTCACGGTCATCTAGCTCTGGAGAGGAAAGGAATAAGCCTTGGGAATTCTGACACTTTTCTGCTAAAGCTGGATCCTTTTTGGCCACAGGCCTAAAGAAAGGACAGCAGAGGGTCACCATGGCAGCCCTGTGACAGATTGCTTAGGAAAGAGAGTTTTCTGGAACTAAGAACCAGGAACAACCAGCATCTTAGATGCAGGCTCCACCCTCTCCTCAAGATGTCTGAGGCCCTCCTGACTCTTGGGACATTAAGCTGGTCATCCAGTCCTAGAGATTCCCACAGAGTATTTCCCAGAAGATAACCGGATGCCTTGATTCTGTAAAATCTCGCTCAAGAATCCAGGAAAAGGGAATTGATCCATGTTGGCTTGCGGAAGCTGGAATTCCAGATGTGCAGGTCAAGCACCATTCTCTCCAGTTGTAATGTGCACATGACTCCAGAATTCAGCAGTGACAAGGACACGGAGTCGGAAACTACAGTACCTTCCTGGGTGCCGCGTGTATACTTGAAATCTCGTGTAATGGAGAACACTGTCTGAAAATCCTGTAAGCGCCCTATAAACCTCTGGAAATCCAAAAATAAAAAACACCAGACCACCACAATTGCTCCTTCCAAACCTCCTTTCTCAAACTCCCAGTTCTCCACAGGTGTCAAAGGTCAGCGTAAAAGCTCATGGGAATGGTAGCCGTTGCTCACTCTTTTCGGCCCGTTTTTGCACCTTTTTGAAATGTATTTAATTACCGTATTTTTCGCTCTATAACACGCACCAGACCATAACATGCACGTAGTTTTTAGAGGAGGAAAACAAGAAAAAAAATATTCCAAACGAAATAGTGGATATATGATTTTTGTGGTTTCTGCTGTGGCTACAGACATGTGATCTGACAGTGAGTTTGGAGTAGTCCAGTGCAAAAATCCTGAGGATCCATGTGGATCCATGCTTTGTAACCACGGAGGAGGGAAGGAAGGGGAACCATGGATCCTATGCTCACGACTGCAGCAGATCCCCCCCGCCACCCGCAGGCACTCGCTCCATAACACGCACAGACATTTCCCCTTACTTTCTAGGAGGAAAAAAGGGAGTGTTATGGAGCAAAAAATACGATATTTTCCAGTTCTGCATGTGCATGCAGTTTCACGCAAGTCGAACGCATGTAACTGGAGAGACACAAGTACTAGCAAAAGAGCCAGACCAGGTTCCTGGCTCATAGCCTGGGCATTACTAAACCTGAAGCTGCCAGGCCCTCTGATGGAGCAAGACCTGAAGAAGCAGAGCCAAGATCCCTCACCAGGTGCCTTCCCTGGGCTGGGGAAGCAGTGCCTCCCTTGATAACATTGCAGGTCTGGTAGGAGAGGGAGCAATGGAATGCAGGAGAAGTGCCCATCTTTCAGGCCAAATAATTGGCCGCTTTGAGTACTCCGAAAGGGAGTGGACTGGAGGCAGAGTCCAAAAGGGCTCAGCTCAGCAAGATGCTCCCTTGGAGGCATCCTAGGTGCTGCAACAACAGACCTGCCTTGGCCGTTTGCTCCTCCACAAAGTCAAGGCATGTCCTCTTCGCTAATGCTCCAGCAGCTGCATGTTAATCTCTGGATCCTGGGGATAAGAAGAATGAACAGTGCAGAACCACTCAGATAATGGACCAGATGGGCAAATAGACTGGCCTGGTATAAATCAGCTTCCGGGTTCTCATCACCACCAGGGTTATACTCCCATGTCTACAGCGTCTCAGGCTCATGGTTTTCAACAGCTCTTCTCCATCTACAGACCCCAATGTCTAGAACTGCGTCAAAAGGGCTCTTTCTGTCTCCAAATCCCCCTCAGCTGTGTCCAAAATCTGCAAACCTCATGCAACAGGATCATGATTCAGTTCGATTCCAGAGCGCCCTGAGGAAGCAAGGAGGACTTCCACGCACGTAATAAATCCATTTCTTGGGATGGGGGGGGGTCTCCTTTATTTATGTTTCTTGCAGCCCACATATTCCCCAGCTGAAACTCAATTGTAGCTTAAAGATTTCCCCCAGCCCAGCCAGAAAACCCTTGGAACTCCACCTCTGACCTGTTACAGCGCACTTCTAATCACCCACAAGATGGGTGACACCTGGCTTGAGAGCAGTACGTGTGAAAAGGATCTAGGAGTCTTGGTTGATCACAAACTTGACATGAGCCAACAGTGTGACGCGGCAGCTAAAAAAGCCAATGCAATTCTGGGCTGCATCAATAGGAGTATAGCATCTAGATCAAGGGAAGTAATAGTGCCACTGTATTCTGCTCTGGTCAGACCTCACCTGGAGTACTGTGTCCAGTTCTGGGCACCACAGTTCAAGAAGGACACTGACAAACTGGAACGTGTCCAGAGGAGGGCAACCAAAATGGTCAAAGGCCTGGAAACGATGCCTTATGAGGAACGGCTAAGGGAGCTGGGCATGTTTAGCCTAGAGAAGAGGAGGTTAAGGGGTGATATGATAGCCATGTTCAAATATATAAAAGGATGTCACATAGAGGAGGGAGAAAGGTTGTTTTCTGCTGCTCCAGAGAAGCGGACACGGAGCAATGGATCCAAACTGCAAGAAAGAAGATTCCACCTAAACAAGAGGAAGAACTTCCTGACAGTAAGAGCTGTTTTACAGTGGAATTTGCTGCCAAGGAGTGTGGTGGAGTCTCCTTCTTTGGAGGTCTTTAAGCAGAGGCTTGACAACCATATGTCAGGAGTGCTCTGATGGTGTTTCCTGCTTGGCAGGGGGTTGGACTCGATGGCCCTTGGGGTCTCTTCCAACTCTGTGATTCGATGTCTACTCAAAAGTACTGTTGAAATCAATCCCAGGTAAGTGAGGCTAGGATTGCAGCCTTTGAGAACTTACCCAGCAAGTGGTGGTTTGGGTGCACCTCATGCGCAAGGATGTGGCGAAAGCATCTCACATCAGCCAAGCAAGAGGAAAGAAGAGGGAACTCAGCCGCTCACTGGCGCAAACAATCTTTCATGCAGTTTGACATGAAGACAAAGACTTCCTTCTGGAGCATGAAAAACCTGGTGGTTCTTCAGATTCTTATCTACATTAGTAACTTTGTATCCATGTGACATTTTTATATGTAATTGTATTTTTGTAATACAGTGGTATCTCAGGTTAAGTGCTTAATTCGTTCCGGAGGTCCGTACTTAACCTGAAACTGTTCTTAACCTGAAGCACCACTTTAGCTCATGGGGCTTCCTGCCGCCAGAGCACGATTTCTGTTCTCATCCTGAAGCAAAGTTCTTAACCTGAAGCACTATTTCTGGGTTAGTGGAGTCTGTAACCTGAAGTGTACGTAACCTGAGGTACCACTGTACTTTTAAGAGGTCTGTTGTTGCTTCAGTTCTTTGTACGCCACATTTTAAATATATCAAGCGGCATAGAAATGAAATAATAAACGATGCTGCGAAGAAGCGGCTTGAAACGTTATTTTCTCTTTCCGCCCCCTGCCAGGTGCCAACTTGAATAAAATGGGGGGGGGGTTTTAATCCCTGCCCTGCATAATTGATCACAAGACGCAGCGCACACCCACCCACCATTGAATGCCAATGTCCATGAATTTTGGCCTCAAATATTTTATTGAGGGGCTTGAGGGACCTCGGCCCTTGGGAGTTAGCTCCTATGCCCCCTGTCCATCTTTAGTTTGACAAGGGTTTGTGCTGATTTCGTGATGACAGTTCTGTTCGCAGACCCATCATTGATCACCCCATGGTGATCAGTTCTCTCTTTGCCTAAGGGTTTTCCCAGTCCTTCCTATCTTAAAGAGTGATCTTTATCATGTATTTGCTTATATTTATATCTTGGCTTTTCTCCGAGGAGCTCATGGCAGCAACATCCTCTGCTCCTTTTTATCCTCTGTGAGGACCATGCTGGCAAAACCTAGGTATTGAACGTGTCTCCAGGACATATATGTTGAAGGCATTAAGGCATTCTGACAGTCTGTATCCTATTGTTCTTTAGCCGCTGTGTTTGTGAAGGCTGTAGAAGGATTTTGTGGAGTACTTGGTTTAAATTGTGTAAATTTTAGGTTGTGTTTTCAGCGTCTCTTTATGCTGCTTGAAAAAACTTAGTCGCATGCACCATATCCAAATGTGGTAAATAAATTTTTTAAATACAAGCCTATCCCTCAGGAGTCGAGGCCCCTTAGGTCCACCCTCAGCAGGCAGATTGGTTTAGCGTAAGAGGTCAGTAGGGGGAAACGGCACCAACAGGACTGCTGCCCACCCCGTGCTCCTCACAACCACTTTGACCATGGGTAGGTAAACTAAGGCCCAGGAGCCAGCCCAATCGCCTTCTAAATCCGGCCCGCGGACGGTCCAGGAATCAGCGTGTTTTTACCTGAGTAGAATGTGTCCTTCTATTTAAAACGCATCTCTGGATTATTTGTGGGGCCTGCCTGGTGTTTTTACACAAGTAAAATGTGTGCTTTTATTTAAAATGCGTCTCTGGGTTATTTGCGGGGCATAGGAATTTGTTCCTTTATTTTTTTAAAAAAAATACAGCCCGGCCCCCCACGAGGTCTGAGGGACAATGGACCAGCCCCCTGCTGAAAAAGTTTGCTGACCCCTGACTTTGACCATTTGGGTGTGCTGCTGGAAGGACTCTCCATAAGACTGCTGCCTTGGCCGCACCCCTCCTTGTTTCAGGCATCACATTATCTCCCTCTCGCGCCTTCAGATCCCTTCTTCAGCAGGAAGGGTCCTCCTAACAGGTTGTCTTTAATTCCACCCTGTGATGTAGACGCTTTTCTTGTACATCCCTTTTCTTTTTTTTCTTTTTTAAAATAATATTTATTGGAAATTTAAAGTTACAAGAAAAAAAGAAAAGTGAGAAAACAGGATTAACAATACAAATCAATAAAAAGAGAATAAAAAATACGAAACATACAATACACCAAAATCAAAACAAAAGAATAAATTTAAAAACAAATCCAATATTTCCATATCCTTATCTTCATTAACTTATTTCCTCGACCTCCTCACACCTCCCTCTTTTGTATTCTAATTATTAATTATCTCAGCAAATCCTTTCCATCTTTCACTATATTCTGTCCTTTAATTGTCTTAATTTATTTTAGCCTTATCTTACCATAAAAAAACCCTAGGACTTAAAAAAATATTTATACATAACTCCTTATAACATTTCTACTAAAGCCTAATAGTTTCATTCCAAGATTTTCCTAACAGTCATTAATTTTGCAATACTTCTCTAAATGAATTTTTAAAATTTCTGCCAAACTTCATCCACCGTCTCTTCTTCCTGGTCCCGAGTTCTGTCAGTCCTTTCTATCTGTTCCATCTAGTCCATCAACCAGGTGATCTTATGTCCGAGGCTCTTAACTCTTTTCCATGTCCCTTCTGCAGATCTTCTTCATAATTGTGCCTACACTTTACTTTGTCTTCTGCTGGTCTTGTACATCCCTTTTCTACCTCTTCTGCTGAGCAAATGTGAATGGGGGTGAGTGGCATGAGGTTCTCTTCTGAACAAACAGGAGAGCAAGCAGACCTACAACTACCACCACTGCCAGGCATCATAGAAGGCTGTGCTGTGAGGCTTGTGTAGGCGTGGAGGGGTTTTGTTATGTTATGTTTTTGCCACATACAACACCTTTTTTAAAGGATCACCTGGGAGTCCTTTAATTGTTAATGGTTTTGTGAGGACTTTTGTAAAGTCCTGCACCTCCTCCACATCCCGAAACAGAAGTTTCACTCCTGGTTTGGGATGTCAAAGTTTGCTGGCTCTGCCTTTTGATGGAAGCAGAGTTTAATCTTTTCACTACCTGCGCTCCCACATGCTGGAAAGAAGGAAACAGAATGGTAAGTCTCTTTACCTTTACAGGTTTAGGCAGCTATTGAAGACACACCTTTTCTCCTTGGACTCTCAACGATTAGGCTCTTCTTATAGTCAAAGCCTCTCATTTTCTGAAACTTGGGAAGCCACAGTCTTGGCAGGTTTGAAAACAGATCCTTTATGTGCTCTGCTTATTTAATTGCATAATCTGTGCATCAAGAAATAAGTAAATCATGTGGTCTGGTGTTAAGAACTTTGTACAAACTTGGTTTGTGCAAATATTTTGTCGCTGCTTCTGCCTGAAAATGGAAGGTGGCTAACATTACTTCTGCTGTTTGTACAATTCCTGTTGTTTGGAGGGGGGTGGCTTGTCCTGTTAAGCTCTGGCTTAAGAAAATATGCCTTCCTCGGACCATAAAGACTCATGTGAGTTCTATCTCATGTGAATTGAACATAGTAGGAAATCATCTTCAGTGAGAAGGGCTAGAGAGAATGAAACATGTTTGATAATACCATTTTGGAGCAGTTTGTTACAAGACACATAGGCACTCTCTCCCGCCCTATATATATGTGGTTAAAAATAAATTGAAGTGGGTTGTTGTTCTTCCATCAAAGTAATGTAGCTGTTCAGCTGAAACCACAGCAGTACAAAAAAACAAACAGATGGAGCAGTTGAATAAGCATCCATTTAAAGGTACAACTGTTTTGTTCCCAAAGGAAGCCCAAAGCAGCTAACAGCAGAAAGAAAGCAGCTCAATCAATAAAAAATAGCAGAATACTGTAATCAAAATATCAGAAGAATGCTTTGTTAACCAAACGTAACCCATATTCAGATGTAAAACAAATCAAAGCCACCTTTTTGTCAAGCACAGTAATACAATAAGTAACGACAACAGCCTTGCCTTCTGGCCTCGATGTCCCCAATGTTACCTTCGTTCCCATGATGTTGGGAGCTTGTGTTTCACAGAGGTGATCCCATGCTACCTGTGGGCTGAATATCTTTTCAAGCCTGTGCTTTCTGCCCCACCCCATGGGTGTTGTGTAAGGCAGGTGAAGCAACGATTGGACCTGTTAGAGGGACGCACTAGACGCTGCTCTAGATAGTCCCAGTCAACTGGCTGCTCAGCGCCAAAAGGAGCGAGAGGAGCACTGGGAGTGATGCAAAATAAGTAGCAGCCTTAGGCCCCTGTGTTTCCAGCTCCTCGCCCTGCCAATGTCAGTATTCCACTGCTTCCACCCTTGCTAGAACCCCCTCTGCAGGCTGATGGTCTCTGCTTGAAGGCTGCAAACCACAGGGTAAGAGCCAATGGGCTGGTGTAAAGGTAAAGGTACCCCTGCCCGTACGGGCCAGTCTTGACAGACTCTAGGGTTGTGCGCCCATCTCACTCAAAGAGGCCAAGGGCCAGCGCTGTCCGAAGACACTTCCAGGTCACGTGGCCAGCGTGACATCGCTGCTCTGGCGAGCCAGAGCCGCACACGGAAACGCCGTTTACCTTCCCGCTAGTAAGCGGTCCCTATTTATCTACTTGCACCCGGGGGTGCTTTCGAACTGCTAGGTTGGCAGGCGCTGGGACCGAACTGCGGGAGCGCACCCCGCCACGGGGATTCGAACCGCCGACCTTTCGATCGGCAAGCCCTAGGCGCTGAGGCTTTAACCCACAGCGCCACCCGCGTCCCTAATGGGCTGGTGAGGCAAGGGCTTTTTACCTGTAGAGAGAGGAAAGGAAACAAGACACACCCCACTTCCGACAGACTTTCCCTCTCGGCCTTAAACCTTTCCATGGGCGCTGAGGCTCCCATCTGTGGGCCTTCCTAAAATTTCACCCGCCTCCTTTTAAACCAGGAACCGTGACCGGCAGAAGCAGCGCTTGCACTCCATCTGGGAGCAAGAGGAGCGCGAGAGGCTGGAGATCACCCGGGAGAAGCTGGAGTTTGAGCGGTCGCGCCTGGAGAGAGAGCGGATGGAGCGGGAGCGCCTGGAGAGAGAGCGGATGCACATCGAGCGCGAGAGGAGACGGGAACAGGAGCGCATCCAGCGCGAGAGGGAGGAGCTGCGCCGGCAGCACGAGCAGCTGCGCTACGAGCAGGAGAGGCGGGTGGCCCTGAGGAGGCCGTATGACATAGACGGGAGGTAAAGGTCTTCTCTCCCCGTGAGCAGCCTTCAGGAAATCCCTCTGGTTGTAGAGGGAGGCGTGGGGAACTTGTCATAGTCCCAACAACATCTAGAGTTGGATTCAGTGTGGTGCCTTTAGCTAGGCAAGCACCGCCCTCCTACCAGCCTGCAAACTGCATATATGTGCTATTGGAAGGAGGGGTGTAAGTGGGTTTCTTTGGTGACCACACCACTGTGATCCTTGAGACAGATTTGCCCAACGATTTACTAACGATTTTAACTGTTTACAATGGTTTTTAAGATAAATTATATGTTTTCCCCATTCCTTATTCAACATTTGGGTCTTCCTGATTTCCGATTCTTCCCGTCATTTTAGCCATTTCAGCATAATCCATCAACTTAGTAGAATTGGTGGTTTAATGGTGAATTTTGGACACAATGAGGAGGTTAAAAGATTTGGATTATCATAAAAGGTGCAGGAGGAAATGACTAACGATAGGACCCACAAAGGGGAGGAGGGAAGTCCAGGAGATTCTTTAGAATCTTGTTGTATAACTTTACACATGCGTAGAAACTGAGTCCCATTCTTAGAGGGAAAGCATACCTGCGAGAAGGAACAGGATGCTTCCTGTCTATCAGACTAGCTCCAGGACATGTTTTTCCTGCCTGAACATTCCTGGCACGTTACTAATACAGTCTTGTGCCAGCAGATTTTCCTAACAATATCCTTTCATGCTCTTTTTGGCGTTGTGTGGGGTTTTTTTTTTAACACCTTCACAAGTAGGCTTTCTTATCAAAGCATATACTAGGGGTCTGCAGGCGTCTGAAGAGCTGTATCGGACTCTTCATCTATCCTAGGGAGTCGGGACATTCCACGCAGTTTGCATTGCTCCAGTGGGAAACCTAGAAAATGGTCTTATAACTGATCAGGCTATTGGTTCATCTTTGCTGTCTCATGCCAGCAAAGGTCTGACATTGAGGGAAATGGACTTTTTTTTCCCTGTGAAGCTGTCCCTTTGCCACAACCATTGCATAGCCTGATGAAACAAATAACAAAGGATTGGAAGGAGGCAAATACTTGGGGGCTTAATTTAGATTAAAGCAGGGAGTAGCCACTGCAGTGCCCTCCAGGTGCTGTTGGACTACATCTCGCATCATCCCTGCCTGTCAGCCATTCTGGCCGGGGTTCATGCAAGTTGAGACAACATCTTAAGGGGGTCACATGAGCTGCCCCTGATTTAAAGCATTCAGTTAAGTGAATTAAGCTGTTTGAGTGATATTATATGTACTTTAGCGATTGAGGGGCAGAGTATGGTAATCTCTTCTTTATCAAAGCCATTTTATTGTCCATGGGATGTCTTTATTTCCTTCGATCTTGTTTTGTCGTGTTGATATATCAACACAGAGTGGCCAGAAATCTCCTGTCTTGACCTCTTCCTCTACCTCCTTCCTGCCCCCCTGCAGGAGAGACGAACCATATTGGCCAGAGGCAAAGCGGATGGCGTTGGATGACCGCCATCGCTCGGATTTCAGCCGCCAGGACCGGTTCCATGACTTTGATCACAGAGATCGTGGGCGGTACCAAGACCATTCCCTGGACAGGTGAGTCAGCAGAGTGATGAGCTTTGCCTCTTGGTGGGGGAGATGCTTATTTATAATAATTTATATGCCTTCAGCGGGTGGTGCTGTGGGTTAAACCACAGAGCCTAGGACTTTCCGATCAGAAGGTCGGCAGTTCGAATCCCCGCAACGGAGTGAGCTCCCGTTGCTCGGTCCCTGCTCCTGCCAACCTAGCAGTTCGAAAGCATGTCAAAGTGCAAGTAGATAAATAGGTACTGCTCTGGCGGGAAGGTAAATGGCATTTCCGTGCACTGCTCTGGTTCGCCAGGAGCGGCTTAGTCCTGCTGGCCACATGACCCGGAAGCTGTATGCTGGCTCCCTCAGCCAATAAAGCGAGATGAGCGCCACAATCCCAGAGTCGGTCACGACTGGACCTAATGGTCAGGGGTCCCTTTACCTTTACAGATGCCTTCAACAACAAAAATTCCCTAAGCAGGTTATACAGCTCATTTTCTGAATTGTGTCTTACCCAGGCAGAAATTTCTAGGAAGGATTGTCTGGGGCGGGGGAGATGTGAAGAATACAGTGTCATTCCTACCTAGGGCATCCTAGTTAAAAGGTGTGGGATTTATTTGGGCACCTGCAAAATGAGCCAGTGTTCACTAGCAAAATGCCTTCTGTGGGGAAGGGAGGCGGGGACCTACTACTTTGCCGGCTGGGTGGCTCCAACAAGCCTACACTGAGATGCCGTATCAGTCAGCCCTCGAGCCTACCTGTAACTCCTCTGGAAGGGAGAGCCTTCTCACCACCTGCTGGACAATCCACACACCTCCTTGCAGCTTTCTGTGTATTGTAACAGTAATTATTATTATTAATAATAATAAATTTTATTTATATCCCGCCCTCCCCAGCCGAAGCCGGGCTCAGGGCGGCTAACAACACTAAAATAGTGCAGCATTATAAAAACATTATAAAAATTAATTAAAATCAAAATTGATGGCAACCATAAACTAAAGTTTTGTAAAGATTGCCAAAGGAGGGAGTCAGTAAGCTGCTTTGTGAATCAGCCTTGGATTTAAAAAGCAGTACAGTGGTACCTCGCAAGACGAGAAACTCGCAAGACGAAAGAGTTTTTTGAGTTGCTTCGCAAGACGAATTTCCCTATGGGCTTGCTTCGCAAGACAAAAACGTCTTGCGCCTTTTTCAATGCATTCCTAGGGGGAAACCGTCAATGCATTTCCTATGGGAAACCGTGCTTCGCAAGACGAAAAATTCACAAGACGAAAAAGCTCGCAGAACGAATTAATTTCGTCTTGCGAGGCACCACTGTATATAAATCTGGGAAGAGGACTCTTCAGGTGTTGCTACAATTCTTATAATCCCTGACCTTGACTTTTGGGGCTGAAAGGAGTTCAAGTCAGCTTGGGGTACAGTTTCTGCACCCTAGGATAAATATGGATTTTATCCTTAAGCAAATGTTGCAGTTGAGTGAGCGTAGCACGGATTTCTTCCTCTATCCCGGTGCTCCTTTAACCTTTGTGCATAAGCAGGTAGCAGTTTTGCGCAAGAGCCTGATGTCGATTATATTGTTCTTTCCAGGAGAGAAGGGTCGCGAGGAATAATGGGAGAGCGAGACGGACAGGTGAGCTGCGTTGCTTTGTGAGCCTGGTAGGGCAAAACCACTTAAGACTTGCTTGCTTTCTTCGAGTGCATGACACCATTTCCCGTCTCTGCTCCTGCAGCATCACACAGACGACCACCATGGGGGACCAGAACGCCACTCGCGGGATGGCTGGAGCAGCTATGGGTCTGACAGGCGCTTGAGCGAGGGACGGGGGATAACCCCACATTCCCGGTGAGTGTACTCAGGTGGTGGTGGAGCAGCGCTTAAGTCTTGGTGTCCTTGCATATATAGAGCAGCTTAGCTGTTGAATAGTTCCGTTGCCCAAGAGGCTCACAGTTGAAGAAAGGAGTGTGTTTTCAGCGGGGCAGAATAATCCTGGAATTGCAGAGTTGGAAGGGTCTAGACCCATGGTTCCCAATATGGGGCACACGTCCCACAGGGGGGCGATTTTTATTTTTAAGGGGGGCAGTTTGAGAATGAGTTATTAACAGTAATGGCCTTTTAGGCTCCCTCCACATGAATAGTTCACTTTTTGAATAATAAGAATTATATATGTCGGTGGGGGTGCAGTGCATCAGGATTTTAGAGGTGCTTAGGTGAGGCATGGCCAAAAAAAGGTTGGGAACCACTGGTCTAGACCCAAGGGTCATCTAGTGCAGGGCTGCCCTTGAAGCTGTCCCAGAAACTCCAGCGGTTACAGAATGCTGCAGCGAGGCTCCTCACGGGGTCTCTGCCATGGGAGCATATTCACCCGGTGCTTTTCCAGCTGCACTGGCTCCCGGTGGAGTACAGGGTCAGATTTAAGGTGCTGCTTTTGACCTTTAAAGCCCTTCACAGCCTAGGACCCTCGTACCTACGGGACCGCCTCTCACGGTATGCCCCACGGAGAGCCTCAAGGTCCATAAATAACAACACCCTAGTGGTCCCAGGCCCTAAGGAAGTTAGATTAGCCTCAACCAGAGCCAGGGCCTTTTCAACTCTGGCTCCGGCCTGGTGGAACGCTCTGCCTCATGTGACCAGGGCGCTGCAGGATCTGATTTCTTTCCGCAGGGGCTGTAAGACAGAGTTGTTCCGCCTGGCCTTTGGCTTGGAGCCAATTTGATTCCCTCCCTCTCTTTCTTTTTTCTTTTCCTTCTCCTCCTGCGATGAGGCTACATTTTAATATTTTAATGTTCCATTATTTTAATGTTAATGTTGTACTTTACTTTTGTTTTTAAGTTGTAATCACTCATCTTGTTTTTATTATTGCTTGTAAGCCAGCCTTGGCTGGGGAGGGCGGGGTATAAATAAAAAAATAGTATTATTAATTATTATTAGTGCAACCCCTTGCAATGCAGGAATAAGAGGTTGGGTAAATAATGTTGCTGAAAACACAATCAGCTTTAAAAGAAAAAAGAAATATTGGATCTTCATTAACAATCTGCATTTGAAACAAGAAGCAGTCTTGTTTTTTAGATTACTCCTGCTGACAAAGCAGGCTTCGATCCTAAAGGGAGGATGTTTTTCAAGATAGTGCTTGCCATCTACATTTTTCTTTTTTAAGTACAGTGGTGCCCTGCAAGACGAATGCCTCGCAAGGCGGAAAACCCAGTAGACGAAAGGGTTTTCCGTTTTTCAATGCGCTTCGCAGGACGAATTTCCCTATGGGCTTGCTTCGCAAGACGAAAATGTCTTGCGATTCTTGCGATTTTTTTTCGCTCCCCACCCCCTTTTTCTAAGGCACTAAGCTGCTAATAGCCTTTTAGCAGCTAATCCGCTAATCCCTTAAGCCTTTAATAGCCGCTAATAGCTGCTAAACCGCTAATAGCGCTAATCCGCTAATGGGCTTGCTTCGCAAGAAGAAAAAACCGCTAGACGAAGAGACTCGCGGAACGGATTCTTTTCGTCTTGCGAGGCACCACTGTACTTGTATCTGTTAAAAAAAAAAAAAGTCCGCTGCAGCGTAAGGTGTTTGTTTTTGTTTTTAAATAACTATTTAAAAGCCCTGCTTTCATTCCACCTTGAGAAGACACTCAAGACTTGCTCTTTGGCGAGTTGCTGAAGAAAGTGTCTTCTGCAAGTGAGGGGGCCAGCCACTAGGAATGTCACTCTGTGGCAGTCCTGACTCAGCCTAAGTGGCAACTTAGGTTCAGCCTTCATTGTGGCAGAACATGAAGGCTTGGGGGCTGCTTTAAAGCTTTATAGGTCACCACACACTGAAGTGAGCCCAGGAGGAAACAGGGAGACCGTTTTGGAGCTTTGATACATTCTGCCAAAGCACCTTCCGAACGAAGAGGTGCAAGATCCTGCAGCGGCTGGAGATTCTGAGCTGTCATAATGCAGTGGTGCCTCACAAGACGAAATTAATTCGTTCCGCGAGTTTTTTCGTTATGCGAGTTTTTTCGTCTTGCGAAGCACCGCTGCATTTAAACACTGACAACGGTGGGGAGGGGCGGGGAGAAGCAGGACAGCTGCCGCAGCTGGTACCTCAGACTCACCCGCGTGTTGTGGCCACCGTGCGACACGGCTGCTGGAGGGCGGCGGGGCTCAGGAGCGCGACTCCAGGGAGAGAGAGGCGCTGGCGGCAACGGCTCTCTGAGGGGAGCGCGCGAGGGGGGTGGGCAGCGGCGCGAGGGAGCCGGAGGAGCAGGGAAGCGTGCGTGCGTGTGTGCAGTGACCGTCGCCATGACACAAGAGGCAGGGCCGTTTCGTCTAGCGAAGCAAGCCCTTAGGGAAATCCGTCTTGCGAAGCACCTCAGAAAATGAAAAACTCTTTCGTCTTGCGAGTTTTTCGTCTTCCAAGGCATTCGTCTTGCGGGGTACCACTGTAGAATTTGATTTTCATGATCTTACCTAAGGACATTAAAAACTGCCTTACAGCAGCAGGGTTTGCCAAGCTTTTTGGGCCAGGAGGCACATTTGGAATTTTGAGAGGGTGCTGTGGGTGTCTGTCACAAAATGGCTAGAGTGGGGGCTGCCACATCTAAAAGAGCAGCAAAGTGAACGGAACCATGAAATGGTGTTGGCATGCCTTTACCTGGTGCAGTTTTTCTAGAAAAAGAGGTGCCAGAACTCTCCACGGACGCCTCCCTTGTTCTCTTACAACAGCAGTGGCGCTTACCTGTCAGGTGCCGGAACTGAGTTCTGGCTGGGGGGCGGGGAATAAGCGCTGCCCTTGCCCCATCAGCTGTCCCGTTAAATGGGGACAGGGAGGCCCCTGCATCGGCCACTAGCTCACTCACCTAGAGAAGCTGTTTTCTTCTCTCCACTGTTCGGAACAGATGGGAGAGGGGGCATCCAGTCCTGGCATGCAGCGAAACTTGGGCTTGTTTCAATGTGTGTGTTTGGTATAGGAGAGGCCAAGCCAGTGCAAACAGGAACTGAGCAGGAATTGCGAAAGGGCCTCTCATTTTGGATGGGATACCCAGAGAGACCATTTGTGGGCAGCCTAGGGGGCGGCAGCAGACCCACAGACGCCACTCCAGTCACCTCTGTCTTGATGGAGCGAGGGTCCGCCTAGTCCCTCCGTCCCGTTTCCAACTGCTGCCAGCTATGGTACTCCCAAAAAGTATCCCAATCATAGCACGACAGCAATGCTGTCCTCCACTGCCTGTCCCCAAAATCTGGTATTCAGTGGTGGAACACAGAGGCTCCATTTTTCTAACATGGCCCAGAGAGAGAGAGAGAGAGAGAGAAACTTTCAGGAAATACAGCTATCAAAGTTGAGAATTCTAAAATATTTGTCTGTGTGTGTTTTGAAGGGATTTAAGTGTTTTCTTCTGCAGGTAGATTAAAAGAACCAGTGTCTTTAAACTAAAATAAACTTCTCACTTCTTTTTTTCCAGAGATGGGCGTGACTGGGGGGATCATGGTAGAAAATTTGAAGATCGCTCCTGGCAGAGTAACAATGGGGGCGCGATGGGGCGAGATCATGACCGGTGGCGAGGTAACTCTCTTCCTGTTCAGCTGCTGCGTTCTCTCTCTCTCCCCGCCACCAGGGATGCTGATGTTAAGCTCTACTCAAAAGTAGCCGCATAGAAATCAGTGGACCCAAGTTGGTTGTGTCCTTCACTAGGACCAGTGGTGGTTACTGGTCCGAAGAGCCTGTTAGATAACCAAGGGAAGGGTGGAAGAGAGAAATCCATTAGAGCAGTGTTTCTTCACCAGGGACGATATCTGAAGGTTGGGGAGAGTGTTTCCAAAAACGTGTACTGCAGAAGTAAAAAAAAAAAAATTAAAAGTCGCAAAATTTCAATCCATTCGAGAACTGAAATAAGATACTTAAGAGGATCTAAGTTTTAAGGGGGACGTGGAATTTTTATGTTGGCTAAAGTGTATTTTTCATCTTTGTTGGAAGCCGCCCAGAGTGGCTGGGGAAACCCAGCCAGATGGGCGGGGTACAAATAATAAATTATTATTATTATTATTATTAAGGGGCACATGGGCTTCAAAAGGTTGGGAGACACTGAGCAGCAGAGCATGTTTGTTGTTACTTGGAATCCTGTGGAATTTGCCAAGCTGCTGTCTCTGCCTCAGTTCCTGCTCTGTAAAATGGAAACATTTATTGCCCTACTCGATAAGGGGTACCACCAGGACACTTTAGCCTTGCAGGCTCACAATCACTCTGCTTTCAAAGCTTTGGGGAGGGGGGGCTTTTTGCTGTAGTTCTAGGGAGAAAAACATGATAAACTAGGCTGAGAGCATCTTGGATGTATTTAGTGTGCCCTGCCTTTAAACTTCCTCTTGGTTTTTTCCCAGGTGGAGGCAGAGGGAGGCGTGGCCACATCTTTCATCGAGGCGGGATGTCTGGGTAAGAAGCCTCTTTCAGCCTTGCCTTCAGAATTATTTACTTCGTAAAATTAATAATTGTTGTTGTTATTACTGTTCTATATTTATATATACCCTGCCTTTTTCCCTGATAGGGACTCAAGAGACTTACGCACAGCTTGATTGTAAAACAAAAACCCTCAAATCAGGTTGTTGTTTTTAAAAAAAAATCAATAAAATGATTGGTTAAAACAAATTAAAAAAACAATTTAAAACTTTTAAAAAATTAAAACAAGTAATAAAACAATTACCGTATTTTTTGCTCTATAAGACTCACTTTTCCCCTCCTAAAAAGTAAGGGGAAATGTGTGTGCGTCTTACGGAGCGAATGCAGGCTGCGCAGCTATCCCAGAAGCCAGAACAGCAAAAGGGATTGCTGCTTTCACTGCGCAGAGATCCCTCTTGCTGTTCTGGCTTCTGAGATTCAGAATATTTTTTTTTCTTGTTTTCCTCCTCCAAAAACTAGGTGAGTCTTATGGTCTGGTGTGTCTTATAGAGCGAAAAATACGGTACATTTGTCTTTTTTGTTGTTGTTCTGTGTTGCATCCAACTACCCCCCTCCCCGCCCCAATCTCAGAACAACTCTTTCCAAATCTACCTCCCGGCTTCACTAATAATATTTTTTGGCATTGCATTACCTAATTGCTGCCTTACACCCACATCCTGTGAGGTCTGGTGGCGCTAGAGATGCCACTGCCATTTAATTTCCTTTTCTGGCTGAGCGTTATCTAGTTGACAGTTCTTGTTGCATAACCCCTTCCTCCAGCAAAGCCAAACAAACCCACAGCCCCACTGCTGCTGTTGCTCCTTTCGAGTTCCACAGTATTGATTTCTCTTTTTTTAAAAAAAAAAAAGTTCAGTTTTAACTGTTTCATGTTCACCTTGGCTTATGACACCTTTATTTAAATAAAAGAAAAGGAGGAAAACAAGGGGGGAAAAAATCTGAATCTCAGAAGCCAGAACTACAAGCGGGATCGCTGCACAGTGAAAGCAGCAGTCCTTCTTGCTGTTCTGGCTTCTGGGATAGCTGCGCAGCTTGCATTCGCTCCATAAGACGCACACACATTCCCCCCTTTTAGGAGGGAAAAAGTGAGTCTTATAGAGCAAAATATACGGTATATTTCAACATTTTTTTCAATTCATTATAAATCTTCTCCCAGAAGTCGTTTCACCTTGGGGCAGGTCCACCACATATGATAAAAGGCACCCTCCTTTTCTTTACATTTCCAACATCACTGTTGTGGTAAACCTTTGCTAATTTTACAGGGGTTAAGTACCATCTATACATCATTTTCCACAATATTTTCCTTTAACACCGTACATGCTGTGAACTTGACCCCTTTCTTCCACAACCTTTCCCAGTCTTCAAACATTATGTTGTGTCCCACATCTCTTGCCCAGTCTACCGTCACGGATTTAACTTGTTCATCCTTTGTATGCCATTCCAACAATAAATTAGACATTTTAGACAATGTTTTTTAACTTTGGAGTCCAACAGCTCCGTTTCCAACTTAGCTTTTTAAAACTTTTGTTTGTTTCATGTTGGTTTGTGATCCCTTCCTTAGGCGGGGAGGATTCTTGCCAAGTGCCCCCCCAGCCCAGGCGTCTCACAGCGAAGAGTCACAAGGAGAAGGCTTTTCGGGACAAGACAGAGGAAGCAGGCCCGTCGACCCTCGCTTCAGCCGCCGCTACTGAATGTTCCAGCGTTGTTGGTTTTTTTTTTTAACTGTACAAATGGCAACAGATGGGGGAACACACACACACACACACACACACACTACTGCTACTCCTCCCCACCCCCAGTGTACCACTGACTGTGACTTTTAAGTTAACCTTCATTGTTTTACTTCATAGCTCAATATGTGAAAGAAACAAAAGCCATTCGGGTTTTTGGGTAACGTGTATTTTCTGTATGTGACAAACCCCCCCCCCCCTCCGCACACACACACGCAAACTTGCCCTCCTCTCCCCCCCTCATTAAAAGAAAATGTTTCTTTTACGGGGCATTCCATTTTCTATAAATAAATAAATAAACCCAGTTTACAATTACGTGACAGCTGCTTTTTTTGGGTAGTCTTTTGCATGATCTTGGTTTTTCCCCCCCAAATTGCATATTTTGAGGAGGGGGTGTTGGAATTGCAATCAAAATTAGAGAATAGGAGGATGAATGGAGCGGTCTTAAATTTGAAATCAGTTTTTTGCTCCTGATGGAACTGGGAATAGATCTTCTGTTGAGTAACAAGTCTTATATATTGCTTATCTGGTGACATGTTCAGAAGGCAATAATTTTGAACACATACACAGTAGTGGTGTGCTTCAGATTCAAGTGGGCTGCTTTGGGTAAGTGTCCTCATACTGCGTCACGGTGTGGTACGCTGCTTTGACATCATCTGATAGGAAGTGCCTACAGAGGGTGGTGAATACAGCACAAGATACTATGGGCTGTCCCGTGAATCCGCTGGATAAAATAGAGGGAGAAGAGTGAAGAAAATTCTCAGGGATGATTCACACCCTGGCTGGCACTTTCTTGATCTCCTGCTTTCAGGCAGAAGATAATAGACGCACAATTAGTCACACCAACAGGGTAAAGAAGAGCTTCTGTCCATGGGCTGTTAGGCTGCTGAATGAAAAGATAACAACAGGGCAACTGACTTTTGGGTTTGGTGGGTGTACGTCAGTAAACGAGGGGAATTAAGACTTAAGCTGAGTGGGGGGTGCTCTTGTAATCTCACTGTATACAAGTTGTACAAGTGACAATAAAGTACCGTATTTTTTGCTCTATAAGACTCACTTTTCCCCTCCTAAAAAGTAAGGGGAGATGTGTGTGCGTCTTATGGAGCGAATGCAGGCTGCGCAGCTATCCCAGAAGCCAGAACAGCAAGAGGGACTGCTGCTTTCACTGTGCAGCGATCCCTCTTGCTGTTCTGGCTTCTGAGATTCAGAATATTTTTTTTCTTGTTTTCCTCCTCCAAAAACTAGGTGTGTCTTGTGGTCTGGTGCGTCTTATAGAGCGAAAAATACGGTATTTCAATTTGGGACCTGTGGAGCTTGTCTAAAGCAGGATCTTTCTGAAGCGCAGACAACGATAGCAAGTTGAAGTGTTACTCCCACCCAGAAACAGACCCATGGAAATTGATCAGCACAACTAACTCAAATCCATTCCTTTCAGTGGTTCTATTCTGAGTATCCATTGACTTAGGTAGACCTAAGTCAGGTGTGTCAATTTTAATGCTTACTCTTGAGTACGGCTCATGTTGGATACAGTTTGCAAAAACTGACATGTTTCTCCTGCTTGGCATGTAAGGAAAAGGCCAGGTTGGGTAGATTTGGGGACAGGTTTGGTGGGGGGGAGTGACCCTCAGACACCAAGCCCAAACCCCAATCCTATAACAATACATAAAACATGCCAGAGAAGCACGTACGGTAGGGGGTGGCAAATATGCTCCGCCTCCAGGACCACAGTCTTAGACTTTACCGACTGGTGGGGTCTGTATTGCTCCCGGGAGGGAGAAAGGAAGTCAAATGACACTGAGGCTGATTCAGAGAAAGAGTTTATTCTGCTCTCCGGATAGGATATTTCCATTCCACCTTAAAAGGGAGCAGGATGTTTGTGTCACATCCTGCGCATTTCCTGTTTCACAGGATGTTTATGTTGTGTCTTTGCTTTCGTTTCTCTCTCTGCCGGAGACTCTGAAGCAGACAGTCATGTTTTTCTTTGTTCTGATCAACGCAGAAATAAACTTGTAAATAATGCTCTCCGGGCTGCATTTTTCGCTGTGCATTATCTGCTGATAAGAGCGTGCATCGGCTCTGGAATGTGGCAAGCTATTTCTGGAGCTCATGTCGCTAATTGCTGATACTGCGTGTCTGTGGGAGATCGATGGACGTCTGGAGACGACGTGGAGTCATGATGGACTTTGTCTCCCTGGCAGTATCCCAACAGAAGGCACTTGCGTGGTCAGCTCACAGCAAGTCCAAAGAAATGAGAAGTTTCATGCAGTATATATATCCTCCAGGCACCCTCTCCCCCTTCCCCAGGAATCCAACCACGTCAGCTTATACACGTAAATTGACATCCATGAACATAAACAGTTGTTCCTGTTCCGGTACTCTTGACCATAAAAGGTTGTTCCTGTTCCTATACTCTTATCTTGGGGCAGGAGGTCACCAACTCTAAGAGCACTCCTGGCACTGTTCCCAGGTCTCTTGTCAAACCTGACAAGGTATGTGCGTCAGTGTGTAAGATAAGACCCAGATGTGCCATCCCTGCTCTACTCTGGAACTGTCAAGGCCACCCATTGTCGTCACGGACTGATAAAGGAGAGGGCTTTGAGCACTTGTTTATACAGCTGGGTTTCTGTTTATACATTGACTCAAGTGCTTAAGCATTTTAGAAATGCTCCCTTGGAGAAGGAAAAAAGTGGATTTTGGGTCCCGTTTCAGACTGACTTCACCCATTCCTTCACTTCGTGGGGAACCTTCCAAAGGCCACATGTCAATCAGGGCCAGAAACAAAATCCCAGACACTGGTCAGAGGTTCCTACAGGGGCAGAGATGTCAGCATCGCCCTTGAGCCAGTGCCACTAACTGGACTCATCCACTTCAGCCCCGACTGGGCTAGGCGAGCTGGGTAGCACTTCCAGAGACCACCTTCTGCACAGGAACAGGTCAAAGTGCTGTGGACTCACAGCTTAGAGTTGTGAGCACCGGATTCACTTCCACAAGTAGACAGTCGTCGCACGGCAGAGTCTAGCAGAGTATATAAACAACTCGGAGAGCAGCTCTGTAGAATATCTTCTTTATTCTATCTACAACTATTATACAGAGCTAAATGAGCCTAAGCATAAATGAATGCTAAACCGCACTGAGTGCAGCTTCTCTTAGCAGCAACCTTATCTAAACACACAATCTCTAACACTCAGTCTCTCTCTCTCCGACACACTGACTGAATGACTGACTCACTCACTGACCGACTCTTTGATGTGCTGGAGCAGAATAAGTAGAGAGCAGAACACGCCTCCTCCTCTCTGCAGAATCAGCAGACTCCTCAGGAGATTCTTGCATATGGGAGGGGTGAAATCTCCTCAAGAGAGAGTGTAGCAGTCAGGTGCAGCTGGGGGGGGGGGAGGTAGCATTGCTCACCTGACTTCCCAATGTGCTGCAAAGGGAGCCGGAGCAGCCAGGCCGCGGAGAAACAGGTGCTCTGTAGGCTAAGCAGTGGCATCAATCCGACACTCGTGCTGTTGCGCTGGTGCCCACCTCCCCACTGCTGCTGGTGGTGTCACTGTTTAAGCCATGGGTAGGCAAACTAGGGGCCGGACCCAGCCCAATCGCCTTCTAAATCCAACCCGCAGGCGGTCCGGGAATCAGTGTTTTTACCTGAGTAGAAGGTGTCCTTTTATTTAAAAAGCATCTCTGGGTTATTTGTGGGACCTGCCTGGTGTTTTTACATGAGCAGATGGTGTCCTTTTATTTAAAAAGCATCTCTGGGTTGTTTGTGGGACCTGCCTGGTGTTTTTACATGAGTAGAACGTGTGCTTTTATTTAAAATGCATCTCTGGGTTGTTTGTGGGGCATAGGAATTCATTCGTGGGGGTTCTTTTCTTCAAAATATAGTCCGGCCCCCCAACAAGGTCTGAGGGACAGTGGATCGGCCCCCTGCTGAAAAAGTTTCCTGACCCCTGATTTAAGCACACATTGCAGCCATGCGCATGAGGAGGGGATGTGGCAATGCCACTGAAGGGTGTGGTCTGGTGGGAATCCTGAAGGCCACATTTCTGTCGGTTTGCAAGCCCCCTCCACAGAGGCTGGCCCCTCTCACTGTCCTCGGAGCTTGCTTACCGGTAACCTCCTCTGGCTGATATCCAGACAGACCAGGGTGATTTTGATAGGCGACATTTTCCCAAGCGTGGGTAAAATGCACAACCCCTCCCTCCTGCTTCCGCAGGGGAAAGAAAATAAGTCAGAAATCTATTTACATGATGTTTATTTCTGACATTACAGCACTAGAGAAAAACACGTCCTTTCAGTTCAGTTCTTCTAGCAAGTCAGATAAACTTCCTGAACATGCGCACACAGAAGGTTTCAAGTTACACTCTTCACAAAGACTTGTCCAGCCTGTGAACGTCCTGGGAAACTCTTCTTTCCCACAGATAGGCGCATCATATGATGTCAACAATCTGTGTGTCTGCAGCGGTGATGTTTCCATATACAGTGGTGCCTCGCAAGACGAAAAGAATCCGTTCTGTGAGTCTCTTCGTCTAGCGGTTTTTTCGTCTTGCGAAGCAAGCCCATTAGCGGATTAGCGCTATTAGCGGTTTAGCAGCTATTAGCGGCTATTAAAGGCTTAAGGGATTAGCGGATTAGCTGCTAAAAGGCTATTAGCAGCTTAGTGCCTTAGAAAAAGGGGGTGGGGAGTGGAAAAAAACCCCCAGGAATCGCAAGACATTTTCGTCTTGCGAAGCAAGCCCATAGAGAAATTTGTCCTGCGAAGCACCTCCAAAACGGAAAACCCTTTCGTCTAGCGGGTTTTCCGTCTTGCGAGGCATTCGTCTTGCGGGGCACCACTGTACTGACAATTTCAGCATAAGGGTGAAAGACAAGGCAAAGCTGAACAGTGCAGTGCTTTGCACACGCAATAGTATTGCTGCCCTCCAAAGCAGTGCCTGCACTTTCCCAGGTTCTGTTTCCTTGGAATGAAGGTCAATGGAGGCTGACCCAAAGTCAATAAGACCCCCTGGAACTGCCCCTAACTTAATAGGCTCTGGGGAGGTCATGCGAGGCCTCTGTGAAGCTGTGGGAGCTTTGCAGAGGCCTCACACAATCTTCCCAAAGCCCAGTAAGCAAGGCGGATAGCTCAAAAACTTTCCTTACCAGGAAAACAGCACAGGGAGAGCTTTTTAAAGCCTTTCTTACCGGGTTCCAGGCCAGGTCATAAGAAATCTCAGGAGATCTTGTAAACAAAAATTGCTCTTTTCCCTTACAGGGTATCCAAGAGCCCATATAGAGTCCTTTTTAAATATACGTTTCCCAAAAAGCCTGAAGCTTTTCTGCTAGGAATGATGGGTAAAGAAATTAAGAAAGAAGATAAGATACTATTTCTATATGCCACTACAGCTGCAAGAATCATGCTAGCACAAAATTGGAAAACGGAGGTTATACCCAGTATAAGTGACTGGCAGGTTAAGTGATAAATTATGCCGAGCTCGCTAGAATAACAGGAAGATTAAGGGATCAAGATGAACAGAAATTTCATGATAATTGGAATAAATATTTGACTTATATTGGAACTAAATTTCAGACGACACTGGCGGGGCTGAAATAACTCTAACAGTAAGCGACATACAAGTAAAAGAGATAAAATACGTGAATGTAAAATCTATTTGATACTTACCAAAAGAGTGGAGGGAAGTTCAAGGCTCGGCAGAGCCCAAAATAATTTTGTATTATATATTCATGATTTGTGGAACCGATGTGAAATGCGCAAGTTATGTAATGGATTTTGTATTTGTTTCTATGTATATATATGTAATATCAATAAAAATTTATCATGCCAAAAAAAAAAAAAGCCCATATAGAGTCCTTACATAGGTTCCCAGAGAATATTGAGAAGCAAAGCAGCTCGTAAGCCTGATCTTTATTGAACTGTTGCAACAGGGTGCTCCCCTCACATGCAGGAGAGAGGAGGGACCCAGAAAAATGGCACGCAAGGCCTTATAAAGACTTTTGAAATTGCCACCCTGTAGATCAAGACCACCCCGTCATTGCGGGGATTCGAACCACCGACCTTCTGATCAGCAAGTCCTAGGTTCTGTGGTTTAACCCACAGCGCCACCCGCATCCCTTCAAAAATAGTATGCAGCTCATAAAACATTTTTACTAGGAGAAAGCAATACAACTTTTGAAGAGAAATGGCGGGAAAGCTCAGGCCATTAGATACCTACCAATCCAGATGGAAAGCCACACTGCTGGAAAAGCTTAAAGGCTTGGGGATCCCACAGCAGACCCTGGTAGTGACAGGCTTCGAGAAAGCTAGGACTACAATCCGCCAGCGTATCTGGGACATAGAATTACAAAGCCACATGAGCAAAATGATCAAACATCCAGCAATAAGGGACCATGGGAGAGGTTTCTCTCCAGCTAACTATCTGTCAGGTCTACAGATACCCAAATACAGACGGTCTTTTACCCTCGCCAGATTTAACGTTCTCCCTTCTGCCTTACTTCAGGGCAGATTTGAGGGTAAACCATACACAACACGGGTCTGTCCTTGTGGCTCGTTGGAAGTTGAAACTGCTTCACATGTACTATGACGTTGTCGTCTTTATGAGGATATACGTTTGACTTTTATTACACCTGTTTTGCAAAAGCTTAGGAAAGAATCGGAATACCATAGTCTAAAACTACTGCTAGAGGACAAGAAGCCCAAGACTGCATTAAATGTAGCTAAATTCTGTGCGTCTGCAATCAATCGCAGGAAGCAAGTGATATCCCATAATGCCCAATCCCCTAAATGTTAGTTACAGGGGGCACGTTAACAATTAATTTTAATTTTTATATTTAAATCCTTGTCATTGTCATATTGTCACTTGTATTTCTGCTATTTTTATGATTTGTGATATTGTGTGTGTTGAAGCTGGTCTGTGACCGTATTAATAAATTCATTCATTCATTCATTCAGCTCAGGCCATGCTCTTGGAAAGTAACTTTGTTCAGATGCCTCTTATACTAGAATCTAAACCTCCTAGGACAAACTGAGGGTTTGAGACCTATTGGCTGCCCTCACCTGGTTTTGCTGGCCAGCCAAAGCCATTTCTTGGGACTGTGGCCACTATCACCTGCTGACAGCTTCTAGGAGCCACAGGTGAGAGCTGAGTGCAGGGTAGGGACCAAAGGTGGACAGACTGTCCCCCCCACCAGAGGTACTATCCCCTCCCCTAACACCCCATACATTATGTTTTTAATGCTACACCTCAGTTGCCCAGTATTGGCAGCAAGGAGCTGAAACTCACCTCTCACCAGCCCAAGCTGCAAATTTCCAATTAAACAAGCCTGTGCAAGACGCTTCCTGTGTTGTGATGCCTTTGCCTCAAATGACGAACCTTCTCTGAATTCCAACACGCCCTAATCGGAAGAAGGAAAAGAGGTCTCTTTCGCGCCATGCTGGCTTTCTGGTATTTAAGTTTCCCTTTTTGGAGAGCGATTCTTTCCCAAATGCCTGGCTCAGGTAGGATTCTAATACCATTTTTCTTTTCCCACTTGCTCTCTTCCCTTGGATTATGTCCCACGAACCTCTGCTTTTTTTATTATGCTCTCAATGAATCAAAGATATTTCACATTACTTCCATAGTCTGTACCCCTGCCAAAAAAACCACCCCTCCATGTATGTTTACATAGCAACCGCTATCAAAGCTCAGGCAGAAAACTTCCAATAGCCATTTTTTTCTTTGTTTTTAAAGATATTTGAGACAGCAGGAAGTTGTTGCAGGAGTCATGTATATTAGAATAGGGTAGAATAAGGTGGAATAAGGGGCACAGGTGGTGCTATGGGTTAAACCACAGAGCCTAGGACTTGCCAATCAGAAGGCTGGCGGTTCGAATCCCCGCGACGGGGTGAGCTCCCGTTGCTCGGTCCCTGCTCCTGCCAACCTAGCAGTTTGAAAGCAGAAAGTGCAAGTAGATAAATAGGTACCACTCTGGTGGGAAGGTAAACAGCATTTCCATGTGCTGCTCTGGTTCGCCAGAACCATGCTGGCCACATGACCCGGAAGCTGTACGCCGGCTCCCTCGGCCAATGAAGCGAGATGAGCGCCACAACCCCAGAGTCGGTCACGACTGGACCTAATGGCCAGGGGTCCCTTTACCTTTACCTTTAAGGTGGAATAAGGGCTTAACTCCATCCAGAGTTTAACATGAAACTCCCCCTCCCTGGGCCTGCTCTGCACCCTCCCATGGAAGGTTGCCTGGAAGGAAATAAAAATAAACAATTTATTGTACCCCGCCCATCTGACTGGGTTGCCCTAACCACTCTGGGTGTCTTCCAACAGAACAACAACCATTAAAAACGTCCCCATACAGGGTTGCCTTCAGATGTCTTTTAAAAGTTGTGTAGTTCTTTATCTCCTTGGCATCTGATGGGAAGGTGCTCCACAAGGCAGGTGCCACTACCGAGAAGGCCCTCTGCCTGGTTCCCTGGAACCTCAGTTCTTACAGTGAGGGAACCACCAGAAGGTCCTCTGAATGATGGGGGTGGAGACGCTCCTTCAGGTCTACTGGGCTGAGGCCATTTAGGGCTTTAGAGGTCAGCACCAACACTTTGAATTGTGCTCGGAAACCTACTGGGAGCCAATGTAGGTCTTTCAAGGCAGGTGCTATGTGGTCTCAGCAGCCGCTCCCAGTCACCAGTCTGGCAGCCACATTCTGGATGAGTTGTCATTTCCAAGTCACCTTCAAAGGTAGCCCCACATGGAGTGCATTGCAGTAGTCCAAGCGGGAGATAACCAGAGCATGCACCACTCTGGCTTGACAGGTAGGGTCTCAGCCGATGTACGAGATAGAATGTGGCTCTCAGTCTCAAAAGGGATTCCCACCCCTGACCTGGAGAGCAGTGGCGTAGCGTGGGGGGTGCAGGTGGGGCCGGCCGCACCGGGCGCAACATCTTGGGGGGGCGCTCGCACTCGCAGCTCTCTGCCCCTACCTGGCTCACTCACTCTCTCTCACTGCAGTGCTGGCTGTGCGAATCCGATCCGAGCCGCCGGGTCGCCGCCCACTGTGGAGGGGAGGGTGCCAGGCATGCGGTGTGGTGCGGAGAGAGAGCGAGGGACTATCTGGGGGAGGGACAGTGCAGCGGGGGGGGGGGGCCGCAAATTACTTGCCTTGCCCCGGGTGCTGACAACCCTTGCTACGCCACTGCTGGAGAGAGACCCTTGGTGCTACCAGCAGCAGGGATATTGATGGATGTGTGGCAACCAGCCGACTGAATTCTGACCCTCAGTTCCTGCCATCCCAGCAAAGCCCCCTTTGAGTCTCTCCCTCTCCGTTTAAGCCAGCGCAGTTGCACACCCCAGAGCCTACGTCAAGCGCCACGAGAGGCTGTCTTACGACAGAGGAGCTTTGGAGAAGATGCATCAAGAGGCAAAGAAGGAAGGAGACGGGAGATCGATCTTGCTCGAGTTCCAAGCCTACCGGAGGTACGGTAACACCATCCATTCAACAGCCTAACTTTTGCATGAGTGGGGGAGGTATCTGTGGGTGATGGTCAGTCAGTACAGAATGAGACTTGATCTCAGGGTCATGAGTTTGAGCATCATTTCGAGCAAAACATTCATGCATTGCAGGGAGTTGGACTAGACGACCCTTGTGGTCCCAACTCTACGATTCTGTAATAATAATAATAATAATAATATTTTTTATTGTTACCGGAAAAATCCGAGGGCTCCCTTGGACAAAAAGTAAAGACACCAACCAGAGTAAATTGGAGCAAATCAGCAGCCTGTAGGCTTGGCCTTTATTGTACTGTTGCAACAGTGTGTTCCCCTCACTCGCAGGAGAGAGGAAAGACACAGAAAAATGGTGTGCAAGACCTTATAAAAACTTTTGAAATTCCCCTCCTCTAGGTCAAGCCCAGCCCCAGAAACATCATGCATACATTACAGAAAGGAGGGGTTGTGGTGGTAACCTGAGTGTCCTGTCACCTAGCTGGTTCCCCTCTTTCCCCCTCCCCATGAGTCATTTTCTGAAGACAAAAGGTAGTCGCAGTTTCCTGCCCCCTGAGGGGGAATCCAATCACTGTTCTTTTGTTATAGTCCGTGTTGAATCCACTCGTGTATGCAGTCTGTTGTGATTTTTGATTGCCTTCTGTCTGGGACCATCAGGGTTGGCATAGCAACTGGGCAGGGCTCCTGTGGATGTGCTGCTATGCTCAAGGGATTATGGTGGCCTGTATCAAACCTTCCCCATGTTGTAGTCCTTCCTTCATGGAGTAAAATAAAAGTGGAACAGTGCAAATCTGATGTATGGTTGATTTTCTATGAATTTATAACAGAAGTGTAGCGTATGTAGTGTGTGAGTGTGTGTGAAGTCTGTACAAACTGAATGATGGGGGGGGGGGGGTTTCCTGCTACATTATTATCTATACCCCGCCCACGTGGCTGGGTTTCCCCAGCCACTCTGGGCGGCTCCCAACAGAATTAAAAGCACAATAAAACATCAAACATTAAAAACTTCCCTAAACAGGACTGCCTTCAGGTGTCTTCTAAAAGTCAGATAGTTGTTTATTTCCTTGACATCTGCTGGGAGGGCGTTCCACAGGGCAGGCGCCACCACCGAGAAGGCCCTCTGCCTGGTTCCCTGTAACCTCACATCTTGCAGAGAGGGAACTGCCAGAAGACCTCATAGCTGGACCTCAGTGTCTGGGCTGGATGATGGAGAGACCCCACAATTTGTCCCTTTAAAATGCAACAAAAGTTATTCACTCTGGTGTCCACATCAAGCAATGAGTTCCGCAAGCTAAAGGCATGTGTCGAAACTGTGTTTCAGGGTCTTCAGACTGAGACTATGGAGGGACAGGAGTGTTTTTGCAAGAGGCATTGAGATCACCAGGAGAAATGGTGACGCCAGGCCCACGGACCTCTCTTTCATTTACTCTGGTATCCTGGAAGGTGACTATTTTTTATTTAAATTGGTCTGGAAAGAAGTCAGCACCTCACAAAGGGGATAGAAAAATAATGTATTCTCTGTGTCTCCGACCTGCCTTTCTTTCTCTCTACCGGAACAGAATTCCAGACAAGTCCGCTTTCCACATAACTCCTATTCAGAGCAGACGCTCTGAAATTAATGAATTTGAGCTCTCATTTTAAAAGGAGGGGGAGAATAAGCTTCTGTAGTCCTTAAGGCAGTGAAACTGTGCTTGCAAAGTCCTGGGGCAATGGCTAGGAAAACCCCACAGGGCAGGGTGAATGAATCAAGATGAATAAATTGTGCAAAATGGGTGCAGATTTACAACGCTTGCCCAGCTTCAGGGACTGGGAGCCCTTGGCCCTCTCAGATGGACTACGACTCCCATCATGCCTGAGTGTTGCCCATGCTGGCTGGGGCTTATGGGAGTTGGAGTCCAAGGACATCCCACCTGATGCCTGCAGCTTGCAGGGTTGCACATGGGTCACATAATTATGGTCTGTGTGTGTGGTTTGGGAGCTGCACGGTCAGGGGGAAAACAATGCTGCCCAGGGTTGTAAAGACTGCGGAGAGAATAATTGGGTGCCCTCCTCCCACCTTGGATCAAATCTACGCTTCCAGGTGCAATAAGAAAGCTGCAGAGATAGCGCAGGACAGTGCGCACCCCGGAAATGATCTCTTTCAGCTTCTGCCTTCTGGAAGAAGGTCCAGGGTTATAAAGACTAGGACTAGCCGCCCGAGAAAGAGTTTCTACCCAAATGCGATTTTGCTTTTAAACGCAGTGTAAGGATTCTCTAGGACGCGGCTGGCGCTGTGGGTAAAAGCCTCAGCGCCTAGGGCTTGCCGATCGAAAGGTCGGCGGTTCGAATCCCCGTGGCGTTGTGCACTCCCGTTGTTCGGTCCCAGCGCCTGCCAACCTAGCAGTTCGAAAGCACTCCCGGGTGCAAGTAGATAAATAGGGACCGCTTACTAGCGGGAAGGTAAACGGCGTTTCCGTGTGCGGCTCTGGCTCGCCAGAGCAGCGATGTCACGCTGGCCACGTGACCCGGAAGTGTCTCCGGACAGCGCTGGCCCCCGGCCTCTTTGAGTGAGATGGGCGCACAACCCTAGAGTCTGGCAAGACTGGCCCGTACGGGCAGGGGTACTTTTACCTTTACCTTTAAGGAGTCTCTATGGGAGTTTATTGTACAGTGGTGCCCCGCAAGACGAATGCCTTGCAAGACGGAAAACCCGCAAGACAAAAGGGTTTTCCGTCTGCAGAGGCGCTTCGCAAGACAAATTTCCCTATGGGCTTGCTTCGCAAGACGAAAATTGACGAAAAATTTTGAATTTTTTTTTTGCTCCAAAACCCCTTATTTTGAACCGCTAAGCTGCTAAAAGCATTTTAGCAGCAAAACCGCTAATCTCCCAAGGCTTAAAAAGCCGTTTTTAGCCCTTAAATCGCCAATAGCGCTAATAGCGCTACTCCGTCAATGGGCTTGCTTCGCAAGACGAAAAAACCGCAAGACGAAAAGACTCGCGGAACGGATTCTTTTCGTCTTGCGAGGCACCACTGTATTTAATTATGGGGTATCAGAGTTTTTAGAGGGTTAACCAGGCTGGGATAGCAGGCTTGTTGGTTTTTGATGCAATTTCGTTGTTCTGTATGGGACAATGACAATAAAGATTATCGTATTGTATTGTATAATGTTTGGACGGATGGATTTTAGCCCAGCCTGTGCTAATGACCCTACTGACCTTCCCACAGGAGAGCCAGGTTCGTCTTGCCATGGTTCCATCATCAACGGTCTTTTTGAGGGCTTCATCCGGACGCAGAACGGCACCTATTACGTCGAATCTGCTGGGCCGCCTTCCTCCAGCCAGACCTCTCCAACTCATTCATTCATCCATCATGAGAGTGACTTAGGTCAGTGCAGTGGCACCCTGGGGGGGCGCCTTGAATGGTGATCGGGGTGTCACAGGCAACACTCACCTCTGTCCCTCTGCCCTTTTTCCCTTATGGGGTATCCAAGAGCCCATATAGAGTCCTTACATGGGTTCCCTATTGGTGGTGTTGTTGTTTAGTCGTTCAGTCGTGTCCGACTCTTCGCGACCCCCTGGACCAGAGCACGCCAGGCACTCCTGTCTTCCACTGCCTCCCGCAGTTTGGTCAAACACATGCTGGTCGCTTCGAGAACACTGTCCCACCATCTCGTCCTCTGTCGTCCCCTTCTCCTTGTGCCCTCCATCTTTCCCAACATCAGGGTCTTTTCCAGGGAGTCTTCTCTTCTCATGAGGTGGCCAAAGTCTTGGAGCCTCAGCTTCAGGATCTGTCCTTCCAGTGAGCACTCAGAGCTGATTTCCTTCAGAATGGATGCGTTTGATCTTCTTGCAGTCCATGGGACTCTCAAGAGTCTCCTCCAGCACCATAATTCAAAAGCGTCAATTCTTCGGCGATCAGCCTTCTTTATGGTCCAGCTCTCACTTCCTACCTATTGGTAGGAGAAAATAACAGAGGCCAACCAGAGAATATTGAGAAGCAAAGCAGTTAGTAAGCCTGATCTTTATTGATCTGTTGCAACAGGGTCCTCGCCACAAGCTGGAAAGAGGAGGAACCCAGAACAGAGGTGTGCGAGCTCTTACACAGACTTTTTAAATTGTCCACCCTCAAACTCCAGACCACCCCCACAAACATCCATACCTACATCACAAATTTTAGAATCAGAGAGTTGGAAGGGACTCAGAGGATCAGATTGCATTATCATATTCCTTAGTGGGGGGTCGTGTAAACTGGTCTGATGAATTATGCTTTTTATGGAGTGGGGGGGCACTGGGGGTGATGGGTGGCCAGAGACCCAGTGGCGTAGCGTGGGTTGTCAGCACCCGGGACAAGGAAAGTAATTTGCGCCCCCTAACCCGGGGCAAGGCAAGTAATTTGCGCCCCCCCCGCTGCACTGTCCCTCCCCCAGATAGACCCTCGCTCTCTCTCCGCACCGCACCGCACGCCTGGCACCCTCCCCTCCACAGTGGGCGGCGACCCGGCGGCTCGGATCGGATTCGCACAGCCAGCACTGCAGTGAGAGAGAGTGAGTGAGCCAGGTAGGGGCAGAGAGCTGCGAGTGCGAGCGCGCCCCCCCCAGATGTTGCGCCCGGTATGGCCGGCCCCCCCTGCACCCCCCACGCTACGCCACTGCAGAGACCCCCTGGTCTAGATTGATTCTAGATCCTGCCGTGCGGCTGGTGGATTGAAAACCTTCCCCTTGGCGAGGTTATCCACACCTTTCCCTCTGCGCATGCCCAGGTGAACGAAGGAGCATGTGGCGGATTTTGGTACAGACCCACGCACAACATCGCTGGGCAGGTGTGGTAACATAACACTCCTCAGGTGGGAAAATGCAGCATCAGTCTGCAGCAGGCTATACCGTATTTTTCGCCCCATAAGGCGCACCGGACCATGGGGCGCACCTAGTTTTTAGAGGGGGAAATCAAGGGAAAAAATCTTATTCCCCCCTCCCCAGCCCCAAAGAGCAGCGTACAGGCTGCGCACAACCTCTCCCTGCAGGAGGGGTTGCGCGCGGCTATGGCACAAGCCATATGGCACAAGATCCATTCCGCTCGCTGTCTTGGCTTGTGCCATAAAGAAGCCATAGCCACATGCAGCCTCTCCCTGCCAGAGGGGCTGCGCAGGGCTATCCCTGAAGCCTTCTGAGCGCAGCGCAAGACTCTCCTGGCTTCAGCGAAAGGAACCTGAAGCCTCCAGAACGCAGCGGGAACTCGCGCTGCGCTCCGAAGGCTTCAGGCGGCTATCCCTGAAGCCTAGAGAGCGAGAGCGGTCGGTGCGCACCAACGCCTCTCACTCTCCAGGCTTCAGCGAAAGCAGCGCGAAGCCTCCGGAGCGCAGAGGGAGCGCTCCCTCTGCGCTTCGGAGGCTTCGCGTTGCTATCGCTGAAGCCAAGGAGCCTGCATTCGCTCCATAAGACGCACACACATTTCCCCTTAATTTTTGGAGGGGAAAAAGTGCATCCTCAGAGTGAAAAATACGGTAATTCTTGGAACGAAGCCACAAAGCACTTTTCAGGGGCCAGAAAGTCTGCTTTAAATCTCGACTGTGTGTGAGGAAAACAAAACCCAAGTTCTTGTTGGACTTCGAAAACAAAGATCCCTCAGGGGAGTTCCGCTGCATGAAAATATTCCCTCTTGTCTTGAGACTCTGCAGCGCCATTATGGATTTTTTTCTTCTTCCCCACTGCTAGACTATCAACTCTGGGGAGATTCTGAATCCGTGACTTTGGCTCGGCAGACACACCAGCGCATGCAGGATTTCCAGGAAAAGCTCACAGCAAAGGTGAGGTTTAAAAGCTGAGAAAGGGGGCTTTTTAGTTTTGGGGAAATGAGAGCAAGAGGTGGCAGGGTTTATAAAACTACAGTGGTGCCTCGCAAGACGAAAAGAATCCGTTCCGCGAGTCTTTTCGCCTTGCGGTTTTTTCGTCTTGCGAAGCAAGCCCATTAGCGGATTAGCGCTATTAGCGCTATTGGCAGTTTAAGGGCTATTAACGGCTTTTTAAGGCTTAAGGAATTAGCGGTTTAGCTGCTAAAAGGCTCTTATCAGCTTAGCGCTTCAGAAAAAGGGGTTGGGGAGCGGAAAAAAGACTCAAAAATTTTCGTCAATTTTCGTCTTGCGAAGCAAGCCCATAGGGAAATTCGTCTTGCGAAGCGCCTCTGAAAACGGAAAACCCTTTCGTCTTGCGGGTTTTCCGTCTTGCGAGGCATTCGTCTTGCGGGGCACCACTGTACGGTACTTAAAAAAACAACAACAACTAGAGTCCTTTTTGTTGGGGATAGCTCAGACGGAAATTCCCAGGTGTCAAAAAAGTTTATTTATGTATGCAACAACTGTGGCCTGTGTTTTGTTAGCCCCAAAGTGGAAAACGAGCGAAGTCTCAACTAAAGAAGAATGGCAACTTAAAATTGATGCGCAGCTTGTGGATCTAACATATGGGTAGGCAAACTAAGGCCCGGGGGCCAGATGTGGCCCAATCGCCTTCTAAATCTGGCCTGCGGACGGTCTGGGAATCAGCTTGTTTTTACATGAGTAGAATCTGTGCTTTTATTTAAAATGCATCTCTGGGTTCAGTGGCGTAGCGTGGGGGGTGCAGGGGGGGGGGGCGGCCGCACCGGGCTCAACATCTGGGGGGGGAGCGCGCTCGCACTCGCAGCTCTCTGCCCCTACCTGGCTCACTCACTCTCTCTCACTGCAGTGCTGGCTGTGCGAATCCGATCCGAGCCGCCAGGTCGCCGCCCACTGTGGAGAGGAGGGTGCCAGGCATGCGGTGCGGTGCGGAGAGAGAGCGAGGGACTATCTGGGGGAGGGACAGTGCAGCGGGGGGGGGCGCAAATTACTTGCCTTGCCCCGGGTTAGGGGGCGCAAATTACTTGCCTTGTCCCGGGTGCTGACAACCCACGCTACGCCACTGTCTGGGTTATCTGTGGGGCATAGGAATTCATTCATCCCCCCGCCCCCCAAAAATATAGTCTGGCCCCCCACAAGGTCTATCTCCCTGCTTCACCTTTTCTCCACAACAGGATCTAGAGCATTTACTGCGGCGGAAGAGAAGCCTGGATTATTCAAAGACCTCTTGCTTGCTGCACGTTCAGGCTGACCACCTTTTCTACCGAAGGTTTGGCTCCATCGAAGCCGTGATCGCCCAGGTACCAGAAGCTTGCCCAACTTCAGGGACTGGGAGCCCTTGGCCCTCTCAGATGGACTACGACTCCCATCAGGCCTGAGTGTTGCCCATGCTGGCTGGGGCTTATGGGAGTTGGAGTCCAAGGACATCCCACCTGATGCCTGCAGCTTGCACATGGGTCACATAATTATGGTCTGTGCGTGTGGTTTGGGAGCTGCACAGTCGGGGGGGGGGGAAATGCTGTCCAGGGTTGTCAAGACTGCGGAGAGAATAATTGGGTGCCCTCTTCCCACCTTGGATCAAATCTATGCTTCCAGGTGCCATAAGAAAGCTGCAGAGATAGCGCAGGACAGTGCGCACCCCGGAAATAATCTCTTTCAGCTTCTGCCTTCTAGAAGAAGGTATAGGGTTATAAAGACCAGGACGAGCCGCCTGAGAAACAGTTTCTACCCAAATGCAATTTTGCTTTAAAACTACAAAAGAAGCCTCTTAACCAGGGGCGGGGCGTGGGTAGGGAAAGTTGATTCCATTCTCATTTAAGGATGGATTTATCCAATTTGCAATTTTCCAAAAACAATACCAGAACTCCGCGCTGCTTCCACCGTCGCCATGATTTCCCTCACAGACACTCAGAAAATTGGAACGAGTCTCACAGGTTTTTCCTTTTCTTTGGAATGATCCTAATTTTTGACAAAGCACTTTTGGCTATTGGGAATGTTTTATTCGCAGCTGGCCTGGCTTTTGTGATTGGTTTAGAAAGGACTTTCAGATTCTCCTTCCAGAAACACAAAGTGAAAGCCACAGGTTTATTTCTAGGTTGTGAACTTACAGTTCTTATTGATAGGAATGGTCCTTGAAATTTATGACTTCTTCCTCTTATTCAGGGACTTTTTCCCGGTGGTGGTTGGTTTTATTAGAAGAGTGCCAGTCCTTGGCTATCTCTTGAATTTACCTGGCATTAGCTCACTTGTAGATAAAGTTGGAGGGATGCGGGTGGCGCTGTGGCTTAAACCACAGAGCCTAGGACTTGCCGATCAGAAGGTCGGCGGTTCGAATCCCCGCAATGACGGGGTGAGCTCCCGTTGCTCAGTCCCTGCTCCTGCCAACCTAGCAGTTCGAAAGCACGTCAAAGCACAAGTAGATAAATAGGTACCACTCTGGCAGGAAGGTAAACGGCGTTTCCGTGCGCTGCTCTGGTTTGCCAGAAGCGGCTTAGTCCTGCTGGCCACATGACCCGGAAGCTGAACGCCGGCTCCCTTGGCCAATAAAGCGAGATGAGCGCCGCAACCCCAGAGTCGTCCACGATTGGACTTAATGGTCAGGGGTCCCTTTACCCTTTACCTAGCTGATACCGAGCGAGACAATACAGGTCATTCGTCAGCAGACCATGCAACTCTTCATCTCAGGGAAGTGGGTTGGAGCCCCACGTAGGGCAAAAGATTCCTGGATTGCATTCGGTTGGATTAGATGATCCTTGGGATCCCTTCCAACGCTACTACAGTGGTGCCTCGCAAGACGAAAAGAATCCGTTCCGTGAGTCTCTTCGTCTAGCGGTTTTTTCGTCTTGCGAAGCAACCCTATTAGCGGATTAGCGCTGTTAGCGGTTTAGCGGCTATTAGCGGCTATTAAAGGCTTAAGGGATTAGCGGATTAGCTGCTAAAAGGCTATTAGCAGCTTAGTGCCTTAGAAAAAGGGGGTGGGGAGCGGAAAAAAACCCCCAGGAATCGCAAGACATTTTCGTCTTGCGAAGCAAGCCCATAGCAAATTCGTTTTGCGAAGCACCTCCAAAACGGAAAACCCTTTCGTCTAGCGGGTTTTCCGTCTTGCGAGGCATTCGTCTTGCGGGGCACCACTGTATTCTGTTATTCTATGGCTAATATGGGCTATTTAGAGTCTTTCCTAGCCCTCCCATCTCTCTCTGTCTTTCTCTCCCACCAGATTGCCAGCTACGTAAAAGCTGTAAATGCCATTTACGAAGGGGCAGAATTTGATGGAATCGGGAACATCGACTTCAAAGTTAAGACCATCAACGTAAGCACAGCTTTCTTCTTCTTCTTCTTCTTCTTCTTCTTCTTCTTCTTCTTCTTCTAAACGTGATTATTTATACATTTTAATTGGTTTTTTTACATATCATTTCCAACAATCATTTAACATAACTTCTCATCTTATACAATATTTTAGACGTCCGTCAACACCTCTGATGATTTCCCAGTTCTTCATCACTTATTCTGCATTTCTTAATTTCTCTATTACTCTTAATTATCATTAACTAATAATTCTCTTCGCGGGACGCGGGTGGCGCTGTGGGTAAAAGCCTCAGCGCCTAGGGCTTGCCGATCGAAAGGTCGGCGGTTCGAATCCCCGCCGTGGGGTGCGCTCCCGTCGTTCGGTCCCAGCGCCTGCCAACCTAGCAGTTCGAAAGCACTCTCGGGTGCAAGTAGATAAATAGGGACCGCTTACTAGCGGGAAGGTAAACGGCGTTTCTGTGTGCGGCTCTGGCTCGCCAGAGCAGCGATGTCACGCTGGCCACGTGACCCGGAAGTGTCTTCGGACAGCGCTGGCCCCCGGCCTCTTGAGTGAGATGGGCGCACAACCCTAGAGTCTGTCAAGACTGGCCCGTACGGGCAGGGGTACCTTTACCTTTAATAATTCTCTTCATAGTCTTTCTTGCAGTATTTCAAATAGTCCTCCTTACAAAACTTCTTGCAGTCCTACTAGCGTAATCTGTTCACTACAATTGCTTTTCAAATAGTTCATATATTTACTCCAGTCTTCTAAGAATCTCTGATCCCGCAGGTTTCGAACCCTTCCTGTTAATCTAATTCTGCATAGTCCATTAATTTCATCCACCATTCTTCTTTCATCAGCAATTCTTCTTGCTTCCATTTTTGGACCAATAATATTCTTGCTGCTGTCATTGCATATATAGAATCCTAGAGTTGGAAGAGACCGCAAGGGCCATCGAGTCCAACCCCCTGCCAAGCAGGAAACACCATCAGAGCACTCCTGACATATGGTTGTCAAGCCTCTGCTTAAAGACCTCCAAAGAAGGAGACTCCACCACACTCCTTGGAAGCAAATTCCACTGTCGAACAGCTCTTACTGTCAGGACGTTCTTCCTAATGTTTAGGTGGAATCTTCTTTCTTGTAGTTTGGGTCCATTGCTCCGTGTCCGCTTCTCTGGAGCAGCAGAAAACAACCTTTCTCCCTCCTCCATGTGACATCCTTTCATATTATATTTGAACATGGCTATCATATCACCCCTTAACCTCCTCTTCTCCAGGCTAAACATGCCCGGCTCCCTTAGCCGTTCCTCATAAGGCATCGTTCCTCATAAGGCATATATATGTGCACAGCTCTCTTCTTAGTAGAGTTTACCAAAATAATAATAATAATCCCGGGATGAGTGCCCTTAAGGCTTTCTTTAAAAAGAAAAAGAAAACACCTTCCTGGTAAAGAACAGATAATATTATCCTTTGCATGAGGATTTATTTACAGGAAGATTAGATGCTCCCTCTTCCTGAGTCCATCTAGTTTAGTCTTGTCAACCCTGACAGGCAGCACCTGCAGAAAGATTGTGTCTGTCCATCTGCTTTCTTCACACCAGGCATTCAATGAAAGCATTCAAGCATTCAATGAAAACCATATTTTAAAAGTCGAAATCACCAGATTACGAGTCCATCGCTCTTAACCACCACACTACGCTGGCTCTGTGTTTCTGTGCAGGGTTTCAGGCAGTCCCTGAGGTGCCCTGGGTCGAAGTTGTTTCTGGGCTTTGTAAATGAATGCAAAACACTAAAGCAGCGTCACGTGCCCAGGTGTGTCTTATTCTTCTTTCGCAGATCGTGGAGGAGGAGGACCGCTCAGAGTCACCCTTCATCAGTCCAGAGATGCTCCTGATGATGCACTCCAAAACCAACTGGAACAGCTACTGCTTAGCTTTCCTGCTCACCGACAGGGATTACAGTGGAGTTCTGGGCATCGCTTTCAACGGACAACCTGGTGAGTTAGCAGAGTGGCGGTTCAATGGCCCCAGTCTTCCTTCCTATGGAAGGAAGAACATACAGCCACAGACCAACCTATCTGGATAATTTTTTATTGCTCTGATAATAACTCGCCACCCATCTCCAAATAAATCTTAGATAAATACCGTATTTTTATTTTTATTTTCTTTCTCTGTCTCTAATATTTTTTTTTTTGTAATTAATTTTTATTCAGTTTCCAATATACATTCCATCCAAATTTAACATCCACCTCTAACATATACATCTTTTAGACTTCCCTCAGCCTATCTGACAATTTTCCATATTTTCACTATTACTCGCGTTTCTTAAATTTATATTGCACTTTAACAATCTTAATCTTATCATATCTTTCAAGCAACATTTCAGTCAATCGTTTTCACAAAGCTTCTTGAAATCCTACAAGCGTTAATTGCTCCTCGCATACATTTTTTATATACTCTGTAAATTTCTTCCAGTCCTCGGTGAATCTCTGATCGCGTTGGTTCCGGATTTTTCCCGTCAATTTGTCCGTTTCTGCATATTCTATCAGTTTCATTCTCCATTCTTCCCTAGTCTGCATTTCTTCCTGTTTCCATTTCTGGGCCATCCAAATTCTTGCTGCTGTCACTGCATACCTAAATAATTTCACATCATTCTTTTTAATTTCATTCCCTAATATTCCTAATAGAAATGCTTCTGGTTTCTTAATAAAAGTATATTTCAACATTTTCTTCATCTCATTATAAATCATTTCCCAGAAACCTTTCACTTTCTTGCATTCCCACCACATATGATAAAATGTTCCCTCTTTTTCCTGACATTTCCAACATTTAAATTTAAATACTGTATTTTTCGCTCTATAGGACACACTTTTCCCCCTCCAAAAATTAAGGGGAAATATTTGTGCATCCTATGGAGCAAATGCAGGCTCCTTGGCTTCAGCGATAGCAACGCGAAGCCTCCGAAGCGCAGAGGGAGCACTCCCTCCGCGCTCCGGAGGCTACACGTTGATTCAGATTTTAACTATATTTGTAATGTACTTCTGTTGGTGTTTGTCCTTTGATGCTATGGCCTGTTGGCTATGCAAATAAAGTTTTATTCATTCATTCAGGGATAGCCGCCTGAAGCCTTTGGAGCGCAGCGGGACCTCTAGTTTGGGGATGGCTGTGCAAAGCCTCCGCAGGGCAGCGGGATGAAGGCACCCCGCTGTCCTGCGGAGGCTTCACAGGCTGTCCCAGAAGCCAGAACAGCGAGACGGAGGCTTCCCGCAAAGCTAGACCAGCTATCCCAGCGGTTATCCCAGAAGCCAGAAGAGCAAGAGGCTTTCCCAGAAGCCAGATCCCTCTTGCTGTTCTGGCTTTTGGGATTCAGAATTTTTTTTTCTTGTCCCCCCCCCCAAACTAGGTGCGTCCTATCATCTGGTGCGTCCTATAGAGCGAAAAATACAAACCAACAACACGTCCAAAACACTGGCGACACAAACGAGAATAAGTTAACAATAAATAAGAGGATAGGGCCTTAAACACATACACACATTTAGAACCACAAAACAGGTTGGGATTTTTTGACAGGGACTCAGAGAACAGGGGGACATGGTAAGTTTTTTCTCTCTCACACCCCCCCCCCCCAAGACCCTGCTTTTGATGTTTAAGGCCACTTTCCATCTTTCTTTGATTTCTTCTGCCTCACAAGGACCAGAATCTTACATTATCTTTAAAGGATGAACCTTAGGTTTGTTCCCTGTCATCTCCAGGCAGGGCAGGAACAAGACCCTGGAATCCTGGAGAGTTGCTGCCAATCCGTGTTGACAATATTGAGATCCGTGGCCTGATGGTTTGACCTCCAATGTCCATGATCTCTCAAGTTGGGTTTTTTTTCCCCTTGTTAATGTCTACCTCTGGGGACGCGGGTGGCGCTGTGGTCTAAACCACTGAGCCTCTTGGACTTGCCGATCGAAAAGGTTGGCGGTTCGAATCCCCGTGCCGGGGTGAGCTCCCTTTGCTCAGTCCCAGCTCCTGCCAACCTAGCACTTCGAACGCACGCCAGTGCAAGTAGATAAATAGGTACCACTCCAGCGGGAAGGTAAACGGCGTTTCTGTGCACTGCTCTGGTTCGCCAGAAGCAGGTTAGTCATGCTGGCCACATGACCCGGAAAAACTATCTGTGGACAAACGTCGGCTCCCTCGGCCAGTAAAGCGAGATGAGCGCCGCAACCCCAGAGTCGTTTGCGACTGGACTTAACTGTCAGGGGTCCTTTACCTTTTTAAATCTACCTCCCAGGTGACTCTGGAGGGATTTGCTCGAAGCAGCGCACTTTCCAAGACAAGGAGGTCTCGATGAACACGGGGCTGATCACGTTGCAGAAATATGGACAGCTCCTTCCTCCGAGGATGATCCACGTCACGCTTGCCCACGAGCTCGGACACAGCCTGGGCGCCTACGTAAGTTTGTTGCTTTTCTGGCGTGGAAAAAGCCAGCTTCCCACGCCATTTCCTTTCGTGATCATAGAATTGGAAGAGACCACACGGGCCATCGAGTCCAACCCCCTGCCAAGCAGGAAACACCATCAGAGCACTCCTGACATATGGTTGTCAAGCCTCTGCTTAAAGACCTCCAAAAAAGGAGACTCCACCACACTCCTTGGCAGCAAATTCCACTGTCAAACAGCTCTTACTGTCAGGAAGTTCTTCCTAATGTTTAGGTGGAATCTTCTTTCTTGTAGTTTGGATCCATTGCTCCGTGTCCGCTTCTCTGGAGCAGCAGAAAACAACCTTTCTCCCTCCTCTATGTGACATCCTTTTATATATTTGAACATGGCTATCATATCACCCCTCAACCTCCTCTTCTCCAGGCTAAACATGCCCAGCTCCCTTAGCCATTCCTCATAAGGCATCGTTTCCAGGCCTTTGACCATTTTGGTTGCCCTCCTCTGGACACGTTCTAGTTTGTCAGTGTCCTCCTTGAACTGTGGTGCCCAGAACTGGACACAGTACTCCAGGTGAGGTCTGACCAGAGCAGAATACAGTGGCACTATAACTTCCCTTGATCTAGATGCTATACTCCTATTGATGCAGCCCAGAATTGCATTGACTTTTTTAGCTGCCGCGTCACACTGTTGGCTCATGTCACGTTTGTGGTCAACCAAGACTCCTAGATCCTTTTCACATGTACTGCTCTCAAGCCAGGTGTCACCCATCTTGTATTTGTGCCTCTCATTTTTTTTGCCCAAGTGCAATACTTTACATTTCCCCCTGTTAAAATTCATCTTGTTTGTTTTGGCCCAGTTCTCTAATCTGTCAAGGTCATTTTGAAGTGTGAGTCACCCATGGAACCGAGTTTGGGGATTTCCATGCCAGACTATTTTGAGTTGGGCGATTTTCTGCGCCTACAGATTTGTACACAGAATCTGGCGACCGTCCGGGTCTTCTTCTGATCTCTGCCTAACAGCAGAAGGTTAAATTTTTGCTTTTGCGGGAGGTCGGGGATCCCCTCACCAGTAGGGGATCAACGAACTTACTACGAAGAGGGTGTTTGTTTTTCAGCACGACGAGAGCAAAGAGTGTTCCAGTTTCCACATCGACACCACCAAGGGGAAGTACCTGATGTTCAGCTATGCCACGGATGGGGAAGAATTCAACAATGACAAATTCTCCCCCTGTAGCCGCGCCTACATTGCAAACCTCCTGAGGCTCAAGAAGGACACCTGTTTTGTTGGTGAGAGCGCCTGACTGTCCTTGGGTGCTTGTTTAAACCCGCTGCCTTATATTGGCTGAATTGGTAGGGGGATGAGTTATTTAGGGCTGTCAAAAGTAGGAAGGGACGGATCAGGCTACAGTGGTACCTCGCAAGATGAATGCCTCGCAAGACGAAAAACTCGCAAGACGAAAGGGTTTTTCGTTTTTTGAGTTGCTTCGCAAGACGAATTTCCCTATGGGCTTGCTTCGCAAGACGAAAACGTCTTGCACCTTTTTCAATGCATTCCTGTGGGAAACCGTCAATGCATTTCCTATGGGAAACCGTGCTTCGCAAGACGAAAAATTCACAAGACGAAAAAACTCGCAGAACGAATTAATTTCGTCTTGCGAGGCACCACTGTATTTTCCTTCCATGGGGCCCAAGAGAATCTTCAGTCCACTTTCCACTGTCTGCAGAATTATTAATTTCTTAAACGCATAAAAATTTGCATTTAAATCATTGCAATTTTCCAGATGCGCTTTCCATAATAATAATAATAATAATAATAATAATAATAATAATAATAATTTTTATTTATACCCCGCCCTCCCCAGCCAAGGCCAGGCTCAGAGTGGCTTACATTATAATAAAAACAAGATGAATGATTACAACTTAAAAACAAAAATAAAACACGACATTAAAATAATGGAACATTAAAATATTAAAATGTAGCCTCATCGCAGGAGGAGAAGGAAAGGAAAAAAGAAAGAGGGGGAGGGAATCAAATTGGCTCCAAGCCAAAGGCCAGGCGGAACAACTCTGTCTTGCCGTCCCTGCGGAAAGAAATCAGATCCTGCAGGGCCCTGGTCTCATGAGGCAGAGCGTTCCACCAGGTCGGAGCCAGAGGTGAAAAGGCCCTGGGCTCTGGTTGAAGCTAATCTAACTTCCTTAGGGCCCGGGACCACTAGGGTGTTGTTATTTATGGACCTTGAGGCTCTCCGTGGGGCATACCGGGAGAGGCGGTCCCGTAGGTACGAGGGTCCTAGGCTGTGAAAGGCTTTAAAGGTCAAAAGCAGCACCTTAAATCTGACCCTCTACTCTACCGGGAGCCAGTGCAGTTTGAAAAGCACACAGCATTATATTGAACTAAAGCCCTACTGAGAGTAGGCCCATCAAAATGACCAAACTTCAGTTAGCCACGCCCATTGACTTCAATGGGTCTACTCTGAGTAGGACTTACTGAGAAGCTCAGTAAACAATATCTTTTCCAGCATAGCAGGAGGTTGGATAAGATGCCCTTTGGGGGGTCTCTTACAACTCTATGATTCTATATCTCTTTGGATTTCCTGCACATCCTATAAGATTCAGTTCTGCAGGTATGATCCGATTTTCGCAAGGCACAGCTGTGAAACGAAAAGAAAAGCTCTCGGACTCCTGGGAATTAATCAGGACACAATCCAACCAGAATCTGGGTCAAGCAAAAGTGTGGATGAATCCTAAGAAATCAGGCAATGTGAGAGCCAATGTGTTAGTTTATATTTGGTTAAAAGTAAAAATGCTATAGGTAAAGGTAAAGGTACCCCTGCCCGTACGGGCCAGTCTTGACAGACTCTAGGGTTGTGCGCCCATCTCACTCAAAGAGGCCAAGGGCCAGCGCTGTCCGGAGACACTTCCGGGTCACGTGGCCAGCATGACATTGCTGCTCTGGCGAGCCAGAGCTGCACACGGAAACGCCGTTTACCTTCCCGCTAGTAAGCGGTCCCTATTTATCTACTTGCACCCGGAGGTGCTTTCGAACTGCTAGGTTGGCAGGCGCTGGGACCGAACAACGGGAGCGCACCTCGCCGAGGGGATTCGAACCGCTGACCTTTTGATCAGCAAGCCCTAGGCGCTGAGGCTTTTACCCACAGCGCCACCCACGTCCCAAAAATGCTATAGATTATGGTAAAATAAAAGGAGAATTCTCTGGATTATCCAGGTTTGGGGCAAGTCTTCTTTGGTGAGAGATCTCCAGCAGAGATTTAAAATATGCAGCAAAGTAAATTGTGGAAATATAGGTTGTTAGACCTTTAAAATATCCCCTTCCCAAAGCCCCCCCCTCCCTTACCATAAAAAGAAACCACATATTTGGTAAGTTACAAATGGTTTACTTACAAACTTTCCAAAGGTCAGTTTCATGTGTTTTTCCATATAGCAGCAGCAAAAAAACGCAGACAGTTTAATTTAGGTTCCCAAAATGGTAAAATATTTCTAAATCATATGTATAAAAACACAAAAATGGCTTGCTAAAGCCAAGTGGTTAGAGCCCCCAGCTTAGACCCCTTACTGGTAGGGTTCACATGGTGGAAGTGGGAGAACAAAAAGTTTGGTAAGGTGAGAAGAAGAGTAGAAGAGTTTGGATTTGATATCCCGCTTTATCACTACCCTAAGGAGTCTCAAAGTGGCTAACATTCTCCTTTCCCTTCCTCCCCCACAACAAACACTCTATGGGGTGAGTGGGGCTGAGAGACTTCAGAGAAGTGTGACTGGCCCAAGGTCACCCAGCAGCTGCATGTGGAGGAGCGGGGAAGCGAACCCGGTTCACCAGATTACGAGTCCACTGCTCTTAACCACTACACCACACTGGCTCTTGAGGGGTGTGTGACCTAGCTAAGCCTGGCAGGACAGCTTACTCTATGGTCTTAACCCCTTCATGCATTAATTAGGATTAAGCACGTTGGTTACATGAGTCTGGATATATCCCAGAACTGCATCTTTTCTCCACAACCTCTTCTTTGACATTTTCCTTCTAGAAACAGACCGCCCCATCTGCGGGAACCGGATTATGGACCCAGGAGAGGAATGTGACGTTGGCAATGATGCCACAGACCCCTGCTGCTATGGTGCGGCAGAGCCCAGCGGGATCCGGTGCCGGTTGAAGCCGGGAGTTCTGTGCAGGTAACGGTGGGGACATGTGGCTCGCTTTGCCCTTTGCTCTCACAACTTGTGCTTCTGGTCCTCACCATTAAATCTCTCCTCCATCCTCTCTTGGTACTCCACAAGCTCATCTGCATAGCTGTCAACCGTCCCTTACTTGTTGGGAAAGTCTCTTATCCCAGCGCTGTGTCCCGCTGCTGCCCCTTATTGATGATGTCCCTTAAATTTCCCGGGTTTCAAAGGAAGCAGCTCCTCTCCCTCCCTGCCTGCCGGCCAGGGAGGAGGGAGGCTCCAACTGTGTTGCTTGGCTGCGTTGCTCACCCAATAAGGAGTCTAAGAACGACTGGGGGTGGAGCTTGCATGCCTTGCGCCGATCAAATAGGCCGCGTTGCCTGGGGACTCGCCTTTGCTCAGCGCTTCCCAGCGGAGAGGTGACGGTGGTTTCCGTTGCTGCATCCCCTTTGCCGGGTTGCTGCGCTGTGGGAACCACCGCTTGAGGCTTCGTTTGGCTGCTGGCTGGGCTTTCTGCCTTTGGCTCGGAGGGGCTCAGAAGCTGAACATACCTGTGCCTGGAAAATCCCTTATTTTGGCTGCTGATCCCTTATTTTCGAGGCTGCTGGTCCCTTATTTTCAAATCTGTAAGTTGACAGCTATGCTCATCTGTTCCTTTCCCTGTTTTGCCTCTTCCTCTTATTCCCCCCCCCCCAATAATTTTTATTAAGTTTCATTCAAATGTGACACATACTGTAAAACAAGTAACACAAAAATTAAAAAAACAAATAAAACCAGTAAGACGAATAAAAAGAAAAAATATAACAACAAACACGTAAACAACACAGATTAATTAATTAATTAAACTTCCAATCTCTTAAACATATTATTTGACTTCCTCTAGTCCCTCCCATCTGATTTTCCTTGTATCTGAATGTAACAGTTTTCCAATATCATTATTCCAAAAACGATATTCCATTTATAATCAGATTTCTTAACTTTTCTTGACCTTCTAAATCTCATTTATTTAACTAGCTCCTAATTTAATCCTAGGCCTGTTTGGTACTTTCAAGTAACTTCTAATTTTTAATACAATATTTATTCAAATAGTCTTTAAATTTCTTCTTGATATTCCTCTTCTTTCTGGTCGCGGATCCTTCCGGTAAGGTCATCTAGCTCCATAAAAGGTAAAGGTACCCCTGCCCGTACGGGTAGGGGTACCTAAGGGCTTGCTTCGCTAGACGAAACGGCCCTGCCTCTCCTGTCATGGCGACGGTCACTGCACGCACGCACGCTCGCTTCCCCGCTCCTCCGGCTCCCTCCCACCTTCCGGCTGACGGCCGACCTTCCGGCTGCCTCGCGCCGCTGCCCACCGCCCTCGCACGCTCCTCTGAGAGAGCCGTTGCCGCCAGCAGCCAGCGTTGCAGCCAGAGTCGCGCTCCTGAGCCCCGCCGCCCTCCAGCAGCCGCGTCGCGCGGTGGCCACAAGGCGCGGGTGAGTCCGAGGTACTGGCTGCGGCAGCTGTCCTGCTTCTCCCCGCCCCTCCCCGCCGTTGTCAGTGTTTAAATGCAGTGGTGCTTCGCAAGACGAAAAAACTCGCTCAACAGAAAAACTCGCAGAACGAATTAATTTCGTCTTGCGAGGCACCACTGTAGCTAAAGAAGGAGCCTAAGAGATCATCAGTTTCCTCACCCACCTTAGATTTCTAGTTTTGCAAGAGAACATCCATAGCTAAGGGTACTGGCTCTCTGCTTTCCTCCCCAACTTCCATTCTCCAGAGAAGAGCTTGAAATGGGATTCATATGAACTCCATTTGAACAGCCAGAATCATCATCATCATCAATCTTTATTACGGTCCAGAGACCCAACAAAACATTACAAATCAATACAGAGTTCATACAGCCTACCTCCAGGTTAATCAAGCACTTTGTTTGGAATATAGGGCTCGTTTGTTCTTGCAACCACCGATAAAAACCTTGCCACTGCCAACGATTTGGCTTTTGTCCAGTCTTCCAGTAGGAACCTGACATAGTGAGCCTCTGATTTTCCCGGCAAAGGTACCAGCAAGGGTAGTATCAGTTCAGCCCTGGCTTGCTCATACTTTGCACAATGCAACAAAATATGATTTATGGAATCGATGTCTTGAGCACACGAGCAAAGTCTGTCCTGGTAGGGAACTCCTCTCAACCTGCCATCCAGCACTGCAGAGGGGAAGACATTTAGTCTGGCTTTGGTGAAAAGCCTTCGATAGTTTGGTACTGTCAGGTTTTTGATGTAAGATGTTAACTCAAAGACATAATAATAATAATAATAATAATAATAATAATAATAATTTTATTTATACCCCACCGTCCCCGGCCAGAGCCGGGCTCAGGGCGGCTAACACCAATAAAATTCCAGTAAAAACATAATAAGAAAAAAAGAAAAAGACAATTTAAAATACAGGTTAAAATGCAATTTAAAATGCAGCCTCATTTTAAAAGTCAAAACCATAAGGGGAGGGAAACATAAGGGTCAGACTGAGTCCAAACCAAAGGCCAGGCGAAACAGCTCTGTCTTGCAGGCCCTGCGGAAAGATGTCAAGTCCCGCAGGGCCTGGTCTCTTGTGATGGAGCGTTCCACCAAGTCGGGGCCAGTACTGAAAAGGCCCTGTCCCTAGTTGAGACCAACCTAACCACCTTGTGACTTGGGACCTCCAGAATGTTGTCATTTGTGGACCTTAAGGTCCTCCGTGGGGCATACCAGGAGAATGTCATTAGAGTGGAAATAATAAGTCCGCAGAGTGGTCCAGTTGAGGATTCTGCAGAGCATATTGGATGGTTCTTTCATGTATGTGTGTTGTTGTTTTTTAAGCCCTAGCCAGGGACTCTGCTGCAGCCACAAATGTGCCCCCAAACCCCGGGGGGAGCGATGCCAGGCGGAGACCGACTGCGCTTCAGAAAGCACCTGCTCTGGTGCAGAAGCAAAGTGCCCGCCACCCCTTCCGAAAGCAAACTTCACCCTCTGCGGCATGCGGTCCCGGGTGTGTCTGAACGGGGTGAGTTTTCACAGAGTTGGAGGCTATTGGCCATTGGCCGTGACGTCCAGGGGGATGCCTCCAATTTCCTGGGGCACTCTGCCTTCCAAATACTGGGAGCTGAGAGCCTTCCTCCCTCTGTCTCTTTCTAGCTCTGTGTGGGCTCCCTCTGCACGCGGCACGAATTGGAGCAGTGCGATTGCGTCACCGATTCCCTGAGAGAGAAGTGCCAGCTATGCTGCCAGCTTCCAGGTCCTAATTCATTTTTTTTTTTAATTAAGCAAATGTATTATGGTGGTGATACTGTTGCAAAAACCAAACTCTACAAGCATCTCTTATTACAAAGAAGGGGGGGCGCTCATCTCGCTTTATTGGCCGAGGGAGCCAGCATACAGCTTCCGGGTCATGTGGCCAGCAGGACTAAGCCGCTTCTGGCGAACCAGAGCAGCGCACGGAAACGCCGTTTACCTTCCCACCGGAGTGGTACCTATTTATCTACTTCCACTTTGACGTGCTTTCGAACTGCTAGGTGGGCAGGAGCAGGGACTGAGCAACCCTGTCATTGCGGGGATTCGAACCGCCGACCTTCTGATCGGCAAGTCCTAGGCTCTGTGGTTTAACCCACAGCACCACCAGGGTCTCCGGGGAACCCCCTAGGGAGCCCCCAAAGGAAAACTGCTCAGAGCCCTGGGAGGGGTGGTGGGATGGCGATGAGTGGTCAGAAGGAGCAGGAGGTGTCGGAATCTGAAGAGGCAACAGGGTTTAGTAAGCTGGAAGAGTCTGTGGCAGAGAAAAGCCCAAAACCGGAGGCTGAAGCAAGAGAGGTGGGAGGCCAAGAGACAGAGAAGAGTCCAGCTGTAGTCACGGGTGTCTTCTCCTTCTGCTGCAACCAGCTCTTCTTCCCCCTGGCCTCACAGAATCAGGAGAGGCATGAAAAGAGCAGAAGAGAAGATAGCTTCATGCAGGTGTAGTCTCAGATTGCTGGGGGAAAGCCCTGGAGAGGAGACCTGCCAGGCAGGCGAGAAAAATAAAATTGAAATTGGCCGGCCCCTGAGCCTTGTTGTTTTTGGCGCCAGGTCTTGGCTAACTCCCTTTTTCCTAAACGACTGCTGCCAGGGAGAGCCGACACATGTGCCAGCACTGCCTCTGCCGCCTGGGGCCGTTTCTTCAACGGCTCCGAAATCCCGCTGATCCCGGGTTCGCCGTGTGGGGGCAAGGCCGGCTACTGCGACAAATTCCACATCTGCCGATTCGTCGATGAGGACGGGCCAGTCGCGCGGGTGAAAAACTTCATCCTGGACTTCATCGAGATGGAAGACGTCGCCACCTGGATGAAGGTGAGGTTTCAGAGACCCTCCGTGGCTCAGTGAGAAGATAGCTCAGTCGGTAGAGGGTGGGACTCTGAATCTCTGGGTCGTGGGTTCGAGCCCCACGTTGGGCAAAAGATGCGTGGCAAGGGGGTGGAGCAGATGTCCCTCAGGGTCCCTCACGACTCTACAATTCTATGCAGTAAGAGTCCCAGCTTCAGTCTCCAGTTGTTGTTGTTGAGTCGCTTAGTCGTGTCCGCCTCTTCGTGACCCCCTGGACCAGAGCATGCCAGGCACTCCTGTCTTCCACTGCCTCCCGCAGTTGGGTCAGACTCATGTTTGTAGCTTCAAGAACACTGTCCAACCATCTCGTCCTCTGTTGTCCCCTTCTCCTTGTGCCCTCCATCTTTCCCAACATCAGGGTCTTTTCCAGGGAGTTGAATGTTCATGCATGCTCCATCCGTTTCCCTCCCTCCATACAGCCCCGTGCACTGGCAACCCACGCTACACCACTGGCCCTTTGCTGTGGTTGTTGTTTAGTTGTTTAGTCGTGTCCGACTCTTCATGACCCCCTGGACCAGAGCACGCCAGGCACTCCTGTCTTCCACTGCTTCCTGCAGTTCGGTCAAACTCATGCTGGTAGCTTCGAGAACACTGTCCCACCATCTTGTCCTCTGTCGTCCCCTTCTCCTTGCGCCCTCCATCTTTCCCAACATCAGGGTCTTTTCCAGGGAGTCTTCTCTTCTCATGAGGTGGCCAAAGTCTAGGAGCCTCAGCTTCAGGATCTGTCCTTCCAGTGAGCGCTCAGGGCTGATTTCCTTCAGAATGGAGAGGTTTGATCTTCTTGCAGTCCATGGGACTCTCAAGAGTCTCCAGTATCTCCATACAATTATAGATGTGATGGCCTGGGATTCGGACTCGGAGGCTGAACCTGAGGGATCCCAGCCTGCACAGGATTCCCTGCCTCCAGAACCAGCTGAGCCGGGAGTTTGGGAATGATCCTGAAGGGTCCTCACCTGTGCTGGGTCCCCAGGTACAGGCATCAGCTGAGTGCTCTGGCTCTTGAGGTGATCGAGGACCCATTGCCTGCAGGTGCTCCACTCTCAGTCCCGTCAGGAGAAGCTGAGGTTGCCTCTGGGTCTGGTAACCCTCCAACCCCTCCTGAGCTGCAGAGGCTCAGGGCAGAGAGGCGGAGGGCTCGCCTACAGGCAAGGAGAGGCGAGTCACCAGAGGATCGGGGCCGCCCTGTGCCTTGGGGCAGATAAAAGCCAGCCAGCCCCAGTCCCAAGTTGCGGGAGCAACATTATTGGTTGCTAGTTCCTGCCTGAACCCTGTCCTGCTTACCTGCCTGAGCTCCTGACCCGCCCTGTCTCCCTGCTTGCAAGCCTGTTCCTGACTTCACCCGACTCCCTGCCCTGCACCCAGCTTCAGCTACTACGGACTGCCTCCACATTGCACCTTTGACCATGGACCAGACTTGGACCTCGCCTCTCAGGTGACCCATGGGACCAGCACAATAGAGTTGGAAGGGACCCCTAAGGGTCATCCAGCCCCCTGCAACATGGGAGGGAGGTGACGGCAAAGACCCATGCCCAGACCCATAGCAAGAAGGGAGGGCTTATGAAAATCAGAGGGCCCTCCACACTGGAAGGAGCCAGTGTGGTGTAGTGGTTAAGAGCGGTGGACTCGTAATCTGGTGAACCGGGTTCGATTCCCCGCTCCTCCACATGCAGCTGCTGGGTGACCTTGGGCCAGTCACACTTCTTTGAAGTCTCTCAGCCCCACTCACCTCACAGAGTGTTCGTTGTGGGGGAGGAAGGGAAAGGAGAATGTTAGCCGCTTTGAGACTCCTGAAGGGGAGTGAAAGGCGGGATATCAAATCCAAACTCTTCTTCTTCTTCTTCTAGTTGTGGTTCAGTGATGGAGGGCATCCTTTAGCTTGCAGATGCAATCTATCTCCAGTTAGGTGTGAGGAACCCGCCTCTGATACCCAGTTTAAGATTTTCACCCTGGCTGGGAGAACACAACTGTCTGGATTTGGAAACCACGACCTACTGATTTATTAATGCCCTGTTTCTCCACAGACACGCTGGTGGGCCGTCCTTCTGATGGTTTTGACTTTGGCCGCGATGATGGCAGCAACCATCTTCCTCTTTGGGAGGACGGTCGAAACCGAAACAGGTACTTTGGGGGGGGGGGAAGGTGCATTTCAGACACTTTTTAACCCCCCCCCCCCGTGGCCTGTCTTGCAGTGTAAGAACCCTTTCTGGATCTTTACCAACCGTGGGCAAGGTAAGGCGAAGCGAGCTGCAAAATTCAGAGACGTTTTCAAACAAAGGGTGCATTTCAGTTTGGCTATTTCAAATGATAGCTTTAATAATAATAATAATAAACTTTATTTATACCTCATCCTTCCCAGTTCAGGAAACCAGGCTCAGGAGGACTAACAACAAATTTTAAACACTTAATTGTAGAAGGAGCATAAACTACAGTATAAAAACATGAATAACAGTAAAATTCAAATCTCAGAAATCAGTTTGGGGAAAATCCATCTAATAAGCATTAGATAGTCACCAGGGCTAGTTGGCTGAATTGGTCCTACTTGGGCCAGCGAGGAGGTCAGGGGAGAATTAGCTGTGGGGTCTCAGAGCGGGTAATCTTCATAAAATCATCATCATCATCATGCTGCTACATCCAACTAAGTTCTACTCAAAGTAGAACCCATTTAAATTAATAGACCTAAGCTAGTCATATCCATGTATTTCAGTGGGGCTACTCTACATAGCAAGAGGGACGCGGGTGGAGCTGTGAGTTAAACCACAGAGCCTAGGACTTGCCGATCAGAAGGTCAGCGGTTCGAATCCCCGCAACAGGCTGAGCTCCCGTTGCTCGGTCCCGGCTCCTGCCAACCTAGCAGTTCAAAAGCACGTCAAAGTGCAAGTAGATAAATAGGTACCGCTCCAGCGGGAAGGTCAGCGGCGTTTCTGTGCGCTGCTCTGGTTCGCCAGAAGTGGCTTAGTCCTGCTGGCCACATGACCCGGAAGCTATACGCCGGCTCCCTCGGCCTATAGAGCGAGATGAGCGTCGCAACCCCAGAGTCAGCCACGACTGGACTTAATGGTCAGGGGTCCCTTTACGTTACTCTACATAGCACATGCAAAACATGGCTTGCTTTGGACGAGCACTTCTGAATTCCAAAACATCCAGGCAGCGCACACCTCTCTATCCCCTGCCTCTTAAGAGAGAGAAGTTGAGTGTTTTCTCCCTCATTTCCTGCAGATGAGAGAGCGGCGAGGGCTTCCGATAAGAAGATTTCTCTCAACCAGCGCCCAGAGAACCAGCATGCTTTCTTCTACTGGGAACACGAGGAGATCTATATTGAATCCCTGCGGCAGGAGTACGAAACCATTATATAGAGTCCCAACTCCTTCCAAAGGCAGTCCACAGGGCTATGTTTGAATCTCCTGAGCCTGCAGCTTCTCACAGAATCCTAGAGTTGGAAGGGACACTGAGGGTCATCTAGTCCAACCCCACCTGCAATGCAGAAATCTCAGCTAAAGCATCCATGACACATGGCCTTCAAACCTCTGTTTAAAAACCTCCAAGGAGAGTCCACCACCTCTCATGGGGGTCCGTTCCATTGTTGGGACAGCTCATACTGTCAGTTTTTCCTGATGTTGAGTTGGAATCTCCTTTCTTGCAACTTGAAGAAGAAGAAGAAGAGTTTGGATTTGATATCCCGCTTTATCACTACCCGAAGGAATCTCAAAGCGGCTAACATTCTCCTTTTCCTTCTTCCCCCACAACAAACACTCTGTGAGGTGAGTGGGGCTGAGAGACTTCAAAGAAGTGTGACTGGCCCAAGGTCACCCAGCAGCTGCATGTGGAGGAGCGGAGACGCGAACCCTGTTCACCAGATTACGAGTCCACTGCTCTTAACCACTACACCACACTGGCTCTCGAGTCCTACCCTCCAGAGCAGGAGAAAACAAGCTTGTTCCTTCTTCCATGTGACAGCCCTTTAAATATCTGAAGATGGCTCTCATATCTTCTCTCAGTTTCCTCTTCTTCAGGCTAAGCATACCCAGATCCTTCAACCGTTCCTCATAAGGCTGCTTCCAGACCTTTAATCATCTTGGTTGCCCTCCTCTGCACACCTTCCAGCTTGTCAACATCCTTCTTAAATTGTGGTGCCCAGAATTGGACACGGGATTCCAGGTGTGGTCTAACCAAGGAAGAATAGAGTGGGACTATGACTTCCCTTGATCTGGGCACTAGACTTCTGTTGAGGCAGCCTAGAATAGCATTAGCCTTTTTTGATGTAGGCTCATGTTAAGTCTGTGATCTACTAAAACCCCTAGATCCTTTTCACATGCACTGCTAGCATGCCAGGTGTCCCCCATCTTATATTTACACAGAAAGCTTAGATTTGTTCTTCATTGTTAAGATTCCTGCTCCGTGATTGCAGTCATGGGATTGTTGTCTATCACATGACGGTGTATGTTTTGATGCCACAGGGTGGGAAGTGACGGAGACAGGATGTTTGTGTTACTGTGTTCCGTAAAGTGGGGCTATTGTCCTTTGTTCTTTTTCTCTTTGCTGTCTGATGCTAGAGAGAGAGGGAGCCATGTTGCAGTGCTCCGTGTGTGTTTATATGTAAATAAAGTAGATTAGCCAAAATGCTGAGCTACTGAGTTCTGTTACGCAGCTGCAAAAAAACTCTGCAGATCTGTAAGTGTGCTGATGTTTTTTGGCATCAGTTACTGTGATGTTCGGGCAGAAGAAAGCTTTTGAAGCTCCGATCGACCAGTCGGGCATGTGTCTCTGCCAGGGTCCTGATCCGAGAGTTGGGGATCCTAACATTCCTTCGTGTAGAACATTGCATTTATCCCCACTGAAATTCTTTTTGTTCATTGGGGTACAGTTCTAATTGGGGTCCAGTTCTCTTATCTGTTGTCACACTGAATCCAGATTCAATCTTCTCCATCCTTGTTGATAGACTCCTGCAAATAAATGCTACCAGCTACCAGGAAGCACGCCATCGTTCCGTCACACTCTTTTGTGACCAAAAAAATAGGCTGTGGGGGCGTGGCTGTGCAAATCAAGGGGCAAAATGCCCCGGAGAGCAGCAGCCTTGATGCCTAGTGGGTGGGGGTTTTGTGGGGTCACCCCCAAATCTGTGTAGACCAGGGGTGCCCAAGCTTTTTTCAAAGAGGGCCAGATTTGACCAGAAGCATTTTTACTGGGCATTGTGGGGAGTGATATAAATAGAAAAGAATATAAGCTCTTTTTATATGCAATAACAGCAGCAAGAATATTACTGGCCCAAAAATGGAAGCAAGAAGAATTACCGACGATTGAAGAATGGAAAATGAAGTTAATGGACTATGCAGAATTGATAAACTAACAGGAAGGATTCGAAACCGGTGGGACCAGAAATTCACGGAAGACTGGAGTCCAACCCCCTGCCAAGCAGGAAACACCATCAGAGCACTCCTGACATCTGGTTGTCAAGCCTCTGCTTAAAGACCTCCAAAGAAGGAGACTGCACCACAGTGTTGTTGTTGTTGTTGTTTAGTCCACCACACTCCTTGGCAGCAAATCCCACTCTCGAACAGCTCTTACTGTCAGGAAGTTCTTCCTAATGTTTAGGTGGAATCTTCTTTCTTGTAGTTTGGATCCATTGCTCCGTGTCCGCTTCTCTGGAGCAGCAGAAAACAACCTTTCTCCCATCTCTATATGACATCCTTTTATATAATTTGAACATGGCTATCATATCACCCCTTAACCTCCTCTTCTCCAGGCTAAACATGCCCAGCTCCCTTAGCCGTTCCTCATAAGGCATAAGCCTTTTCCCCACACAGGCAAACAACAGCCCAGAACTACTTCCATTCTCCCCTGCTCTGTGGTGCGCATTGGGTGCCACCCACCCAATTGCTGTCCCGTTGCCCTCACACTACTACAATTCCCAGAGTTCCCTGCAAAGAGTAAAAGCACTCCGGAAATTGTAGCTCTGTGAGGAACGGTGTGTGTGTGTGTGTCTCCTAACGACTCTCAGCACCCTTATCAAACTACAATTCCCAAAATTCTTTGGGGGTTTAGTTTCCCCACATAAACTAAAGCTTAATTAACTCGGCACTGAACACACAGCAGGTCCGACGCCGCCCGGGTGCAGTTGAAAGTAGTTGGACTACTGCAATGCCCTCTACATGGGGCTACCTTTGAAGGTGACTTGGAAACTACAACTAATCCAGCTAGACTGGTGACTGGGAGCGGCCGCCAAGACCACATAACACCGGTCCTGAAAGATCTTCATCGGCTCCCGGTGCGTTTCTGAGCACAATTCAAAGTGTTGGTGCTGACCTTGAAAGCCCTAAACGGCCTCAGCCCAGTAATTACGGTGGAGGATCCAAAAAATTCTCTTCCTGGAGTGATAGAAAAGATCCAAGAATTTGGGGAAGTGGCAGGATTTAAATTACCGTATTTTTCGCTCTATAACACGCACCAGACCATAAGACGCATGTAGTTTTTAGAGGAGGAAAACAAGAAAAAAAAATATTCTAAACGAAACAGTGGATGTATGATTTTTGTGGTTCATGCTGTGGCCACAGACATGTGATCGGACGGTTGAGTTTGGGGTAGCCCAATGCAAAAATCCTGAGGATCCATGTGGATCCGTGCTAAAGTCGCCCTAAAGTCGCAGGGGCGCTGGAAGTCGCAGGGGCGCTGGGGGGGTGAACGGGAAGCAAAAGAAGGAGAACGATGCCTCTCACACACACACAGCCCCTACAGTGTCTACTCCAAAATCGGACAGCAAAAAACTGCAGGGGGTTGTTTTAAAGCAGCCAACCCCGCTCTGCTTCTCTCCCTCCTCCCCGGCTCGGCTCGCTGCCAGGAGCCGCTTACACCCGCTTTACTGTTTCAAAGCGAGCCACAGACTGCTCAAAACTGCAGCAGATTCCCCCGCCATCCGTAGGCATTCGCTCCATAACACGCACAGACATTTCCCCTTACTTTCTAGGAGGAAAAAACTGCGTGTTGTGGAGCGGAAATTACGGTAAACAGAAACAAAACTAAGCTATTAGTAAAAAAGTATATATTCTGGACAGTCTTTTCTATCCACGGTCAATGTTTGCCTCTTTATATTTAACATAAATAAAAATATTCAAAATATAACAGGAATTGGGTTCACGTATCCATTTCTGAGGACAATTCAAAGTGTTGGTGCTGACCTTTAAAGCCCTAAACGGCCTCAAAGGTCCAGTATACCTGAAGGAGCATCTCGACCCCCATCATTCTGCCCGGACACTGAAGTCCAGCTCCAAAGGCCTTCTGACAGTTCCCTCACTGCGAGAAGTGAGGTTACAGGGAACCAGGCAGAGGGCCTTCTTGGTGGTGGCACCCGCCCTATGGAACGCCCTCCCACCAGATGTCAAGGAAACAAACAACTATCTGACTTTTAGGAGACATCTGAAGGTAGCCCTGTTTAGGGAAGTTTTAAATGTTTGACGTTTTATCGTGTTTTTCATATTCTGTTGGGAGCCGCCCAGAGTGACTGGGGAAACCCAGCCAGATGGGCGGGGTATAAATAATAAATTAGTCTTATTCTTCTTATAAAGTCTTTTATTGCAGCCCTTGAGAAACAGGGGCCAGACTCTGGTGCTGAAAACCTCCCCATTAAAAGCGGCAAGAGGGGGCCTTATCAGAGAGGCTTCATTTGACGAGGCCCTTCATGTACTTCCATCCATTCTGGGTATATTCACTGGCCCTGGTGGGGGCTACGGAGAGAGCGCCGATTGTCGTCCGAACCCCTGCAGAAAAACAACAACAAGGAAATTAAAGCAAGAAACTGCAACGGAAAGTTGCAGCACGGACTGATATCCCTGCTGAGAATTCCATTCCCCCACTGCCAGTCAAGTTAGCAATCTGCAGCCACTGAGCATGCTCAGTCCCCATCAAACAGTCTGTGTATCTTTCCCCCTGTTTTTGTGCAGGGGGAGGGCATGTTTCCATTTGTTTGTTTATTGCATTTATCCCACCTTTTTCCCCCTCCAAGGAGCTCGGAGGTGGCGTATGTTAGAATTCCTGTTCCGTGACCGCAGTCATGGGATTGTTGTCTATCACATGACGGTGTATGTTTTGACTCCACAGAGTGGGAAGTGATGGAGACAGGATGTTTGTGTTACTGTGTTCCGTGAAGTGGTATGTATTCTACTATCAGCTCACTAATTTGAGTGAGCGAAGGGTAATATTTAATCAACATATCCTCTCCTACTATCCACAACATTCCCACATGAATATAGTGAAGTATACAAATTTAATCATCACCATCATCATCATCAACAACAACAACAACAACAAAAGTTGCCCGGGACCCAAGGGACCCCTTCCAACTCTATGATTCTGTGATTAATACCCACTTAGTGTTAGAATTCCCGCTCCATGATTGCAGTCATGGGATTGTTCACATGACGGTGTATGTTTTGACTCCACAGAGTGGGAAGTGACGGAGACAGGATGTTTGTGTTACTGTGTTCCGTGAAGTGGGACTTTTGTCCTTTGTTCTTTTTCTCTTTGCTGTCTGATGCTAGAGAGAGAGGGAGCCATGTTGCAGTGCTCCGTGTGTGTTTATATGTAAATAAAGTAGATTAGCCAAAATGCTGAGTTGCTGAGGTCTGTCTCGCAAGTTGTGCAGACTCTGCAGATCCCTAAGTGTGCTGATGTTTTTTGGCATCAGTTGCTGTGATGTTTGGGCAGAAGAAAGCTTTTGAAGCTCCCAAACAAAAGACCAGGAGGGAGAGAAGATGCCAGTCGGGCATGTGTCTCTGCCAGGGTCCTACTCGAGTGTAGGCTGAACTCCTGACAGCGTGTACACAGTTCTTCTCCCCATCTGATTTCCCCGCAAGGTAGGTTAGGCTGAGAGAGGCAGCGACGGGCCCAAGTGGCCCAGTGAGCTTTGTGGATGAGCGGAGGATTTGAACCGCTCAAAATGACGTCACACGCATGCGCAGAAGCGGCTAATTGCGACCCGCGCACATGCAGACGCGGGGTGCATTCTGCTCATGTTGCGAACGGGGCTCCGGGACGGATCCCGTTCGCAACCAGAGGTACCACTGTATCCTTAACCTCTATCAGGGATTTTAAGCACTGAGGTTCAGACCCACTTGGAATTTTCTGTATAACAGGGGTGATAAAGACCGAGCACACATCCTCATAAAAACGACATCGTAGCAAGATGTGAGAGACAGTTTCCACATCTATCAGGCCGCAGGGGCAGACTCGCTCTGTGTACGGTTTACCCACATATTTGCCCGGGGGAGGGGGGGGGGAGAAGATAATAGGAATTGGTATGCATCAGGGGTTGAATGTATGGAAGTGAGAGCTGGACCATAAAGAAGGCTGATCGCTGAATAATTGATGCTTTTGAATTCTGGTGCTGGAGGAGACTCTTGAGAGTCCCATGGACTGCAAGAAGATCAAACCTCTCCGTTCTGAAGGAAATCAGCCCTGAGTGCTCACTGGAAGGACAGATCCTGAAGCTGAGGCTCCAAGACTTTGGCCACCTCATGAGAAGAGAAGACTCCCTGGAAAAGACCCTGATGTTGGGAAAGATGGAGGGCACAAGGAGAAGGGGACGACAGAGGACGAGGTGGTGGGACAGTGTTCTCAAAGCTACCAGCATGAGTTTGACCAAACTGCGGGAGGCAGTGGAAGACAGGAGTGCCTGGCGTGCTCTGGTCCAGGGGGTCACAAAGAGGCGGACACGACTAAACGACTAAACAACAACAACGGGTTGAATTAAAAAGCCTTACCTGAGTTCCAGTAGCTGCAGAGAGAGAATTCAGTCTTTGGGACAGCCGGGAGCTGGAGGAATGAAGAACACAAGCAAGGCATATAAAAAAGGCTGGTGGCGCCTTCGAAAACAGCTTGCATTGCAAAAGGTTCTGGGTTCAAGACCTAGGAATCTCTGTTTAGAGCAGGTGTAGGGAACCTGTTTAGAGCAGGTGTAGGGAGCAGGTGTAGGGAAGAGGAGGTTAAGGGGTGATATGATAGCCATGTTCAAATATATCAAAGGATGTCACACAGAGGAGGGAGAAAGGTTGTTTTCTGCTGCTCCAGAGAAGCGGACACGGAGCAATGGATCCAAACTACAAGAAAGAAGATTCCACCTAAACATTAGGAAGAACTTCCTGACAGTAAGAGCTGTTGGACAGTGGAATTTGCTGCCAAGGAGTGTGGTGGAGTCTCCTTCTTTGGAGGTCTTTAAGCAGAGGCTTGACAACCAGATGTCAGGAGTGCTCTGATGGTGTTTCCTGCTTGGCAGGGGGTTGGACTCGATGGCCCTTGTGGTCTATCCCAACTCTATGATTCTATGATTCTATGGACCTGTCAGCCATCAATGCCACTGGATTCCACCAGCCCCAAAGAGCATTCGTGCAATGGTCAGGGCTGCAGGAAGCCACCTGGAGCTTTTCAGATGAAGGGCAATGTATAAATTTAATGAATAATAATAATAATTTATTATTTATACCCCGCCCATCTGGCTGGGTTTCCCCAGCCACTTTGGGCAGCTTCCAACAAAACACTAAAATACCTATTAAACATTAAAAGCTTCCCTAAACAATAATAATAATTTATTATTTGAATAACACACACACACACACACACAATTTATATATGAATAAAATAAATACAATTTTATACCCGACTTCCTTCAGTAAGGTTTTCTTTTGAAACGTTTAAGATCTTTTTAAAAAATTATATATATTATCTTTGCTGGGTTAAGTGCACATTCTGCAGTTGGCCTCCTCTGTCATGCTTCCTTTTGAAATCTTTAAGAGTATTTTAGTTTTCTGTCAATTTCTTTGAATACCTTTCAGGCTGCTAGTTCTTCCTCCGCCGCTGCCGCCACCACCAGGTTTGTGGTGGGGTGAACCAGCTTATACTCGAGTCAATATGTTTTCCAGGGTTTTTTTGTGTTAAAATTAGGTGCCTCCACTTATATTCAGATCGGCTTATACTCAAGTATAGTGGTGCCTCGCAAGACGAAAAGAATCCGTTCCGCGAGTCTCTTCGTCTTGCGGTTTTTTTCGTCTTGCGAAGCAAGCCCATTAGCGGATTAGTGCTATTAGCGGTTTAGCGGCTATTAGCGGCTATTAAAGGCTTAAGGGATTAGCTGATTAGCTGCTAAAAGGCTATTAGCGGCTATTAAAGGCGTAAGGGATTAGAGGATTAGCTGCTAAAAGGCTATTAGCGGCTATTAAAGGCTTAAGGGATTAGCTGATTAGCTGCTAAAAGGCTATTAGCGGCTATTAAAGGCGTAAGGGATTAGAGGATTAGCTGCTAAAAGGCTATTAGCGGCTTAGATCAGCTGTTAAGCGGCTTAGATCAGCTGTTAAGCGGCTTAGCGAACAGCTGTTAAGCGGCTTAGGGGCTTGGGAAAAAGGTGGGGAGGGAAAAAACCCCCTGGAATCGCAAGGCATTTTCGTCTTGCGAAGCAAGCCCATAGCAAATTCGTCCTGCGAAGCACCTCCAAAACGGAAAACCCTTTCGTCTAGCGGGTTTTCCGTCTTGCGAGGCATTCGTCTTGCGGGGCACCACTGTATATACGGTGTGTATATACACACACATACACACACATATATATACACTCACACAAACAAGTTTGCCATCATTACATAGGTTTAGGTGCCAGGAAAAAAACATTCCTTCTTTCATAAAACCTTTGGATTTCAATTATCTATGGGCTTAATGCATGGGTGGGGTGTTTCAATCTAGATTTATTTGTTTTTTTTAAGAGAACTGCCTTTTGGATTTATTGATTATTTAAAATGCTAGTTCTAAGGTGTGCATGCATCGGCTTTTTGCTTAAATGATCTGTAAGCCGGTTTGAGTCGCTGTGGCAAAAAAACAGAGTGAGCAGATGCTAAAATTTAATAAATAATAATAATACTCAAGAAAACCATAGTGCAACTGATACGGAAGGGGGGGCATGTCTTCTTCACTCCCTTCTTCGCTACAATATATCCATTTATTTCCAATTGTCAATGTCAAAAGGGACTAAAATTTATAAAATTCATAGAAAATCAACGTGCCAATTTGCTCTATTTCTCTAGGACTCCATGACACCTCCCCTGTCCTCCATAATCCCTCAAGCAAGGTGTCAAGACCCTAATCCTGTCAAATCACTCTGCCAAGGCTTTCCTCTGGGCAATACCAGGTGGCAGACTATGCATACATGGACCATTGTCTTCTCATCACCGGTACTCAGGATGTGCTTATCTGCGCATATCTCCAGCTCTGCATATTCCCCCCTCCCTCCTCCATATGTTAATCCTGTGTAACCCAACCTCTTCTTAATGTATTCATGATGTAACTGGGATGTATTTTGCACTGTATTCTGGGACATGGAGGGAAGTTTCAAAAATTCATGTCACCCCTTCCTCACAGTTCAATCTCGCCTTGAACCTTGTTGCGCAATAAACATGGATCTTCTGCAGTTTGCTCCTCTCTGGCTGAACTCATTTTCCTCCGCAGGGACCTGCGGACTAAGTCCGACGAGCTGGGTGGCAGAGCAGCCTCGCACCCAGATTTTACCGTAACAGCAGACAAATGCTCCCATGAGCTCTTACCTTCCAGCCAAAATATTTCGCCCATTCTTCTACAGCTGGGGGGAGCGCTTCTTGGGCTTTACGAAGGGCTTGGGCCCCCTCCTCGCCCCCGCTCAGCAAACCTTGGCTGTAAACCACGTAGATGGCCCCCCCTGCCAGACCACCTTTGACCAGGAACCTGAGCAGAAAAATCATAGGATCACAGAATTGTAGTACAGAATTGGGTTACAGACGCTTCAGGTTACAGACTCCGCTAACCCACAAATAGTACCTCGGGTTAATAACTGTGCTTCAGGATGAGAACAGAATTCACGCAGCAGCGGGGGCCCCCCTTAGCTAAAGTGGTACCTCAGGGTAAGAACAGTTTCAGGTTAAGAACGGACCTCCAGAACGAATTAAGTTCTAATAATAATAATTTATTATTTGTACCCCGCCCATCTGGCTGGGTTTCCCCAGCCACTCTGGGCGGCTTCCAACAAAGATGAAAAATACACTAAAATGTCACATATTAAAAACTTCCCTGAATAGGGCTGCCTTCAGATGTCTTCTTAACCCGAGGTACCACTGTAATAATAATAATAATAATAATAATTTTTATTTGTATCCCTGTTCCACAGGGAGGGCGCCACCACCGAGAAGGCCCTCTGCTTGGTTCCCTGTAACTTCACTTATCACAGTGAGGGAACCGCCAGAAGGCCCTTGGAGCTGGACCTCAGTGTCCGGGCAGAACGATGGAGGTGGAGACGCTCCTTCAGGTATACTGGACCGAGGCCGTTTAGGGCTTTCAAGGTCAGCACCAACACTTTGACTTGTGCTCAGAAACGTACTGGGAGCCAGTGTAGGTCTTTCAAGACCAGTGTTATATGGTCTTGGCGGCCGCTCCCAGTCACCAGTCTAGCTGCCACCTTCTGGATTAATTGCAGTTTCTGGGTCACCTTCAAAGGTAGCCCCACGTAGAGCAAATTGCAGTAGTCCAAGCGGGAGATAACCAGAGCATGCACCACTCTGGAGAGACAGTCTGCGGGCAGGTAGGGTCTCATCCTGCGTACCAGGTGGAGCTGGTGGACAGCCACCCTGGACACAGAATTGACCTGCGCCTCCATGGACAGCTGTGAGTCCAAAATGACTCCCAGGCTGCACACCTGGTCCTTCAGGGGCACAGTTACCCCAGTTAGTATTTGCCAGTTACAGTTAGTTTTTGCCAGTGAAATGGAAGGGACTGTTTGGATCCAACAGATGATGGTGGAAAGACATATTTTGCAAAATGTGATCCCTTTTGTGATCAGGGGGAGAGGTGATGAAATAAATATTATGACAGTGAGATCAGCACCAACATTATTAACCCAAGAAAAATCAGAGTAATATTTATTTGCAGCAGCCCCTAGCCATAGCAACCAAAGAAGGAATAAAAGCTGTTTTAATATTTCTGGGCATATCGAAATGCACAGGGAGGAGGTTTTTATTTCATTTTAAAATGCACATTTCAGCTCAGAACATGCCAAAATAAAATAGGGGTGGGACAGAAGGGTGTTTTTCTTTGCAAAAAGCTCCAAAAGAACCAGGAGGCATTTTCCACCTGCTCATCCTTGCTCCCCATTGAACGTAAGGAGGAAAAAGAAATTAAAACGCAAAGAAATCAAAGGAGACCCGCCCGCCCGACTCACTTGACAATGGGGAAGATGCGGGGAGCCATGACGGGGCGACGTCTCCGCGCGCGGCGCAAGGGCAGCTCGGCGCCCGCCCGCGCCGTTTCCAGAGAACCCAGCCAGCCTCTCGCGGGACTTTTCGGGAATTGTAGTCCGAAGGCGAGCGAGTCACATGCCCTCCCACTGAAAGTCCGCTCTAGCCTTGCGACTCGTTGGTTGCACCTCCAACTCCAGGTTTTCTTCTTGGTTAAAGGGAAAGGCGCTTGGCAGCCTCTGTGTTTTGTGTTCTTTTTTTAAAAAAAAACCAGAACATTTATTCGGGAGTAAGTCCCAAACATAAGCATTTGCCCGTTTTTTATTTTGCAGATTTAGTTGGGGGGTGGGGGGTTTGGAGGGGTGCGGATCATGCTGCAACATTTCGTTGCAGTTCCCGCTCATTGGAAAAAAGTCCCTACCAGAGAAGAATGGAAAATCAATTTGATGGACTATGCCGAAATGGCCCCAAATGACCGGAAGAATCAGAAATCAGGAAGACCAAAATTTTAATAAGGAATGGGGGAAATCTATAACTTGTCTTAAAAACCATTGCAAACAGTTAAAAACTGCTAGCAGGATTGGAATATCCCGTGTAGTTTCATGGTGAATTTTAGACACAACAGAGAAGGTAGAAGATTTTGGATCATCATAAAAGATGAAGGAGGAAATGATTAACGATAAGACCCACAAAGGGGAAGAGGGAAGTCTAGGAGATTCTTCGGAATCTTCTTTTCATGTTGTATGTTCGATGTGCGACTGTAAAATTTTAATTTGAAAAAACAAACAAATATATATACACACACACACACACACACACACACACACATATGGGACGTGGGTGGCGTTGTGGTCTAAACCACTGAGCCTCTTGGGCTTGCCGATCAGAAGGTCGGCGGTTTGAATCCCCGCGACGGGGTGAGCTCCCATTGCTCAGTCCCTGCTCCTGCCAACCTTGAAGTTCGAAAGCACGCCAGTGCAAGTAAATAAATAGGCACCACTCCGGCGGGAAGGTAAACGGCATTTCCATGCGCTGCTCTAGTTCTCCAGAAGCGGCTTAGTCCTGCTGGCCACATGACCCAGAAGCTGTACGCCGGCTCCCTTGGCTAATAAAGCGAGATGAGTGCGCAACCCCAGAGTCGGCCACAACTGGACTGAACAGTCAGGGGTACCTTTACCTTTACCTATACAGTGGTACCTCGGGTTACATACGCTTCAAGGTTACAGACGCTTCAGGTTACAGAATCCGCTAACCCAGAAATATTACCTCGGGTTAAGAACTTTGCTTCAGGATGAGAACAGAAATCGCGCAGCGGCAGCAGGAGGTCCCATTAGCTAAAGTGGTGCTGAACAGTTTCAGGTTAAGAACAGACCTCCAGAACGAATTAAGTTCTTAACCTGAGGCACCACTGTATATAAAAGAAAAAGCCGCTTACAAAATAAGAACGATCTGAACGGGCTTGTGTTTCAGTGAAGGTCTAAAGCAGGGATCCCCAACCTTCGGCCCTCCAGATGTTTTGAGACTACAATTCCCATCATCCCTGACCACTGTTCCTGTTAGCTAGGGATCATGGGAGTTGTAGGCCAAAACATCTGGAGGGCCGGAGGTTGGGGGTGCCCGGTCCAAGGTGACGTTGCATCAGTTTAACCCACCCCAAATGATCAGGTTGTTGGGTCTCGGGGGTGGTTTGTCCCAGGGGGGCAGAGAAGCAGGCAGGGGGCCGATTCAAAGGCTGAGCCTCAGAGATGGATGGAGAGGCCCCCATCCCACAATTTTAACAAGTCCCCCCTCTTTTCCACCTGATACGGAAGGGGGGGCATGTCTTCTTCACCTCCTTCTTCGCTACAATATATCCATTTATTTCCAATTGTCAATGACAAAAGGGACTAAAATCTATAAAATTCCTAGAAAATCAACGTGCCAATTTGCTCAAATTCTCTAGGATTCCATGACACCTTCCCTGTCCTCCATAATCCCTCAAGCAAGGTGTCAAGACCCTAATCCTGGCAAATCACTCTGCCAAGCCTTTCCTCTGGGCAATGCCAGGTGGCAGACTATGCATACATGGACCATTGTCTTCTCATCACTGGTACTCAGGATGTGCTTATCTGCGCATATCTCCAGCTCTGCATATTCCCCCCTCCCTCCTCCATATGTTAATCCTGTGTAACCCAACCTCTTCTTAATGTATTCATGATGTAATCTGTGTAACCCAACCTCTTCTTAATGTATTCATGATGTAACTGGGATGTATTTTGCACTGTATTCTGGGACATGGAGGGAAGTTTCAAAAGTTCATGTCACCCCTTTCTCGCTGTTCAATCTCGCCTTGAACCTGTTGCGCAATAAACTTGGATCTTCTGCAGTTTGCTCCTGTCTCCGGCTGAGCTCATTTTCCTCCGCAGGGACCCGCGGACTTAGTCCGACGAGCTGGGTGGCAGAGCAGCCTCGCACCCAGATTTTACCGTAACACCACCAAAAGCCATATAAGATCACTTCTGCCACCACCATCACATGGTGCCAGAATCCAGCCCGATTCACATGCAGCACAGCACAGAGACAAAAATCTCCGTGGAAGGAGCTCCTCCAACACTCTTCTAGAAATTTCCACTGGGAGGCCAGATAGCGCACAGCTGCCGCCACCTTGTGGCTGTCAGGAATAGCAGCTAGAGCAATATATTTAAAACTGGATTTTTTAAAAAATACATTTCTCACACCTGACATGTACATTCCTAACTCTTGGTTTGCAGCCCACGAGTTTATTATTATTTCAAATTAGCACATTTGAAAGGTTTCTTTTCGGTCCTTTCCTCTGCACTTAAACAGCCATTTTATAGGATCGGCTGCGATTATTTTTAGATGCCTTGGCAGCCTTTGTTTTATTAGGGAACATAACCGTTTCCTGGCATATTGAGAAGAATTGGAATGCTGGGATTTGCAAATTGCAATTCATCGGCACCCACGAATCAAATGCCAACGGAGAGCACAATCCCATTGGGCACAGTGGATAAGCGTGTTCATTGTATTAGTTGTCTTATAATAATTTTGCCCTGGTTTTCTAGCAAAAGGGGGGGGGGAGGAGACTCCCAGAGTGGTTTGCAAAGGTCAGTGGCAAGGCAGCTCCTGCAGTCTAAAAGGCTTGTGGTCTTTTTTCTTTATTTAAAGACACAACAGACAAGGAAAATGAGAGGAGGAGGGAGGAGGAAAATGCAAACACAGCAAACTTTTTCAGCAGGGGACTGGTCCACTGTCCCTCAGAACTTCTGGGGGGCAAGGCAGCTCCTGCAGTCTAAAAGGCTTGTGGTCTTTTTTCTTTATTTAAAGACACATCACACAAGGAAAATGAGAGGAGGAGGGAGGAGGAAAATGCAAACACAGCAAACTTTTTCAGCAGGGGGCTGGTCCACTGTCCCTCAGACCTTCTGGGGGGCCAGACAGCTCCTGCAGTCTAAAAGGCTTGTGGTCTTTTTTCTTTATTTAAAGACACAACAGACAAGGAAAATGAGAGGGGGAGGGAGGAGGAAAATGCAAACACAGCAAACTTTTCCAGCAGGGGACTGGTCCACTGTCCCTCAGACCTTCTGGGGGGCCAGACAATCATGGGAACGGCTTTGACTGGCTGGCTAAACCAGGTGAGGGGAGCCAATGGGTCTCAAGCCCTCAGTGAGTTAGGGGTTTCCCCTGCATGTGAAGACAGGCTCTGGCGGACAGAGCGGACGAGACCAAAAATGGGTCCAACGGTCAAGAAGGCGGTTTCTGCCTGTGCTGCAGAGGGAAGCGATGGGCAGTTGGGGTTCATCCACCTGCGAAGGGAGCCCATCTAGAAGAAGGAAAACTCTGATCCCAAACCTCCACTGTCTTGCAGGATATCTTCGGGAGAAGATAAGACTCAGGAGTAAACCTTACACAAATCTACAACGCAGTCCCTAAGGCGCTTTGCACTCCTCCTTCCAGCCAAGCTGGTGCCCAGCGTCTTGTTCTGCTTTTCCTTTGGACCACATCAGCAAATCCGAGGGGGGGGGGTCTTGTTGTCTTGGCAGCTCAGGACCTCCAGACACCTGGCCATGGTCTGTGCCCCAGGAAGGTCACTACAGTCATAAGGTAAAGGTAAAGGGACCCCTGACCATCAGGTCCAGTCGTGGCCGACTCTGGGGTTGCGGCGCTCATCTCACTTTATTGGCCAAGGGAGCCGGCGTACAGCTTCCGGGTCATGTGGCCAGCATGACTAAGCCGCTCCTGGCGAACCAGAGCAGTGCACGGAAATGCCGTTTACCTTCCTGCCAGAGTGGTACCTATTTATCTACTTGCACTTTGAGGTGCTTTCGAACTGCTAGGTTGGCAGGAGCAGGGACCGAGCAACGGGCGCTCACCCCGTCGCGGGGATTTGAACCACCGACCTTCAGAGCCCTAGGCTCTGTGGTTTAACCCGCAGTGTCACCCGCGTCCCTCATTACAGTCATACCTTCTTGTAGTTTGGATCCATTGCTCCGTGTCCGCTACAAGAAAGAAGATTCCACCAAAACATTAGGAAGAACTTCCTGACAGTAAGAGCTGTTTGACAGTGGAATTTGCTGCCAAGGAGTGTGGTGGAGTCTCCTTCTTTGGAGGTCTTTAAGCAGAGGCTTGACAACCATATGTCAGGAGGTTGGCAGGAGCAGGGACCGAGCAACGGGAGCTCACCCCGTCGCGGGGATTTGAACCACCGACCTTCTGATCGGCAAGTCCTAGGCTCTGTGGTTTAACCCATAGCGCCACCCGCGTCCCTCACTACAGTCATACCTCGGGTTAAATATGCCTCGAGTTGAGCGCATTCGAGTTGCGCTCCTCGGCAACAGAGCGCATTACTTCTGGGTTTTGCCACTTGCGCATGCGCAGACGCTCAAAATGACGTCACACGCATACGCAGACGCACAGACGCTAGTTACGTTTACCTCTAGATGCGAACGGGGCTGTGGAACGGATCCCGTTCGTATCTAGAGGTACCACTGTAATGCTTCACTGCCAAAGGCACCCTCTGTTGTCCCTCAAGACAGATTGGTGCCTGATGGATTTTCTGTAGGGCACCCAATGTAGGGTACATTGCTCAAAACATGCTCAAAACATCCCTTGTGGGTGAATGGTTGTGTTTCGCTTCTGCGCGTTCTCCATTGGCTTTGCGTATTTAAATCTGTAAAAAGGTAAAGGTACCCCTGCCCATACGGGCTAGTCTTGACAGACTCTAGGGTTGTGCGCCCATCTCACTCACTTCCGGGTCACGTGGCCAGCGTGACGAAGCTGCTCTGGCGAGCCAGCGCAGCACATGGAAATGCCGTTTGCCTTCCTGCTAGTAAGCGGTCCCTATTTATCTACTTGCACCCGAGAGTGCTTTCAAACTGCTAGGTTGGCAGGCGCTGGGACCGAACAGCGGGAGCGCACCCCGCCGCGGGGATTTGAACTGCCGACCTTTCGATCGGCAAGCCCTAGGCACTGAGGCTTTAACCCACAGCGCCACCCGCGTCCCCATTTAAATCTGTATCAGACCACAAATCCTCACGAAAATCCACCAGGGTGCGACTGTCAGCTGAGAAAGTACACAGAGGCGCTGCGGTCCTTAATTTTACATTTACCCCCCAAACACACCACCTCCACCCTGAGTCATTCCCTGCCCCTGGGCAACTCTGATCAGTGGACTCGGGTTCTAGTAAACACACACAAAAAGATGCTGGATCCTGCAAGCCTTTGAAGGATCCAAAATGGTCAAAGGCCTGGAAACGATGCCTTCTGAGGAACGGCTAAGGGAGCTGGGCATGTTTAGCCTGGAGAAGAGGAGGTTAAGGGGTGATATGATAGCCATGTTCAAATATATAAAAGGATGTCACATAGAGGAGGGAGAAAGGTTGTTTTCTGCTGCTCCAGAGAAGCGGACACGGAGCAATGGATCCAAACTACAAGAAAGAAGATTCCACCTCAACATTAGGAAGAACTTCCTGACAGTAAGAGCTGTTTGACAGTGGAATTTGCTGCCAAGGAGTGTGGTGGAGTCTCCTTCTTTGGAGGTCTTTAAGCAGAGGCTTGACAACCATATGTCAGGAGTGCTCTGATGGTGTTTCCTGCTTGGCAGGGGGTTGGACTCGATGGCCCTGGTGGTCTCTTCCAACTCTATGATTCTATGATTCTAAGTCTGTAAACCCTGGCATGTAGAGCCTCCAGGTACAGAGGCACTCTACCATAGGATGCCAGGAGCAGCAATGACGGAGGCCTCTCGTGCCCTGTTTGTGGCCTTCCTGGAGGTACCCGGTCACTGTTGAAAATGCGGTGCTGGGTTAAATGGAACAGATCCATTTATTGTGGTTCTCAGTTTCCATAACATCCTTTTGGTATGCTGTCTTCACTGAAATTTGCATTTTAACGCACACTTTCTCCTCTACTTTGTGCAATTTTGCACACATTATTTGGCTGGAAAATTTAGCATTGAATTACTCGGATAACGTGCAGATTTTCAAAGGATGGTTGCATTTCGGTTCTTGCAGGGTTCCAGAAACTGCAAACTGAATTTAATCCCCCTCTCTGCACACCTTTTCTTTGAACTCTTCTAAGGAGAAATCAAGAAGATCAAACCGATCCATTCTGAAGGAAATCAGCCCTGAGTGCTCACTGGAAGGACAGATCCTGAAGCCGAGGCTCCAAGACTTTGGCCACCTCATGAGAAGAGAAGACTCCCTGGGAAAGACCCTGATGCTGGGAAAGATGGAGGGCACAAGGAGAAGGGGACGACAGAGGACAAGATGGTTGGACAGCGTTCTCGAAGCTGCCAGCATGAGTTTGACCAAACTGCGGGAGGCAGTGGAAGACAGGAGGGCCTGGTCCAGGGGGTCACGAAGAGGCGGACAAAACTAAACAACAACAAAGGGGGAAATCAAAACACAGCAACACTCTCTCAAGCGAAAAATAAATGTCTTTCACCTGAAGCAATTGAGACTCCCTGTTTATTCAAATAAATTCCATTTGCTTGGTTTTTTTGTTTTTTTTATTATTCAATAAAAGTCATAAGATTCTTAAGACCACAGCAAGTTGCTGGACACTCAAGTCTATTGGCATGATTTCACCTGCAAACATCGGAAATTCTTGCAGCAGTAATTCTCAATGGGGAAGTTGGGGGGTGGGGGGTGAACGGGGAGGAGGAGGGCTAGGATACCCCCCCTCCCCTCTTAATTTCACACAGTACTTCAAAATGTCCTTTTAAGGTGGAGAGAAGGAATGTGGTTGGCAGGTGGGGGTTATAGGTATATATTTATATTTATATATATATATATATATTTAAATATATATATATTTCTTTTTCAAGTTCAAAATTAAGGTTCAGCCATCATGAAACCACTCCATAGCAGAAATAGAACGACATTGTACAAATCACATACGGAATTGATGGTTTTTAAGTATTAAAAAAACCTGTATTTACAGCTGTAAACGTGGACTTTAGAAAAACAACAACTCACAAATCGTTCACGCTGTTCCATGCACCCTCCGTACGCTCCCTCTGTTCCGAGAGGTGCCACACACACACACACACACACACACACACCTCCCAAAGCTCTGGAAAAGCGGTAGGCAATTCTGATGGAGCCCGCGGCAGAACTTGGAAATTCCTCCTCGATGAGATCTAGCGACTTGAGATGTCAGCCCTGCCTGGAATTTCCTTGGCTTTGTTGAAGTGGGCCTGGGCAAACCCAATGTTTGTCCTGCGAACGGGCTCTTTGGCGGCCGACTTGGAAAACGGCGTTGGCTTTTCAGTAACGCAGGGAATTTCATTTCGGTGTTCTGTGTTGTTGGTTTTTTTTGCATCCAAAGCGCCTTGTGGGCATTATTTCACCCTTAACGACAACCCTTTAAAGCGGGGCAGTATTAATTCCCTCTCTGCACGTTGCAGATATCGGAGGACGAAGAGAATACTGGTTTGCTAAGGCAAGATTGAGGCCCATAAATGACAGCGCAACCTTAGGCACCGCTCTACTCGGAAGTAAGTGCCACTGAGCTCAGCACAGTCCTCAAGAGGGAAGTGGGCTGAGGGTGGCAGCTGTTCAGACCGACCCTGTGCCTGTCCTCCTCAGAAGCAACACCCCGCTGTGCTGCTTGGGGCTTACCTCTGAGTAGACCTGCAAAAGGTTGCATCGAAAGCCTCCAGACCCGATACACTTCCTGGGGCGAAGGAGGCAGGGCTTCGTACTTAGAGAGGACCGATCTCTGTTAGAGGACTGTGCCTGGCCAAAGTTTAGTTTGAAGATGAAGAATCCTAAAAAGGGACAAAAGGAGAAGGTGCTACACACCTGGGACTCAGCTACACTCGACAATCACCGTATTTTTCGCTCTATAAGACGCACCAGACCAAAAGACGCACCTCGTTTTTGGAGGACAAAAACAAGAAAAAAAATATTCTGAATCTCAGAAGCCAGAACAGCAAGAGGGATCGCTGCGCAGTGAAAGCAGCAATCCCTCTTGCTGTTCTGGCTTCTGGGATAGCTGCGCAACCTGCATTCGCTCCATAAGACGCACACACATTTCCCCTTACTTTTTAGGAGGGAAAAAGTGAGTCTTATAGAGCAAAAAATACGGTATGTTTTGTAAACATGTGACACTAGATGCCGCTGCAGAGCAGCGATCCGTCACCAAAGGGATTTTGCATCGAGAGCTTTTATAGCTTTTATTTTTCTATAGCGGTTTGTTGTGTTTTTTTAAATCAGTGTAGATCCAGCCCTGGAATGAGATGCATTTCTGTTTGAACTAGAGCCATTACTTCTTGATTTGTATCCGGCCATATGTGCAAATTTGTGGGCAGTGGTGAAAATCCTAGGCAATGCCTAACAGGGCAGACCTCCCCGGGACTAAGTCCCATTGAATCTAGTGAATCAAGTGTGAGGATTGCAGCTTTTGTCTCCCTCGGATGCTCTGCTGTACCAGATACTAAACCAGCGACTAGCTTTGGGTGCATGCCTGACAGGACCCTGTAATTTAGTGGCTGAACACCTGCTTTGCATGCAAGAGGTTCCGAGTTCAAGTCCTGGCATCTTCACTGGGAGAGACCCCTTCCTGAAATCCTAGAGCGGTGCTGCAGGCCAGTGTAAACAATACCGATGTCCTGACTCGGTTTAAGGCAGTGTCCTATTTAAGTTGGCCTCAGAGCGATGAGGACGAGAGTCGTACTTTTATTTCTATGGGAAGGTGGGTAGCAGCTGCTCTCCAGGTTAGTGAAACCCTGGGGATCCACTGGATGCAACAGAGATCTGATTGGGTGCAAAGCTGCTTCCTGTTATCCTCTGCCCAAAAAGGGGGCAGAGACCAGTTCCTTTGGAATGGGCGTTTCCCGAAAAGCAAAAGAGGGCAGTTTGGTTCCTTGGCAGAGGGAGGCAATTCCACTGGCAAAGCCTCTTGCGCCAGAAGTATATTATCCCAATTTTGCAGATGGAAAAACTGAGGCTGGGAGAGCAGAGGTCTTGTCCAGTGAGCAATGGGACTTCACAGTTCCTCAGGCTCCTGAGTGCTCCGTTATGCCAGCCCTGAAAAATCAACGAGGCCAGTGGGGGGTAAGGTGCCCTAAACTGCTTTTGCAATTTTGACCCCATGAGAAGCTGGGTTCTGTTGGGGGGGGGGTGCAGAGACTTTGCAAGCTGCCTGAGGCTTCTCCCCTCCCCTCCCTTAGTTGTTGCTGTTTGCATAGGTAATTTTTGCAATGTTTAAAGCTGTTTTGCATATTTTGCTCTGAGGGGCGAGGAGGCAAAGCGGAAATCCTGAACGGGCACTTTTCCTAGAAGGAAACTCCAGCCAAAGAGTGTGTGTGTGTGTGTGTGTGTTTTACTTCTGAGTAAATGCACACACCTAGGATCACTCTGTAAAGTGCTGTCTCTCCCACACCACCAAACTACGCTGGAACTGGCTCCTGAGACTTTGCCAGGCCTTGCCCATGTGATCTCAAGAACACCTTGGAAACAATAGGGGCTAGAAGCTTGCTCTGTTTCTTTGCTTTTTTTAAAAAAAGAAATCAAGATTCTCAAGAAGCCTACTCCTGAGGCTCAGCCTGCCCTCTGCAGCCACCAGAGTGCACTAGCCTGAAGCCTGCTTCTATTTGAAAAAGCCAACTTTTTTAAAAAATTAAAATTTAAAAAGCTGTTAAATGCAGCTGCAATTTTTTAATAAGGCTCCGACAGTAGAAAAGAAGGGAAGCTTCCACCTTCCAAGTTATACACAACTCTCCCACGAACCATCTGTTCATTGGAAAGCGTGTGTGCTTAAAATGCTTTTTTTAATTTTACCCCTTTTTTTTTGGTGGGGGTGATTTTTAAAAAAACGAATTTGCTGGACTTTCAGAGGAGGCTGGCAAGGTGTGTGGACCGAATTATTCGTGCCCAGACTTTATAAATACACAGGGGAGAGGGGAGACTGTGACCCTCCAGAGGGTCAGTTTCAGCTGCCACCAGTTTCCAGTGGCGTAGCGTGGGGGGTGCAGGGGGGGCCGGCCGCACCGGGCGCAACATCTGGGGGTTAGGGGTAGGGGGTGTAAATCCACAGGTTAGGGGGCGCAAATCCACGGGTTAGGGGGTGCAAATTACTTGCCTTGTGCTACGCCACTGCCAGTTTCAGCCAGCATGCCCAATGGCTGGGGCAAAGGGCCTCAACATCTGGCGAGCCAAAGTTTCTCCTCCCCTCTGTTACGCCGCAAGTGCCACACCCGGTCTGCAATCCTACACACTCCCACTTATTGTCCAATTCAATGGCATACGCTCCTGGGGAGATGCCCTCAATTGGGGCACGGCAAGGGCGGGGTGCCAGGGAGAATGAGTTGCCTTGCTCTGAGTCTAACAGCGCAGCTATGCCTCTTCAGTGAACATGGTGCTTTCAGGCGAAGGCTCTCTTATCTAGTTCAAATGCATCTGAAAGTGGGGAGAAGGCTGTTGTTAACAAGGAGAGCATGCGTTTCGAACGCAGAGCCCGGACGCACTCTCCGGAATGCTCGTCTTTTTTTTTTTTTTACACAATCCTTTAAATTTAAATCCTTTAAATTCCCAGGAGTTTATCTCAGTGAAGACCTTGCTTGGAAAATCAGTGCAACCCAGGTGGTTAAGAAAGCCCAACGGAGACTCCATCTCCTCAGAGTATTGCAAAAGAACGATGTCAATCAACATTTGATGACCTCCTTCTACCGGTCCGCAACAGAAAGTGTCCTTTCATACTGCATCACGGTGTGGGACGCTGGTTTGATATCAACCGATAGGAAGTGCCTACAGAGGGTGGTGAATACAGCACGAGATATTATGGGCTGTCCCGTGAATCCGCTGGATGACACTGAGGAAGAACGTTGCCTCAGGAGAGTGAGGTAAATTCTCAGGGATGATTCACACCCTGGCCGGCACTTTCTATACAAGTTGTACAAGTGACCATAAATTATTTCAATTCAATTTCAGTTTCCCTTTTGCACAGTTCTGGGAGCTGTTGCCCTTTTCATTTCCCCATCCGGTGCATGATATTTATTTAATTGTTGTTTTTTAAGTAAATAAATAGATAAATAAATAAATAAAATTTATGCCTCCTGCTTGATAGGGAAAAACAGCAATAACAACAACCCAAAACTGAACAGACCTTGAGGCATTTTTGGGAAGCTTCAGTCATGCCAACCAGTTGTGGGAAGGTGGAGGGAATGACACTTTGACAGTCGTACCTTGGAAGTCGAACAGAATCCATTCCGGAAGTCCGTTCGACTTCCAAAATGTTCGGAAACCAGAGCGCGGCTTCTGATTGGCTGCGGGAAGCTACTGCAGCCAATCAGAAGCCCCGTCAGGCGTTCAGGTTCCAAAGAATGTTCACAAAACGAAACACTCACTTCCGGGTTTGCGGTGTTCAGGAGCCAAAACGTCTGAATACCAAGGTGTTCAGGATCCAATGTACGATTGTATATAAAGGTAAAGGTAAAGGGACCCCTGACCGTTAGGTCCAGTCGTGACCGACTCTGGGGTTGGCGCTCATCTCGCTTTATTGGCCGAGGGAGACGGCGTACAGCTTCCGGGTCATGTGGCCAGCAGGACTAAGCCGCTTCTGGCGAACCAGAGCAGCGCACGGAAACACCGTTTACCTTCCCACCGGAGCGGTACCTATTTATCTACTTGCACTTTGACGTGCTTTCGAACTGCTAGGTTGGCAGGAGCAGGGACTGAGCAACAGGAGCTCACCCCGTCGCAGGGATTCGAACCGCCGACCTTCTGATCGGCAAGCCCTAGGCTCTGTGGTTTAGACCACAGCGCCACCCGTGTCCCGTGTTGAGGGGGCGTTTAAATGGTGACTGCTTGTTGTAAGGCACACCATTGCTGGTGGGCTTTTATGCAGTGGGTTCCTTCCCACAATTCAGAGTGGCTGGGGCATCCCAGTCAGGTGGGCAGCATAGAAATAATAAAATCAGCATTATTATTATGTTCTGTTTGGCCCCTATTAGATGCCTAAGACCCCAGCCTCAAAGCTAGGGTGCCTCCGTTAAACCCCTGGGCTTGGCAACAGGGAGCCCTCAAGATATCTTTTGGGACTACACCTCTCATCATCCTTTACCCTTTGCAAGGCTGGCAAGAATCTGACTCCAATTCGACGGTGGCTCCCTGCTTGCTCACCTGACATCATTTCCCTCTGTTAGCTTTACTTTTTCACCTTTTTCCTGAAGCGGAAGGTTTTCAAGTATTTGTGGCCTCTTTTCATGGGGCAGTTGTGCCTTTGAGTGGAAAAGATGCGTTCCTTTTTAGGTTTCGTTGATTGGAATTTAATGTTCATGGACTGCGTTGTAAGTCCGCTTTGCAAGCAAAGAGACTGATAATCATTAAGAATACTTGGGGTGGAACATACCGTATTTTTCGCTCTATAAGACGCACCAGACCACAAGACGCACCTCGTTTTTGGAGGAGGAAAACAAGAAAAAAATATATTCTGAATCTCAGAAGCCAGAAGAGCAAGAGGGATCGCTGCGCAGTGAAAGCAGCAATCCCTCTTGCTGTTCTGGCTTCTGGGATAGCTGCGCAGCCTGCATTCGCTCCATAAGACGCACACACATTTCCCCTTACTTTTTAGGAGGGGAGAAGTGAGTCTCATAGAGCAAAAAATACGGAATGTGGTTGGGATATCTTTTCTTAAAAAAACACACCTCTACATGGACAGAAGAAGCCCTGAATTTGCTTGTTAGATAGCCAGCTGTTGAGCACAGGCTGGCTTGCCTTGGCATATTGCCAGTCACCGCTGCGGGATCATGCCCACTTCTGACACCAGGTTGCCCCCACTCGCAATGCTGCTTTAGGCCGGGGTGGGGACTCTCTGTGCCCTTCCAGATGGCGCTGGACTCCAACTCCCAGTAGCCAGCAGGGGAAGTAGTCAAGGATGATGGGAATTGTAGTTCAACAACTTTTGGAGACCCATAGATTCTCTCTCTCTCTCACACACACACACACACAAACAGGAATGTTTAAGTATATAGTAAAATTCTGGCATATTTCAGACTAGCCTGCCGCAGGAGATCATGTGTAGCAATACATATACATATATATATAGATATATCTCTATGTTTAAAAAGATACATTTTTTTTGGTCAAATCGCTACCCTTGGCATATTTGGCTCCTCTGCCACCGAAGCTAAGCTGTTGGGTGTGAGTGTTTTAAAATGTGCTTTAAAATCTGATATACGCCCGGGATCGAGGGTGGGGGTTGGGGTGGTGGTGGAAGGGTGGCTGAGAGCGGAGGTAATGGGTGGGATGAATCTAGGGAGGAAGTGTGGCCTAATGGTTAGAGCGTTGGAGCTGGAAGAGCAGAGTTCGAATCCCCCACTCAGTCATGGAGCTCACGGAGGATGAAACGGGGGGGACGGGACCTTTTGCCCCACCTAGAGATCATTGGAAGATAAAGGGGGCATATAAATGAAATAAATAAACAACGATAATAAGTCAGAGCCAGGGAAACAGAGCTTGGGCTTCTGGGTAAGGAAGGGGTAGCAGCCTGGGGAGATACAGATGTTTCTGGGTGACAAACTCCACAAAGGAGTCTGGGACTGATGCGAGTTGGAGGTTCAGCCATAGCTGAAGGGCCCCAGATATCCGTCTGTCCCCACAGCAATGGGGTAATGGGGGGTGGAAACAGAGACGGGGTGGGACAGGGTTAAAGGACTCCACAGCCTGGGGAAAGGGGTGGTTGAGAAAACCCCTGGGACAGACAATGCGCTCTACGTGGGGCTGCTTTTGAAGGTGACTCGGAAACTGCAATTAATCCAGAATGTGGCAGCCAGACTGGTTACTGGTAGCGGCCACTGAGACCATATAACACCGGTCCTCAAAGGCCCAAATTGGCTCCCAATACGTTTCTGAGCACAATTCAAAGTGTTAGTGCTGACCTTGAAAGCCCTAAACGGCCTCTGTCCAGTATACCTGAAGGAGCGTCTCCACCGCCAAGGGCCTTCTGGCGGTTCCCTCATTGCGAGAAGTGAGGTTACAGGGAACCAGGCAGAGGGCCTTCTTGGTGGTGGCGCCTGCCCTGTGGAATGCCCTCGCAGCAGATGTCAAGGCAATAAACAACTATTTTACTTTTAAAAGACAACTGTTTACGGAAGTTTTTAAATGTCTGACGCTGTATTGTTTTTAATATTCGGTTGGAAGTCGCCCAGAGTGACTGGGGAAACCCAGCCAGATGGGTGGGGTATAAATAAATTATTATTATTATTATTATTATTATTATTATTATTAGGCCAGTGGCACACCTAGTCAATGCAGAATAGCAGGCTGCTCTCAAGGCAACCTGAATTTCAATGCTGGTTTGGCACACATTCCGTTCTCTTTAAACCAGCTTTGCTTTTAATTCAATTGTATGCTATAATGATGTTATTAACATGTTGCAAGCTGCCCTGAAATCCCAATTTTTTTGGGGGGGGGGGATACAAATATAGAGAATTGTAGAGATGGAAGGGGTCTCATGGGTCATCTAGACCAACCCCCTGCAATGCAGGTAATAATAATAATAATAATAATAATAATAATAATAATAATAATAATAATTTCAACATCCTGTTCTCACAGATACTTGTGGGAAGCCTACAAGTGGAATTCGAGCACAAGAGAAACTCTCCCCTCCTGTGGTTTCCAGCAACCAGTTTTCAGAAGCATTTCTACCTCCAACTGGGGAGGGGGCTGATGGCAACAAGGCCCTGCCAGGCCCTCCAGTGGCCCCTGCAACAGAGATGCACTTAGATGCAGCCGGTTGGCAGCTAAGAACACACCATCCAACAGGACTCTTTGTTGCAAGAAAACCAATTCTGAATGCCCCACCCCTGCAATTAAGACAATTTGAAGGGCGGTTAATAAACACAGGGAAGGGGCAATTTGTCCTGCCACCGTCCCCTCTAAGAATGAAACAAATTCACGGGAGGATCAATAAGCAGCTTTTGTGGACATGGCAGCCAAACAGAACCTCCAAAGGCAAATTAATGGGAGAAGCTTGCAAATAGCAGATAGGCTTAGGGTTTAAATATGTAATGTGATGAATTAATATGTTTAATGATGAACTGGAAAGGGGGAAAAAAGATGTTAAGCAATTAAGTTAATTTTATAAGAATAACGGTTTTGAAAACCGTTAAAATGATATACAGGTGAAACTTGAAAAATTAGAATATCGTGGGAAAGTTCCTTGATTTCAGTAATTCAACTTAAAAGGTGAAACTAATATATGAGATCGACTCATGACCTGCAAAGCAAGATAGGCTTCTACTTCTCAGAGGTCCAGTCTTGCTCAGTTTGCAATCCTTGTTTTGCTGATTTCCTTGAATATTCTAATTTTCTGAGATTGTTAATTTGGGGTTTTCATCAGCTGTACACCATGATCATCTCAATGACAACAAATCAAGGCTTCACATATATCGCTGTGCATGTCACGAGTCGATCTCATATATTAGTTTCACCTTTGAAGTTGAATTAGTGAAATAAAGGAACTTTTCCACGATATTCTAATTTTTCGAGTTTCTCCTGTACACTGAAATTCAACCAGGGGGATACGAGGAAGTCACTTAACAATGATTCTAAGTTTAGTTTAAATAAGGTTGAGATTTGTTTTTAAAAAATTTGGAAAATCAATAAAAAAATTTGAAAAAACAAAACCTCCAAAGATAGGGGCAGTCTACCTCTCAGCAACCAAAGGGAGTTTTTTGTGTGTGTAAGCAAGTCTTTTCATGCCCTGCTGCTTGTGAGTGCTCTTAGGCTGCACACTGTCAGAACCAGTCCACTGGGCAGATGAGGTTTTGGTCTGATCAATCAATGCACAACAGATATTTTTTTTGGGGGGGGGGGGGTTGGAATGGTTGAATGCAGATAGAATGGGAAGTGGGAAGAGGGTCTGGAAAGGCAGTGTGCTATTGGGTGGGGAGGTGGGGGGCTGGCGTTCCAGATCTCTGTTCCCAAGAATCAGCCATGCCTTTGGGCTGTGCAAAGTCTCTAAGCTGTGTTGTGTATACAGAATCATAGAGCTGAATAGTCCAATGTAGGAATAACCCTCTGCAATGCATATATATATATGTATATCTACACACACACACACACACACACACACACAGATACGTGTATCAGTTGCATACTGTTTGATTTGTTCCCCTGAAGAGAGAACTCTTCTGCAATAATATTTTGCTTGCATCTTCTTGGGTTAGCCAGTTCACACACACACACTCGGACACGCTGGAAACATCGGCTATCTGCAGAACAGTAAAAAATAAAATAAAATTCAAGTCTGTTGCTGGAGGCAGTGTTGTAACCCTTATCAATAGGTTCCTTTCCTTTCTTCTTCTTTTTTAAACAGTTAGCCCTCCATGTGATCAGGAATATTTGGCTGTTGAGGAAGGGGGCGAGGAGGAGAGCCTCCCCCCCCAGCCTCGCCCCGCTGCGCTCTTTCCTCTTTCCGTTTCGGCGCAGCCACGGAAATGCCGCCGCGAAGGCACTTCATCTACCTGCCCTCATTTGCGGAGCCTTCTTCAGAGACGCGCCCTAGCATCCGAACGAGTCCCCCGTCCCCTGGCCCTTCGTCCGCACTCCGTCCCGGACGCCAAGGCGGAAAAAGCTTCTCCTTTTGCACCCGGCAGAGCTCTTGGGGGGTGGGGGAAAAGACCCAGGCCCTTTCCGACGCCATTCGAGGAACAGGCACTATCTGTCGACTCACCCGCCGTAGAAAGGAAGAAAAATTTGGTCCTGTGGTTTTTCTTTTTCTCTTCTTCTTCCGAACGTTTTAAAAAAAATAGAGTTGCTGTAATATATATTTATATATCCTTATATATATATATTTCTCTCTTTCTCTTTCTCTCTCTTCTATTTATATACACAACACGGTTTAAATTAGAAAGCCGGCTGTTAAAAACGATGCAACCAAGTCTTCAGGTTGGTCCATTGGCTAACTGGGGGGTAGCTGTCCGTGGTGCTGAATTCCCCGTCGCACACCCTGTGAATCCTTTCAGGAGGACGTTGTGAAAGGTGTTGTCGTTGTTGCTGGATGTTGGCTGGGTTGGTTTGTTGTCGTGGGCTTCCGCCTGCACCCCCCACTCCGCCCAAGGAAGGTGGGGAATTGTTCGGGGGGGGGGGTCCCTTCTTTAAAACGAAAGAACGAAATCAACTGGAAGAGGGGATACTTAGCTTCACCTAAAGGAGAAGAAGAGAGAGAGAGAGGTTGGAATGCAAAGTTGCCGAAGTCACACACCTGTTGTCGTCCCCCCCCCCCCCATATGATAAAATACAGCATTGTGCATGGGGGGGGGGGCGTGTGCGTTCAGATCAGATCAGGGATCGAAACCATTAGAGGCTGCAAGCACTTAAAATATTTTGGTACCCCATACATATCTAATTCAAAATATAAAACAATAATGAATGGTGAACTGGAATTTCATTTTTTCAAAATGAAATGAAGCCTACGGTAAGATGGAAGATGATGCTTATTTTTGTATACTTCCACTTTATTTGAATTTTTCTTTCCCCTCCTCCTTTTTGATCAGATCCTCAAAACTAATCTGGCGTCTATACCTAGTGGAGATCAGGCCCCCACCCTGCCTTAATAATAATAATAAATTTTATTTATACCCCGCCCTCCCCAGCCAAGACCAGCAAGCCCATAGGGAAATTCGTCTTGCGAAGCAACTCGAAAAACAAGCAACTCGTCTTGCAAGTTTTTTGTCTTGCGAGGCATTCGTCTTGCGAGGTACCACTGTATTTATTTTGCTTATTGGTTCATCCAGCCCTGATTCAGATCCATGGGGTCCAAAGCCCTGGAGGTGCCCCATGGCTGGCGGGTGAGAAAGAGAGGATCCCTACTACTCTCAGAGGGAGCCTTGCCCAAACGCTGCAATTTTTCCACTGAGGGGAGTTCTTTCGGTCCATTGTATAGCTTTGGTTGCCCTTTGGCTGGAGCTTTCCGGACTCCGTGACATCCTTTCATTTACGTACTGCGGGACTGCAGTTTCCATCGCAGGGACGCACAGTTCAGTAGGGGTGGCTGGCATCCTTAGGTCGCTTCAATTGCACCTTCAATCTTTTCATCCCGATCTGGAACCCATTCATAGCCTGGATGGCTGTCTGGGCACTGGATGGGTTGTCGAAACTCACAAAGCCTGAACAAAAGGGGGAGGCAAAGATACGACATGATACGATATGATGATCATTATTGTCATTGTCCCATACAGAACAACGGAATTGGAAAAATCTACATCAGACATTCAAAAACCAACAATAACCCTTGATCGCTCACCGAAACATTTGCTCTGGTTTGTTGCACGATCCATGAAAACTTTGGAGGAGATGATGTTCCCAAAGGGAAGGAACATCTGCATGAGTTCGTTGTCGCCAAACTCCTGAGGGAGGTGGTAGATGAAAAGGTTGCATCCTTCGGGACCTGTGGTCAAAGAGGCAGCATTGCATAGTGGTTAGAGCATCAGACTAGGAGCAGGGAGGCCTTGGGTTCAAATGCCCCCCGTTCAGCAAGGAAACACCCTTGAGTGACCACAAGCCTGTTGCATTCTTTAGCTTGTATCCCACTAAGGGCGGGTGGGGAAACCTCTGGCCACCATGAAGGAATCCAAGTGGTCCTCCTACAAGCAATTTCCAGCAAACTGAAGGAATGGGTTTCCCAAATCTAAAAACCTGACTGTGCAGTCAATCTGAAACGGGCCCCCCAAATCCCATTTTTCCTTCTCCAAGGGTGCATTAGTTAAAAACCCTTAACTTGAGCTCTTGAGCAAATGTATAACAAAAACACAGCTGTATAAACAAAGCTCTTTCCTTTATCAGTCATGACGCCTAATGAATGGCCTTGCCAGTTCCAAAGTGGAGCAGGGATGACACATTTGGGTCTTATCTTACATCCTGACTACACTGACGCACAGACCTTGTCAGCCCCCCAGGAACGGCGCCAGGAGTGCTCTTAGAGTTGGTGACCTTCTTACCCCAAGATAAGGATTACAGGAACACCCTTTTATGGTCAAGAGTACAGGAGCAGGAACATCTGTGCTGTCAACTTACGTGTATGAGCTTACGTGTCTGGATTCCTGGGGAAGGGGGGAGAGGGTGCCTGGAGGTTATATATACTGCATGGAATCTCTCATTTCTTTGGACTTGCTGTGGACTGACCACGCAAGTGCCTTCTGCTATCCGGAGAGCAGAATAAACTCTTTCTCTGAACCAAACCTCAGTGTCATTTGACTCCTTCCTCCCTGTTCTGGGAGCAACGCTCACCCTACCAATCGGTAAAGTCTAATAAGGCTACAAAACTATGCCCTCCCATCAGCAGAAGACGACTAACCTTCTCGTTGCTGCTGCTGGATTATTGGAAGGGGCTGAGGGATGGGCTGAGCGACCGGGGTGATGGTGGTGGCTGGGTAGACAGCTGAGCGGGGAAAGAAAGGGGAGACAGAGCAGTCATTTGATTATTTTTCATGTATTTTGGTTTTTCAAAACATATTTTTCTTTCTTCAAATTTCGTTGATCGGAAATCAAAATGCGAAATGCCTCAAATCAGAGCAAAACGCTGTCAATAAATCCAGCCTAATACTATATACAGTTTGCATTTTAAAAAAACACACAAACAAATAAAATAATCAAATTAAGGAAAGGAAAAACCAACAAATAAAGCTACTAACATACAGATTCAGGTACCACTGTAATTCTGTAAGTTTCAAAAGCAGTGAGCTTAAGGCGAGTCGTTCTACATATTTTGAAACGGCCCTTCATCCTTGCTGTCCCCTCTGGCCCTGATCAATGCCATACGCAAATCTTGAAATTAGAATATAATCTATAACGCTTCACCAGCCTTAGAAAAATGTGTGTATTCCCCAGGTCAAGTTCCACTCTCATGCACACGGTACCTGCATACTGCTGGACTCCGGTGAAGGCTGGGTGCAGAGTCTCTGCTACCGATGGGTTCTGGGCTAAAAGAGGAGAGATCTTATTTTATTTTTCTAAAGGAACGGACCTGTTGAGAAGAAGGGAAGTCCTAAAATGTGAACGAGCTAAAAAAATAATAATGAATTGGAGTTGGGAGTGGAAATTGGGAGTCGCAACAGCATTTTGAACCGTTGCTCAAAACAGACATCAGAACGAAACAGCCAGCAACCAACTCAGAACCTTGAGGACTAGAATGAGCAGGTTTACTGAAGATGGTAGTCGGGAGAGATGAGAGTTGGAGTCCACCATCATCTGGAAGGAGCATAGGCTGCACATCCGTATCTTCCTCTCTGTGCCTGTTTCCCAGCACCCCACCTTTCCTACCTGTGCAGGGAAGAAGCCCATTTGTATAAACGGCCTCCAAGGTGGGATGGCTGCTCGGAATGGGGACCACTCCTGCAAAGCTGTTGGTGATGGGGGCCACCAGTCCCGGGATGGCAGTCGTGCCCAAGAGAGGAGGCGAGTGTAACCCTGCAGATCAGAGGCAGAAAAGCGGGTGGGTGTAACTTTCCTTTTAACAACAACAACCATCTTTATTACGGTCCAGAGACCCAGCAAATCATTACAAAGCAATACACAATTCATACAGCCTACCTCCAGGTTAAACAAGCATTTTGTTCAGAACATAGGGATCATTGAGATTTTAGGATTTAAGGGCATAAGATTTAAGGTTTTCTTTCTCTTTTTTTTATTAGATTGGAGTATAGATAATTTTTTAGATATTGATGGGAGGATAAGGTCTAAATGGTTTAAGATAAATAAGTGAGTAAGCAGTGAAGGATGGAAAGAATTTGCTGATTTAATTATTAACTGGAATACAAAAAGGGAGGTGGGAGGAGGTCGAGGAAACAAGTCATTGAAGGATGGAATTGTGAAAAATGGAAGGGTTTCTTTTTTTAAATGTTTTTTTTTTCTCTTGTGGGTGGGGTGGAGGTGTGGTTTTTATGTACTTTTTAATTTTTTTATTCTTGTTTCTTTCTTTATTTTTACTGTATTTTGTTCTTTTCAAATTTTTCTGTATTTGTTAAAATTGGAATAAATATCATTTAAAAAAAAAAAAAGAATATAGGTATCATTGGTTCTTGCAACCACCGATAAAAACTTTGCCACTGTTCTAGCGTTGTCCGGTCTTCCAATAGGAACCTGACATAGTGAGCCTCTGATTTTCCCGGGAAAGGCACCAGCAAGGGTAGTATCAGTTCAGCCCTGGCTTGCTCATATTTTGCACAGTGCAACAAAATATGTTTTAGGGAATCGATGTCTTGAGCACACGAGCAAAGTCTGTCTTGGTAGGGAACTCCTCTCAACACTGCAGAAGGAAAGACGTTTAGTCTGGCTTTGGTGAAAAGCCTTCGATAGTTTGGTACTGTCAGGTTTTTAATGTAAGATGTTAAAGACATGCCCATATTGTACCCTTTAAACAGCTCTGGGGACAGCATTGGAGCCTGCCCCTCCGTGCATCCAGATGTGCCTTCCCCCCTCAGAAGCATCCTTACACCAAGTGCTTGTTCGTCTACTGTTTACACTGAGTGGCACCTTTCGCACACGCTTTTCAACCAGGGCCGTCAGGAATCGAACCCAGGACTATCTGCATGCAAAAACAGATACTCTTTCCATTGAACTAGCTCTCCAGGGAGAAACAAAGGAGAGGAGCTGGCGAGAGGCCAAGTTACAGGGAACCAGGCAGAGGGCCTTCTCGGTGGTGGCACCCGCCCTGTGGAACGCCCTCCCATCAGATGTCAAAGCGATAAACAACTACCTGACATTCAGAAGACATCTGAAGGCAGCCCTGTTCAGGGAAGTTTTTAATATGTGACATTTTAGTGTATTTTTCATCTTTGTTGGAAGCCACCCAGAGTGGCTGGGGTACAAATAAATTATTATTATTGTTGTTGTTGTTGTTGTTGTTGTTGTTGTTGTTGTACCAGGTCGGAACATTTACCTGTCTGAAGTTCTGCATTCTCTACCATGCATGGCAGAAAATATAAAATTAACCGGCAATCCGCCTCCATCTGGATTGTGGAAAATAATGTAGGAGTGCAAATATCCAGAGAGTTGGGTTCAGATGGGATTACTATGAGGAATTATAAAATATGCATCAAGCCATTGTGTCCGCCATGAAAGCATGGCATTGACTGGGTTCGATTCATTGACAATAATTTCTGATCAAATCCCACAACCCTCCGCATCTCTGGCCATTTCCTCTACTGCCCATTTCGCTCTGCTTGACAAGTCACGTACGCAGCCCAGTTGCTGCATCCGGCATCCTGGGTCATAAAGATGATGGTTAGCTTTGATGTAGTTTAATCTTTAGATAGATCTGGAAGACACAAGATTTACCCACCCTGGAAGAATGGCAGATGAAGGTGATGGACTATATGGAATTGGCGGAAATGACCGGCAGAATCCGAGACCAGGGAGAAGAGTCGGTGGAAGAAGATTGGAAGAAATTTAAAGACTATTTACAGAAATACTGCAAAATTAATGAATGTTAGAATGATGTTAGATTGAAGTCAAGTGGTTTTTAGCAGCAATGTTATAAAGGAATATGAAAAAATGGATTGTTAACAGGTGATAATCTAAAGCTATAATATATTAAGATAAAAGATTAAGATAAAATCAAAGAGGGAAAGGATTTGCTGAATTAACTAACAGAACTGGAATAAAAGAAAGGGAGGTGTGAGGAGGTCAGGGAAACAAGCAAATGAAAGATAAGATGTGGAAAGACTGATCTGTTTTTAACTGTCTTTATTTTGTATTTTCTTTTTCTTTTTATTCTTCTTTTTTATTTTTGTAATATGTTGAAATGTCAATAAATATCTTATAAAAAAAAATCTTTAGATAGATCTTAGGGCCAGGAAGAGGGTTCACAAGAATATGGTATATACTGCCATCCTTCCAGGAGATGGTAAATACCACTCATCCTTTCTTCCTTTATTGCTTGTTTATGACCTCCGGGTTTGCTAAATGCATTCCTCCTTTTTAGTCCTGTTTTAATTACCCCAGAAGTATGCATGCTTAAATTAGCTTTTCGTAGTTTGACTTTGTCCCCACATGGGTTTTTTTTAAATGCTTGGAGGAAATCTGATTGGCTCTCCTGTACACTGTGTAAAAAGTTCTTTTGTGAATAAAACGACCTGGGCCGGAGCGTGGACAGGAATTATTATTATACGCACTCCTCCCAGAGTCTTGCTGGTTCAAGCCTCTGTGTGTATTTTATTATCAGAGTCCAATCCTTCCTTTACTTTGGGAAGGCCTCAAATATTAAAGTTTGTTGGATCAGTGCTGGTCATATAGTGGAGAAGTACAAACCTACTAGATTTGGCTTGCATCTCTCATTAGGCCAGCCCTGTCATTAGGCAGCTGGGGCCGAGGGAGGGGAGCGTACTGTAATAGAATTTTAAGGTCATATACGTATAATAAATGTTCATAAATGCACCAATGTCTGGAGCAGCACTGGAAGACCTTCTTGAAACTATTTTGACTCCCTGAAACCATTTTGACTCCCAAGCTGACCAAATGTTTTCTCTGCAAGGAGGGAGGGGGTGAAAGAACCTACCCATTGTCACAGGAATTAAGTAATCACTATTTCAAAAGGAATGGCCAGACTACCAGGAAAGGCAATCAGATTATTAGAAAACCTGCCAGCCAGGAAAAACAACAACACACTCAAATTTCTGTTGTAGACCACCTTTTCTGTGATGTGGATATGATGTTTCTGGGGGGTGGTCTTGGGCCACACCCCTTCTGTGATGTATGTATGATGAATGGAGGGGTGGTCTTGAGCTCCAGGGCAGGGGATTTAAAATGTCTATATAAGGGGGGGCACACCTTTGTTTGGGGCCCTCCTCCTTTCCTGCGTTTGAGGGGAGCACCCTGTTGCAACAGATCAATAAAGATCAAGCTTACGAGCTGCTTTGCTTCTCAATATTCTCTGGTTGGCCTCTGTTATTTTCTCCTACCAATAGGGAACCCAGGTAAGGACTCTATATGGATACCCCATCAGGGAAGAAGGGCAGATTTTGTTTACAACAGTACAAAGGCAAAAATCACGTTGGCTGCTCTGTCCCCTTTTCCCTCTGGCTTGCCCAGGAGGCAGGGTGGCCCCCAGGCTGGGAAAACTTCCCCACCCCTGATACCAAGGATACGCACCTGAGGTTTGTGCAACAGGAGTGGCTGGCAAGCCATTTAGGCTGACGGTGCCGATTTGCTGGATGTGGCAGGGGGAGAAAGTGATGCTTGGGCTGACGAAGCTTCCATGAGATGCCGAGAGGACAGTCTGCTGCTGCATTAGCTGAGAAAAGAAAAGAAAAATGTAGGCAAGTCTCCAGTGATGCAGAGGTTGCTTTGTGTGTTAGTGAAGTCGTGCCTATTGGGAAACACCATTGAAAAAGCCTGCAAACACACTCTAAATCTAAACCAGGCTAAGCCAGGCAGGGGGCCAATCCACTGTCCCTCAGACCTTGTGGAGGGCCAGACTATATATATATATATATATGAACGAATTCCTATGCCCCACAAATAACCCAGAGATGCATTTGAAATAAAAGGACACATTCTACTTATGTAAAAACACGCTGATTCCCGGACCATCCACGGGCCGGATTGAGAAGGCGATTGGGCCTGATCCGACCCCCGGGCCTTAGTTTGCCTACCCGTCCACCCTTTCTCAACCTGTGAGTCCCCAGATGTTGTTGAACTACAACTCCCCCCTAGCTAGCAAGGCCAGAGCTCAGGGATGATGGGAATTGTAGTCCAACAACATCTGGGGACCCACAGGTTGAGAACCGTTGTCTTAGACCATAAAGGTAAAGGGTAAAGGGACTCCTGACCATTAGGTCCAGTCGTGACCGACTCGGGGGTTGCGGCGCTCATCTCGCTTTACTGGCCGAGGGAGCCGGCGTACAGCTTCCGGGTCATGTGGCCAGCATGACTAAGCCACTTCTGGCGAACCAGAGCAGCGCACGGAAACGCCGTTTACCTTCCCGCCGGAGCGGTACCTATTTATCTACTTGCACATGACGTGCTTTCGAACTGCTAGGTTGGCATAACATGCTGCAAATTTTATATCCCAATTCCACAATCCTTCCCATGTTGCTCTTCTTCCGTTCTTACAGCCATGTCGTGACGGGTGCCCTGCTGAACGCAGGCACACAGAAACATGCACCCCGGATTCACACACCCCCCCAGCCCTCCCTCTGCTGCCTCGCGTCCAGGCAGATACTCACGGCCTGAGCATATGTGCTGTACGGGGTGAAGGGCAGCGCAAAGGAAGGCGTGAGGATCCCCAGTTGTCCCACCATCTGCTGCATGCGCCGGAGGGTCCTTTCTTTGTCTGTGTCGGCAAATTTCACCACAAGGCTGGAGGAAGCGCCCTAGTTTGCAGGAGGAAAGGCACAGGCGTCAGACAGGCGTCATGACTCTAGCATTACGGGGGTTGGACTAGATGACCCCGGGGTACCCTCTAACTCTGAAGTTCTATGGTTCCAACACTGGCCTGAGATCGGCTGCGGGGAGCCTCCTGCTGCCTGCCACTCCTCTCTAGCACAGCGGCAGCCAAGGAGGACTGGGCGCGACTCCCTGCAGAGCTGCTGCCAGTCCGTGCAGACAACAGCAGCCAGGGAGGACCAGCAATTTAACACTGCACAGGGCAGTTCGGATTTAAATCAGCCCTTTATTCCAAATCATGCAGACTGGAGTCTTGTTTTCGGTAGCCAATCTGGTTAGAGCTGCCCGGAACCCTACAAAGCCCCACGGACAGTCATTAACAGTTCCTTTCCCACTCACCCCCAAAAAACTCCCAACCCTCCTTGTTAAAAGCTGCCTGGAAAGAGAGAGATGTCAAGAAATTGAGGGCAGCCAAAGAAGAAAGAGAGAGAATAAAAATCTGATCAGAGCAGCATCTGAGAGCCTCTCCAGAAATGAATGTGAATGTTTACTTAATCCCACCTTCCCTCCCAGGAACTCAAGGTGAGCTACACAGTTCCTCCCTGCCTTATTTTATCCTTACAATAACCCTGAGAGGTAGGTTCGGGTTGTGAGAGGCTGCGACTGGTCATTCCTATGAGCTGCGTGGGGATTCGAATTCGGCTCCAACACTGCTACAACCACAAAATGTGGCCACATAATCCAAAACCCATAACGGTTCGGAAGGCAGAATTTAGTGGATGAATTGGTTCGATTAAATAACTTTAAAAAAAAAAAAAATGCTGTCGGTTAATTAGGCAACTTGGGAAAAAGTTTATTTTTAAGCACAATAACTGTAGGTGGCAGCCATCATCTTTAAAAAGGCATTTCGGAACCACCACCCACCCTGAGCAAGACAGGAGCTCTAAGATGGACTCTATAGCCTCCCACACGGATCCGCCATATTGTGACTCGTTTTCCCATCGGCTGTTCCCCTCTGGAGGATTTCGACTCGCCTTGGGCAAATGGCTGGTTGCAACGCCGGCTCACACCCCAAAGGAACCCAACCACCCACCCACCCCGAATTCTGACGGTACCTTACTCACAGGCATAGTTTGGCTGCCATGAAGGGCGTGGATCGCTGCCTGAGCCTCCGTGTGAGAGGAGAATTTAACAAAGGCACAGCCTGGAGGGCGTCAGAGGAGACAGAGAGAGACAGAAGAGGAGGACAGAAAGGAAAGCTGCAAGTCAGAACAGAGCTGGAGGAAAGTATAGTTTATGGAACATTGCCTGTTCAAATGGGAGGGAAGAATCCAATGGGCCCCTCTTTGTGCAAAATTCCCATGGCCCCCCGCCCTACTTAATTTCCCATGGACCCCTCTTTGTGCAAAATTCCCATGGCCCCCCACCCTACTTAATTTCCCATGGACCCCTCTTTGTGCAAAATCCCCATGGCTCCCCACCCTACTTAATTTCCCATGGACCCCTCTTTGTGCAAAATTCCCATGGCCCCCCGCCCTACTTAATTTCCCATGGACCCCTCTTTGTGCAAAATTCCCATGGCTCCCCACCCTACTTAATTTCCCATGGACCCCTCTTTGTGCAAAATTCCCATGGCCCCCCGCCCTACTTAATTTCCCATGGACCCCTCTTTGTGCAAAATTCCCATGGCCCCCCGCCCTACTTAATTTCCCATGGCCTCCATTCATGCCAGGAGCAACTCCACACTACAAGCAAGCATATGGCATGACTTTTGAGCCATAGGCGACCTTCCAGCCACACAAAGCTTATAAGTTTTTACACAGAGAGATAGAGATAGAGAGAGAGAGTCAAGGAAGAGGCATTATCACAGTTCAAATACAAGGTGTGGTTTTGAGGGCCAGGCAGAGAGCCCTGGGGGCCACATTGGGTTCTCAGGCCTGAGGTTCCCAACTCTTTTCACACACCATAATAACATGCAACCCTCCACAGCATATCAAGAGGGTGTTTCCCCCCTCTTTTACATTAGCCGATAGCCTTGCTGAAGGTATTAGAGCACTGCCACCAATTATTTATTACAATGACTTTCCAAAACTCTCCAATCAAACCTGGCAAGGCATAAACGCAAAAGCAAGAGGCTAGTCCTCTTGGTAAATGCCTTTTTGCTATTGTTGCCCCCCCCCCCGCCACCCCCTGTGAGAGATGCTGTGAGGCACCCGAGTGCAAAGAATGTAATAATAATAATAATTAATATTAATAATAATGCAGCCTGAGGACAGCCAATTCCCAGAGTTCTTTGTGGAGTGCTTTGGGAGTGAAACCAGTTTCAAAACGGATTGAATTTGCAAACAATTATTCCCTTCGAGAAGAGGTCAAGTCTGTTCTTGAAGGGACAGCTCAGCTAGTAGAGCACAAGACTCTTAATCTCAGTGTGGTGGGTTCGAAACCCACGTTGGGCAAAAGATTCGTTCCCCATCCTAGATGGATGGAGGACCAGAGACTGACCTTTGCTGTTGCCGTCGGGCCCTCTGAGCACCGTGCACTCGTCAATGACCCCGAAAGGTTCAAAGAGGCGCAGTATGTCTTCTTCCGATTGCTGCTTGTTCAACATGCCCACAAAGAGCTTTCTGTCCCCTAGAGGGGGGGAAGAAAACAAAACCACAGAACCATAAACTTTCTGTGGGTCTCTCAGGATGGAGGGGGGAAAGATGGGGCAATCTGTAGGAGTGCAAATATCCAGAGTGTGGGGTCAGGTGGGATTACTATGAGGAATTATAAAATATGCATCAAGCCATTGTGTCCACGATGAATGCATTGTCTTGACTGGGTTTGATACATTGACAATAATTTCTGATCAAATCCCACAACCCTCTGCATCTCTGGCCATTTCCTCTACTGCCCATTTCTCTCTCTTCACAAGTCATGTACACAGCCCAGTTGCTTAGACAGGCAGGCGTCCTGGGTCATCAAAGATAGTGGGCAAGTTTCTTTGCTGTAGCTTTTCTGATATGTTAATCCTAGGATGTTAATCTTAGGGCCAGGAAACAGATCTCACCTGAAGGTGATAATGATTGCTGTCCTCCTGGCCATCCTTCTTATCATATGTAAAAAGGTAAAGGTACCCCTGCCCGTACGGGCCAGTCTTGACAGACTCTAGGGTTGTGCGCCCATCTCACTCAAAGAGGCCAAGGGCCAGCGCTGTCCGAAGACACTTCCGGGTCACGTGGCCAGCGTGACAAGCTGCATCTGGCGAGCCAGAGCCGCACACGGAAACGCCGTTTACCTTCCCGCTAGTAAGCGGTCCCTATTTATCTACTTGCACCCGAGAGTGCTTTCAAACTGCTAGGCTGGCAGGCGCTGGGACCGAACAGCGGGAGCGCACCCCGCCGTGGGGATTCGAACCGCCGACCTTTCAATCGGCAAGCCCTAGACTCTGAGGCTTTAACCCACAGCGCCACCCGCGTCCCATATTGATTGTTTATCACCTCCCAGGGTTGCCAAATGTCCTCCTTTGTAGTTCTGCTCTTTGTTTACCCCAGAAATAGGTGTGCTTGATTAGTTTTGGTAGTTTAACTTTGACCCCACGTGAGGTTTGTTGAAATGCTCAGAAGAAATCTGATTGGTTCTTACGAACACTCTGCAAAAAGCTCTTTTGTGAATAAAACGACTTGGGCCAGGGGCTAGAGGCAGAGATTATTATACGCACCCTTCCCAGAGTCTTGCTGGTTCAAGCCTCTCTGTGTATTCTTATTAATCAGAGTTCAATCCTTCCTTTACTTTGGGAACGCCTCAGCAATCCACTACCCTAAGGAACCCCAAAGATACTAGTTTTGCAAAGGTGCCGTCTATTATCTTTATCTCAGGGACTTGGGTTCAAGTTCTCTATATTCTGAAGGGGGGTAGGGATGTGATAGAGATTCCTAGTCCCCTGTATAGAACGACAGTTTCCAAGGTGGAAAGGAAGGGCACAACAATCATGGACATTTAGCAGCATTTAATGATGAGATTTTGCAGCAGCTATGAAGCCACACAATGTGTGCGCCTGTTTTTAAAATTGCGGGTGTTTCTGGTGCTTATTGATTTGAAGGTATGTTTCAAAGGGCTTGGCACGAAAGCATTGTGATATCTCAGAAACCAGAGGGATGGCTTCAGTGCCCCTTCCTTAGGGTTGCCATATGTTCATTCAGAGATAGAATATGGCAGTCTGAAATTGTCCAGTTAGCAATCGTTGTAATGTCTTGGAAAATCCAGACGTGTTGGCAAATGTCCTAGACAATGTTTGTGTCCGGTTTTCCACTTTTTGAAATATGGCAATCCTACCCTTCCTACATAGGGGACACGGGTGGCGCTGTGGTCTAAACCACAGAGCCTAGGGCTTGCCGATCAGAAGGTCGGCGGTTCGAATCCCCGCAATGACGGGGTGAGCTCCCATTGCTCAGTCCCTGCTCCTGCCAACCTAGCAGTTCGAAAGCACGTCAAAGTGCATGTAGATAAATAGGTACCGCTCCGGCGGGAAGGTAAACGGCGTTTCCGTGCGCTGCTCTGGTTCGCCAGAAGCGGCTTAGTCATGCTGGCCACATGACCCGGAAGCTGTACGCCGGCTCCCTCGGCCAATAAAGTGAGATGAGAGCCACAACCCCAGAGTCGGCCACGACTGGACCTAATGGTCAGGGGTCCCTTTACCTATACCCTTCCTATAAGTACCAGAAACAGATGTAAAAAGGTAAACCTCTGGACGTTTAAGTGCAGTCAAAGGTGACTATTCTCGCTTTCAGGCCGAGGGAGCCGGCGTTTGTCCACACACAGCTTTCTGGGTCATGTGGCCAGCATGGCTAAAACGCTTCTGCTGCAACGGGACACCGTGACGGAAACCAGAGCGCATGGGAACGCCGTTTACCTTCCCGGTGGAGCAGTACCTATTTATCTACTTGCACTTTTGGCGTGCTTTCGAACTGCTAGGTTGGCAGGAGCAGGGACTGAGCAATGGGAGCTCACCCTGTCGCAGGGATTCGAACTGCAAACCTTCCGATCGGCAAGTCCTAGGCTCTGTGGTTTAGACCACAGCGCCACCCACGTTCCACCAGAAGAATACATCATGCAGCATAGTAAATGTTGATGAGAAATTATGCAAAGTAAGAGAAGTCCTATACAGTGGTACTTCGGGTTAAGAACTTAATTCGTTCTGGAGGTCTTTTCTTAACCTGAAACTGTTCTTAACCTGAAGCACCACTTTAGCTAATGGGGCCTCCTGCTGCCGCCGCACGATTTCTGCTCTCATCCTGAAGCAAAGTTCTTAACCCGAGGTACTATTTCTGGGTTAGAGGAGTCTGTAACCTGAAGCGTCTGTAACCTGAAGCTTCTGTAACCCGAGGTACCACTGTATATGGGTACATCTTCCATAATTCATTATAGGTCAACAAACCCACAGCTTTTCTTATGGGAGAAAGTGGGTTAAGGAATGGCAGATGAAGCTGATGGACTACATGGAAATGGCGGAAATGACCGGCAGAATCCGAGACCAGGGAGAAGAGTCGATGGAAGAAGATTGGAAAAAAATTAAAGTATATTTACAGAAATACTGCAAAATTAATGAATGTTAGAAATATATTGGAATGAAGTTATATGGTTTTAGCAGAAGGGTTATTAAGAATTATATGAATATTAAGTGTTAATGTGTTAAATTGGAAAAGTTAAATTGTGTTAGGATAAAATATAGAACAAAAATTGAAGAGGAGGGAAAGGATTTGTTGAACCAGATAATTTGAACTAGAATACAAAAAAGGGAGGTGTGAGGAAGCCGAGGAAATAAGCTAATGAAAGAGTTGGATATAAAATCTGGATGTGTGGTCCCCCCCCCCAAGTTGTAATGTTGTATTGTTTTTTCTCTTTTTTATTGTTGATGTATTGTTTGTTGAGTTTATGTATTGTTTTTCTCCATTGTTTTTCTTTTTATAATCATAAAATATCTAACAAAATTTTATTTAAAAAAGGAAAGTGGGTTATCTTGCACTGAATATGCCAATGGCTGCACTTGAAAGCTTTGCAAGAACTGAGCTGCCTGATTAAACCGCAGCTCCTGGCAGGGACTTTTCTTCAGAGGGAGAGTGTCTTTGCGTTCCTTCTGGGCTGCTGTTTCTGGGCTTCAGAAGATGCTGCAACCAGTTAACAGCAGGGCGGATTTAGGTAACGTGTTTTGGGGGCATATTTCTGGGGATGACAGCTCCACAGGGTATATATTGCATCCTTTAAACCCATAAGAGGAGTCATCTTGGCAAACGGGTAAAAAAATGTGACATTCCCCCAGTGGGGTGCCGCACAGATGCCCACGGGGGGCGTTGACAAAGGAAAGGGATGTGTTGAGGAACCATGCAAGGAATGCCTTATTGCAAGCGACAGGATCAGAGGGTCTGCCTTGGAAGGGGAGCGGATTGGAGGCGACATGTGTCAAGAGGATCTGCAAAGGGGGCAGGATCCGTTGGAGGGCGCAGTGACCTGGAAAGAGATCGCTTCTGTTTTGATTTTCGGAGATGGGCTGTGAGGCACGGGGTTTCCCGTCCCCAAGCTGCAGGCTGAGAGGTCCATCGCAGGCTGGGCACCTGCCCTGCATGCAGAAGGTCCCAGCAGTGGCGTAGCGTGGGTTGTCAGCACCCGGGGCAAGGCAAGTAATTTGCGCCCCCTAACCCGTGGATTGGGACGCGGGTGGCGCTGTGGGTTAAAGCCTCAGCGCCTAGGGCTTGCCGATCGAAAGGTTGGCGGTTCGAATCCCCCGGCGGGGTGCGCTCCCGCTGTTCAGTCCCAGCGCCTGCCAACCTAGCAGTTCGAAAGCACTCCTGGGTGCAAGTAGATAAATAGGGACCGCTTACTAGCGGGAAGGTAAACGGCGTTTCCGTGTGCGGCTCTGGCTTGCCAGAGCAGCGATGTCACGCTGGCCACGTGACCCGGAAGTGTCTCCGGACAGCGCTGGCCCCCGGCCTCTTTGAGTGAGATGGGCGCACAACCCTAGAGTCTGTCAAGACTGGCCCGTACGGGCAGGGGTACCTTTACCTTTAACCCGTGGATTTGCGCCCCCTAACCCTAACCCCCAGATGTTGCGCCCAGTGCGGCCGGCCCCCCCTGTCCCCTCCACGCTACGCCACTGGGTCCCAGGTTCACTCCCCAGCAGTTTCCCCAGGTAGGGATGGAAAATCTGCCTTGCCTAAAAGGCTGGACAGCTGCCGCCGCCAAGCAGGGTAGACAAGAATCAGCTGGGCGGACCATTCATCCGACTAAGAATATTGCTATTTTAACTTGGGGAGGGGGGCCACAACAACAACAACAAATACGCGGGTGGAGCTGTGGGTTAAACCACAGAGCCTAGGGCTTGCCGAGCAGAAGGTCGGCGGTTTGAATCCCCGCAACGGGGTGAGCTCCGCTTGCTCCGTCCCAGCTCCTGCACGTCAAAGTGCAAGTAGATAACTAGGTACCGCTCCGGCGGGAAGGTAAACGGCGTTTCCGTGCGCTGCTCTGGTTCACCAGAAGCAGCTTAGTCCTGTTGGCCACATGACCCAGAAGCTGTACGCCGGCTCCCTCGGCCAGTAAAGCGAGATGAGCGCCGCAACTTCAGAGTCGGCCACGACTGGACCTAATGGTCAGGGGTCCCTTTACCTTTACCTTTACCTTGGGTTACAGATGCTTCAGGTTACAGACTCCGCTCACCCATAAATAGTACCTCAGGTTAAGAACTTTGCTTCTGGTTGAGAACAGAAATCGTGCAGCGGTGGCCCCATTTGCTAAAGTGGTACCTCGGGTTAAGAACAGTTTCAGGTTAAGAACGGACCTCCGGGACGAATTAAGTACGTAACCAGAGGTACCACTGTATTGTTGTTATTTCTTTCTTATTAGTAATTTTATTCCTTTAGCTTTTTTTGAAAACTGCAATCAAGCAGCGTATAAATTTTATGAAATGCTTTTCAGGGGCCAAAAAACCCCCACAAAAATGCAGCAGATCTAAATTCTGCGCAGACTATGCACAGAGCACTCTATCTCCATGCATTCCAGAACAAAACGTTGTGCGTGCGTGCGGGCCTTAGAAAAATACAACTAGACTCGCATTTTCAGCATTTAATTATCTCAGTTTCTATTTTTGGTTTATGTAGCCTTTTGCACCTCACTGGAGCTCAGTGTTTTTGAGAAGCAAAGGCCTGCCGCTGAGAGCACAATCCCATTCTTCAGATTTTTTTAAAAAAGGAATGGATCAACAGGTAGGGACTCCGGAGAGGGCCTTCTGGGGGTGGGGTGGGGGGTGCTCCCAGGCAACTCCCTCCCTAGAGAAGTTAGACAGTCAGCCTCCTTGCTCTCCTGCCGGCAAGGAAGAAGAATCTTGTTCCAACAGACTTTGTGGAACCGACTGCTTTCCACAAAAGGTCTGGAGCAGTGCTGCTTTTATTGTAATCGTTTGCATAGTTTGAACAGATTTTTAGGTACAGGCAATGACTGTTTTCCATTGGGGGGCGTCCATTCATTCCTGACCCCCACCTTGCATCAGTAGTGATTATGGGAATCTCCTGTGTCTGTGGCATTTATTGGCTTTTCAGTGACCAAGGCAGCCTGGGCCCGATTAGTGGACCCTGATACGGAAGGGGGGGGGGCATGTCTTCTTCACCTCCTTCTTCGCTACAATATATCCATTTATTTCCAATTGTCAATGACAAAAGGGACTAAAATCTATAAAATTCATAGAAAATCAGCGTGCCAATTTGCTCAATTTCTCTAGGACTCCATGACACCTCCCCTGTCCTCCATAATCCCTCAAGCAAGGTGTCAAGACCCTAATCTTGTCAAATCACTCTGCCAAGCCTTTCCTCTGGGCAATGCCAGGTGGCAGACTATGCATACATGGACCATTGTCTTCTCATCACCAGTACTCAGGATGTGCTTATCTGCGCATATCTCCAGCTCTGCATATTCCCCCCTCCCTCCTCCATATGTTAATCCTGTGTAACCCAACCTCTTCTTAATATATTCATGATGTAATCTGTGTAACCCAACCTCTTCTTAATGTATTCATGATGTAACTGGGATGTATTTTGCACTGTATTCTGGGACATGGAGGGAAGTTTCAAAAGTTCATGTCACCCATTTCTCGCTGTTCAATCTCGCCTTGAACCTGTTGTGCAATAAACTTGGATCTTCTGCAGCTTGCTCCTGTCTCTGGCTGAGCTCATTTTCCTCCGCAGGGACCCGCGGACTTAGTCCGACGAGCTGGGTGGCAGAGCAGCCTCGCACCCAGATTTTGCCGTAACAACCCCAACAGCGGATCATGCATAAGCCCGCTACACTATGGTTACCAGATTTTTTTCAATGAATCTGGGGACCCTTTGGATTCCCGCAGCCCAAAGCTGAGTAGCAACAGGGAGTGAGTAGAGGGGATGGTGAGGCAAACGACCCTGGGCCCATGCACACATGCATATTGTATAAAGGCGCAAAGTCCTTCTTTCGCACCCTGTGAAACATAAATGCACAGAGTTTTTTAAAAAACTGGGCAATGGCTGCCCATCTGCGGCTCCCGAGCCTCCCCCCCCCCCAGTGGCGAAGCGTGGGTTGTCAGCACCCGGGGCAAGGCAAGTAATTTGTGCCACCTAACCCGTAGATTTGCGCCCCCTAACCTGTGGATTTGCACCCCCTAACCCCCAGATGTTGCGCCCGGTGCAGCCGGTCCCCCCTGCACCCCCCACGCTACGCCACTGCTCCTCTCATCTGTCAAAACAAAGGGGGAAGGAGATCGGGGGAGGCTTGGGAGTCATAGGCGGGCGGTGCGCTGTTGCCCAGTTTTTTAAAAACTCTGCGCATTTATGTTTCACAGGGTGCAAAAGAAGAGCTTTGCACCTTGCCCAGCAGAGAAACTGCGCACGTTGCGCCCCTCCTGGGCAACAGCCGCCCACCCACAACTCCCAAACCTCCTGAATCAGTCAAAACAAAGGGGGAAGGGGACAGGAGATCTGTACCACCGGACGTCCCCGGTTCCCCTTCAGCAGTGCCGACAGCCACGTTTCCCGGGGACAGATTTGCAAATCTGGGGACATTCCGGGGACGGAATTTGTCCAGGGACAGATTTGCAAATCCGGGGGCTGTCCCCGGAAACTAGGGACGTCTGGTAACCCTACCCCTGTCATACCCCCTTTTCTGGCCACTTCTGGGTTGCGGCGATGCGTACAAGCACACATCAGTTGGATGTATGTACATTGGTTGTTGTCTGTATATACCAGGGGTCTGCAACCTTTAAGACAAAAAGAGCCACTTGGACCCGTTTCCGAAGAAAAAAAAACTGGGAGCCGCAAAACTCGTCATTATAAAAATAACGTTTTTGTCACTTTTTTATTATTTCTTTGTTTGACCCCTCAGAATTACTCCTCCTCATAGAAATAAACGTTAAATTAACAAGTTACCTTTTTTGTGTGTGTGTGTTCTTCACTCCCCTTCAAAACAGTGACCAGCGTACATGCCCCCTTTCAATGCAGTGACCAGCGTACATGCCCCTTACAATGTAGCGGGCGGGCGGGAAGGTGACGTCAGGACGGTGCGTGACTAACGCACGCACCGCCCCCATGCGACGTCACAGCCAGTACAGCGCCCGCCACAGTGGGGAGTGTCGGGGCGCACAATGCGCCTCCTCCCCTCGCTAGTATCCGCCCCGGAGCCGCGGCAAAGGTGTAAAAGAGCCACATGCAGCTCTGGAGCCGCAGGTTGCAGACCCCTGGTATATACGGTCTTAACTCTATCAATGTTTAATTTTCTAAAATGATTGTGGGCCCCCCGTCCATGTTTTTAACTGTACTTTTAAAAAATAGAATCTGTAAGCTGCTTTGAGTCCGTAGGTGCCAGTTCCCTGGGCCCTGGGTGCACCCACAAAATCCCCCACAAAGGGGCCAGGCACCCACAGATTTCACTGCACGGCGCATGGCACTCAGAGCCCCGGGCACCCACAGTCGCGGAGCCAAGCTAGCACTCCTGCTTAAGTCCTTGCCGGGGGGCGGGGAAAGGTGGGGTATAAATATAACAGCAATAACTGGGGATAACCTGCTGCACATCTCCCTCTCGCTTGCTACGCCAGTGGGAGCAGGAGAGGGGGGGGAAGGAGGCCCCTCCCCGATGAGTAAGCCACCAGAAGCACACAAACCCTCGCTCTGGGATCTCGCTTTCTGCATGTGATGCAGGCAGCCCCGAGCGGAAGCCCTGCCTGAACCGATTAGTCTCGCCAAGCTGGGCAGCCACACTGCTTGCGACAAGCGCCGTCGTGGCAAGCCACATGCCCACATGAACACGGTTGCAGTGTGGGAAGGAGAAGGGGGAATGGATGTGTATAGGGTCTGCTGCTGTCCCCTCCTAACCTCACCCCCCCTCCACCCCTCCAGCCTGCTCCTTTATTCATTCATCTCTAGCAAAGCGCCTGCAATTATGATTGGCAATGTGTGGGTCCGATATGTACCGTATTTTTTGCTCTATAAGACTCACTTTTTCCCTCCTAAAAAGTAAGGGGAAATGTGTGTGCGTCTTATGGAGCGAATACAGGCTGCACAGCTATCCCAGAATCCAGAACAGCAAGAGGGATCGCTGCTTTCGCTGCGCAGCGATCCCTCTTGCTGTTCTGGCTTCTGAGATTCAGAATATTTTTTTCTTGTTTTCCTCCTCCAAAAACTAGGTGCGTCTTGTCGTCTGGTGCGTCTTATAGAGCGGAAAATATGGTAATATTTGCATCAAGCGAAGATGTTGGGCAGCGCCAAGCAGCTTGCTGTTGCTTCGTCTTGCGGGGTTTACCGAGATGCACAGGGCAGAACTATCCCCCCACAGTGGCATAGCGTGGGGGGTGCAGGGGGGGCCGGCCGCACCGGGCGCAACATCTGGGGGGGGGGGCGCGCTCGCACTCGCAGCTCTCTGCCCCTACCTGGCTCACTCACTCTCTCTCACTGCAGTGCTGGCTGTGCGAATCCGATCCGAGCCGCCGGGTCGCCGCCCACTGTGGAGGGGAGGGTGCCAGGCGTGCGGTGCGGAGAGAGAGCGAGGGACTATCTGGGGGAGGGACAGTGCAGCGGGGGGGTGCGCAAATTACTTGCCTTGCCCCGGGTTAGGGGGCGCAAATTACTTGCCTTGCCCCGGGTGCTGACAACCCACGCTACGCCACTGATCCCCCCCCCCCCGGTGAATGAATGGTGTCTGGGGGAAAGCAGAGGGCTGCATTTTGGGGTTGATTGCTCCCAGTGCTGCTCTTAATCTCAGGGTCGTGGGTTTGAGCCCTACGTGGGGGGAAAGATTCCTGTATTGTAGGGGGTTGGACTAGATGCCCCTTGTGGTCCCTCCCAACTCTGCAATTGTATGATTCAGAGTCTCCTCCTAAGCCCTAGCTACATCACAGGGACGGATGATGTAATAATAAAATTTAAGGCCTTATCTCTATAATAAATGTTCATAAATGTACCAACCAAGCACGTACATAGATCAGCACAGGAAGACCGATCTGAAACCATTTTGACTCCCAAGCTGAGCAAATGTTTCTCTGCAAGGAGGGAGGAGGTGAAAAAACCTTCCTGGTTACAGGAATTGGGTAGTCACCATCTCAAAGGAATGGGCAGACTACCAGGAAAGGCAATCAGATAAGGCACTATCAGATAACCTGGCAGACAGGAAAAACAACAACGCACTCAAATTTCTGTTGTAGACCGCCTTTTCTGTGATGTAGGTACGATGTTTGTGGGAGGTGGTCTTGAGCTACACCCCTTCTGTGGTGTATGTATGGTGTATGGAGGGGTGGTCTTGAGCTCCAGGGCAGGGAATTTAAAATGTCTATATAAAGACGGGCACACCTTTGTTCTGGGTCCTCCTCCTTCTCCTGCGTGTGAGGGGAGCACCCTCTTGCAACAGATCAATAAAGATCAGGCTTACTAGCTGCTTTGCTTCTCAATATTCTCTGGTTGGCCTCTGTTATTTTCCTCTCCCAGTAGGGAACTCACGTAAGGACTCTATACGGGCTCTTGGATACCCCATAAGGGGAAAAGGGCAGATTTTGTTTACAACAATGAGAAATTCAATTCAGAAACAGAACTATCAAATTTGCACTTTCCACAAGAATATGCAGATTGAAATGCTGATTCCCGGGGCCGTCTGCGGGCTGGATTTAGAAGGCGATTGGGCCGGATCTGGCCTTAGTTTGCCTACCCACGTTCTGCTGCAACAGAATCTTTTGACTCCACATTCACCTGCCTGGTCAGCAAAGCTGTTGATCGAAAGAGCACCTCATTTGACACGCTCAAAGTCTGCCAAAGGGATGAAGGCGAGCAATATGATGTTCCCTTTATCCACAGGTGCTGCTTGTGGCAGTGAATATGGGATAGCTCAGCTGGCTCTAAATCTCAAGGTAGCGGGTTCGAGACCCAAGGTGGTCAAAAGATCCCTGCACCGCAGGGGGGTTGGACTTAGATGCCCCTCGTGGCCCCTTCCAATCCTTCGATTCTATGACTCTGGCACAGTTTTGGAGGGGATCCTGACTTCTGGGGTCCGCAGTTGATGAAGCGGAGGTCATTTTGCTGCTGCAAATGCAGCGGTTTGACCTATGGAAGCACACTCCATTGTCTCTGGATGGATGCCAGCCACCTGGTGGGCAACTGTGAGAGAAGAGTGCAAGACTAGATCGGAAACCAGTACGTTTCCGAGCACAATTCAAAGTGTTGGTGCTGACCTTTAAAGCTCTAAACGGCCTCGGCCCAGGATACCTGAAGGAGCGTCTCCACCCCCATCGTTCAGCCTGGACACTGAGGTCCAATGCTGAGGGCCTTCTGGCGGTTCCCTCGCTACAAGAAGCCAAGTTACAGGGAACCAGGCAGAGGGCCTTCTCGGTGGTGGCGCCCACCCTGTGGAACACCCTCCTATCAGATAGCAAGGAAATAAACAACAATCTGGCTTTTAGAAGACATCTGAAGGCAGCCCTGTTTAGGGAAGCTTTTAATGTTTAACAGACTACTGTACTTAACTGCCTGGACACTGAGGTCCAGCTTCAAGGGCCTTCTCGGTGGTGGCGCCTGCCCTGTGGAACTCCCTCCCACCAGATGTCAAAGAGAACAACAACTACCAGACTTTTAGAAGACATCTGATGGCAGCCCTGTTTAGGGACGCTTTTAATGTTTAACAGACTACTGTACTTAACTGCCTGGACACTGAGGTCCAGCTTCAAGGGCCTTCTCGGTGGTGGCGCCTGCCCTGTGGAACGCCCTCCCACCAGATGTCAAAGAGAACAACAACTACCAGACTTTTAGAAGACACCTGAAGGCAGCCCTGTTTAGGGAAGCTTTTAATGTTTGATGTATTACAGTATTTTAATATTTTTTTGGAAGCTGCCCAGAGTGGCTGGGGAAGCCCAGCCAGATGGGCGGGGTATAAATAATAAATTATTATTATTGTTATTATTATTATTAGATGGGCCCCGTTGGGCCTGATCCAGAAGCAGGGATGTTCTTACGTAGGGGAGGAGAGTCAAACAAGTAGCTCTGATTGGATGTGAGTAGAGACACTACTCCAAACTTGAGCTTGGCTACAACTTGCAGCTACGAGCATAAGAGGATAAGCCAAGGTGCGCTTCGCGGCCGGTTATCTGCGTGACCTCATTTATTTAACAAAAACACAGCCATTTCTCCCTGCTCCCCCCTTTTCAAATGCTCTTATCCTGAGTTACTCCACACATCTCCCTCCCCCCCCCTTCCTCTTACATCCGAAAAGCCCATCTGTTATAGCAGCCTCTGGGAAATGATGGGTTACCATAGAAACGCTACTCCAACAATGAGAGCGCGAGAAAGAGGAGAGAGTTCACTTTCTCCGCGCCCCCCCCCCCATAACTGTAGCGGGGGATGGTCACAACCTATGGGAAACCAAACCGGAGGTTTTCTTCCACTCTTCGCCTTGGAGAGTGGAAGAAAACCTTATTATCTACTGAAATTCTGTAACTCTCCATCCTTGGAGCTCGGGTGGGAGGTGATTTAAGGGAGGCATTCAGTATGAAGTCTAGGATCAGAGGTTTAAATGCTCCCACACCCTCTCTCTTTTAAAAAAAAGCAAATCAGACACTGCCCTGCACTTAGACAACTAGCTCTTCAGGGGAAGGGCTAAGCTAGGACTCTGGGCCCTGACATGCTAACCTTCTACATGCAAGGGTTTTTTGTTTTGCATATAGGTAAAGGGACCCCTGACCGTTAGGTCCAGTCGCGACCGACTCTGGGGTTGCGGCGCTCATCTCGCTTTACTGGCCGAGGGAGCCGGCGTACAGCTTCCGGGTCATGTGGCCAGCAGGACTAAGCCGCTTCTGGCGAACCAGAGCAGCGCACGGAAACGCCGTTTACCTTCCCTCGTATTTACGGGACCGCCTCTCCTGGTCTGCCCCACAGAGGATCTTAAGGTCCATGAATAATCATAGTTTGGAGGTCCCGGGCCCTAAGGAAGTCAGACTATCCTCCACCAGGGCCAGGGCCTTCTCAGTGATGGCTCCAACCTGGTGGAATGCTCTGTCCCAGGAGACCAGGGCCCTGCAGGATTTAACCTCCTTCCGTCGAGCCTGTAAGACAGAGCTATTCCACCTGGCTTTCAATTTGAACTTAGCATGATCTTTTATTTCCCTTCCTTCCCTCCCGCTCCCCTTTTTATGAAGATTACCCGCTCTGGGATCCCACAGCTAATTCTCCCCTGGCCTCCTCGCTGGCCCAAATAGGACTAATTTAGCCAGCTAGCCCTGGTGATCATCTAATGTTTATTGGATAGATTTTCCCCCTAAATTGATTTTTGAATTTAGTGTTATTCACATTTTATACTGTATTTAATGCTGTTTTTTGTTGCATCAATTAAGTGTTTTAAATTTGTTGTTAGCCGCCCTGAGCCCAGTTTTCTGAAGAGCAGGGTATAAATACAAAATTTATTTATTTATCTGTAGCTGTGATTCCTGTACTGCAGAGGGCTGGACTGGACAATGCTTGGGTTTCTTTGCAACTTTACGATTCTGTGATGCTGTGATTCTATCTATTGATACGCCTTCGTATTTCAAAAAAAAACAACCACCCTTGAATTAAATGTTTTCCTAATACGTCTCCCCACCACCATTCCTGATTACAGAGGTGGGTGGCTTTTGAGATTTTAATGGGAGGACAACACTGTAGGAACTATCAGCTAACACAGTGGTGCCTCGCAAGACGAAAAGAATCCGTTCCGCGAGTCTCTTCGTCTAGCGGTTTCTTCGTCTTGCGAAGCAAGCCCATTAGCGGATTAGCGGATTAGCGCTATTAGCGGTTTAGCGGCTATTAGCGGCTATTAAAGGCTTAAGGGATTAGCGGATTAGCTGCTAAAAGGCTATTAGCAGCTTAGTGCCTTAGAAAAAGGGGGTGGGGAGCGAAAAAACCCCCCCCAGGAATCGCAAGACATTTTCGTCTTGCGAAGCAAGCCCATAGAGAAATTCGTCCTGCGAAGCACCTCCAAAACGGAAAACCCTTTCGTCTAGCGGGTTTTCCGTCTTGCGAGGCATTCGTCTTGCGGGGCACCACCGTATGTGATTTTATGCACAGCAACTGAGATATGTACAAAAGGGCTCACTTTTAATGGCCTCCCTGAGTGGTAGGACAAGGGGTGGGGGACAAAAACAAACAAGGAGAGATGACAACTACCTCCACGGCTCTCGCTGTCCGCCGGCTTTACCTGGATTGGCCGTGCCATCTGGAGAGACAGAGAGAGAGAGAGAGAGAGAGAGAGAGAGAGAGAGAGAGAGAGTTAGTTGCCAAATGTTAGAAAAGCCAAGCTCTGAGCACTCTGTCATGCTACGGAAGGAGGTGAGATGTGAGCGATAGCAACAAGCAACATCATACAGCTAAATCCAGGCATAGGCAAACTCGGCCCGCCAGATGTTTTGGGACTACAACTCCCGTCATCCCTGACCACTGGTCCTGTTAGCTAGGGATGATGGGAGTTGTAGGCCCAAAACATCTGTAGGGCCAGGGTTTGCCTATGTCTGGTTAAATACTTAAAGAAACCCCTCAAGTCCAGTTGGCACCTTTAAAAGGTAAAGGGACCTAGTTCTTCCTGGCTGGGGCGTGTCCACGAACTCTAAGCCACTTCTTTTCTGGCTGCAGGATAGCGAGACGGGCAAGGAGTTCGCCTAGCGATCGTCCTACTGTACAGATGTGAAATTTGCATTCATTGCCCCACCCTTTTTTGCCACAGGCCCCACCCCCCACAAGCATGTGGCCTCCCAGAAGGTATCACCTGGTCCAACCGCATAGCCAGAGTTGCCCATACGGGGATCGAACCTGCAACCATGGCATTATCGGCACATTGCTCTAACCCAGGCATAGGCAAACTCGGCCCGCCAGATGTTTCGGGACTACAACTCCCATCATCCCTGACCACTGGTCCTGTTAGCTAGGGATGATGGGAGTTGTAGTCCCAAAACATCTGGAGGGCCGAGTTTGCCTATGGCTGGCCAAATCGTTTCAGCGTAGAATGCTCCCGTGGAGGTCCTGAGCCAGCTACACCTTCAGGGGAACCTTTGGCCCTCCAGATGTTGCTTGAACGACAAAAAGGTAAAGGTAAAGGACCCCTGGATGGTTAAGTCCAGTCAAAGGTGACTATGGGGTTGTGGCGCTCATCTTGCTTTCAGGGCAAGGGAGCCGGCCTTCGTCCGCAGACAGCTTTCTGGGTCATGTGGCCAGCAGGACTAAACCACCTCTGATGCAACAGGACACTGTGACGGAAACCAGAGCGCACGTAAACGCCGTTTACCTTCCCGCCGGAGCGGTACCTATTGATCTACTTGCACTGGTGTGCTTTCGAACTGCTAGGTTGGCAGGAGCTGGGACAGAGCAACGGGAGCTCACCCCGTCACGGGGATTCGAACCACTGACCTTCTGATCGGAAAGCGGTTGTTCTGCAACATCTGGATGGCAAAAGCTGACCACATCTGGGTCTACATACTGACTGGCAACGGCTCTCAGACCCCTACTGTTCTGTGGTGCCAGTTCCGTTTTCCACGTCTCTGCATCAGTTTGTGACCTATTTGGGTTTCGTCGAAAAGGTCGTTGTGGAAACTCGCCGTCATTTTAGTGCAAATTTCCCTTCGTATAGATTCATAGAATTGGAAGGGGCCCCAAACATCATCTAGACCCCCCCACAATGCAGGAATCTCTGCTAAAGAATCCATGGCAGATGGACACCCAACTTCTGCTTAGAAACCTCCAAGGAAGGAGAGCCCACATCTTCAGCAAACTTTATATAAAAGAATGGAAATGGTTTCTTGAATATTTAGAGATAAATTGTAAACAGATTAAAACATTGGCAGGATTATTGTGACAACCTGCAGTTTTATAAGAGTATAGATTCAAAGTAGATGAATAAAAGTGAATTTGGATATGCAGAAGATATTAAAAATAAATTTAAGGAACCGCAGAAAGAGGGGGAAGGAAGTCAAGTTTCGAAATGTTAACATGATTGTAATATTAGTGAAATGAGAGTCCCATGGACTGCAAGAAGATCCAACCTCTCCATTCTGAAGGAAATCAGCCCTGAGTGCTCACTGGAAGGACAGATCCTGAAGCTGAGGCTCCAAGACTTTGGCCACCTCATGAGAAGAAAAGACTCCCTGGAAAAGACCCTGATGTTGGGAAAGATGGAAGGCAGAAGGAGAAGGGGACGGCAGAGGACGAGATGGTGGGACACTATCAACATGAGTCTGAACAAACTGCGGGAGGCAGTGGAAGACAGGAGTCCCTGGCGTGCTCTGGTCCAGGGGGTCACGAAGAGGCGGACATGACTGAACGACTAAACAACAACAACAATAATCTGAAAAGCATAAATAATAATAATTTTTAAAAGAACAGATATGAAGCCCTGCTGGGTCAGGGCAATGGCCCACCCACTCCAGAATCCTGTTCTCACAGCGGCCAGATGCCGAGTGCGAAAGCCCTCTCCTTTTCCCCTTTGGAACTCCCCGCTTATTGATCTTCGGAATCTGCCTTCCCAGTTCCGTTCCAAAGGCCTGTTAAAAGCTCTTTTGTTTCGGCAAGCCTGCCTGCACCACGCCGTATTATCTTGCCTACTTGTCTATAGCCGATTTTGATAAATATTTGACACGGTTTGCATGCAAGCCGCTTAGAGAGACACCATTCTCATTTTTTGATCTAGTGCTCTATGCATCTCGTTCAGTAAACGCTGCTCCTTCTCTGCTGCCGTGACATTCAGCTGCAAGCCCTGAGGAAGAACTGTGGCTCAATCCAGTATTTCAGAACCTGCACAGAGTGCACCGTATTTTTCGCTCTATAAGACGCACCTGACCACAAGACGCACCTAGTTTTTGGAGGAGGAAAACAAGAAAAATAATAATCTGAATCTCAGAAGCCAGAACAGCAAGAGGGATCGCTGCGCAGTGAAAGCAGCAATCCCTCTTGCTGTTCTGGCTTCTGGGATAGCTGCGCAGCCTGCATTCGCTCCATAAGACGCACACACATCTCCCCTTACTTTTTAGGAGGGGAAAAGGGAGTCTTATAGAGCAAAAAATACGGTATTTTGGGGGCGGGGGAGAGGCAGGAGCAGGGCGTGGCCTATCAATCATGTGACATGTCCAGGGCGGAGCAAAGATTATGGCCTGCCAGATGTTGCTGCATTAAAGCTCCTGGTGCGCTGGGATGCTGGAGCGCAGAAACATCTGGAGGGCCAACGGTACCCCACCCCTAAAGAAAAACTCCAAAGCACGATGATGTCTTTTCGCTTTCTCGTGATCTCCCTGGAAGCAAAATGCTAAACGGCCCGGGTTAATTCCCCTCCCTTCCCCTCCCCACCCGCTTTTCTGACTGGTTCTCGGTTCTCCCTTTCCATCCCCTCAGCGCCACACGTAGACAAATCTTAAATAGCTGCACACACACACACAAGCACGCACACGCTAAATTCCCACTGCTGTCTCCAAAATAGAGGGAAGGCAGCGCCCCCCCCCAACCCGGAGAAGAGCCTGTTGCTACGGCAACCACAAATGTCAGGTTCCATGTGGCTCACGGTCGTTGCCATGGCAATGAACATTCCTTTTTTTCCCTCCTTCCTTAAAAATAAAATAATAATAAAAATCCAAGCAGAGTCACAGGGCTACCGAGATGGAGAGGACGGGGTTGGGGGACGGACGGACACCAGTGTGTGCAGTGGTGCTGGTGGGCATGGGCTTGGTCCGGTCCAGGATGGAGGAGGCAGTGAGGGGCTGCAGAAAGGCATTGCAGTGCCAAAAGCATTGGTTGTTTTGCTTTCTGGGAGGATGCCAGAGATGTCCTCCCTGAAACGAGGTGCTTACGCAACCCACCCAAACTCCCAAGTCCGGCCTTTGGTCCCAGCGGAATTCCAGTCCTTGGAAGTGGGTGGCGGGGGGGAAATCATTGAATAGAATCATAGAGTTGGAAGAGACCACAAGGGCCATCGAGTCCAACCCCCTGCCAAGCAGGAAACACCATCAGAGCACTCCTGACATATGGTTGTCAAGCCTCTGCTTAAAGACCTCCAAAGAAGGAGACTCCACCACACTCCTTGGCAGCAAATTCCACTGTCGAACAGCTCTTACTGTCAGGAAGTTCTTCCTAATGTTTAGGTGGAATCTTCTTTCTTGTAGTTTGGATCCATTGCTCCGTGTCCGCTTCTCTGGAGCAGCAGAAAACAACCTTTCTCCCTCCTCTATGTGGCATCCTTTTATATATTTGAACATGGCTATCATATCACCCCTTAGCCTCCTCTTCTCCAGGCTAAACATGCCCAGCTCCCTTAGCCGTTCCTCATAAGGCATCACCACATATGATAAAAAGAACCTTCTTTCTCTTTACATTTCCTTTGGGGGGAAGCCATGAGCTGTCGATGTATGGTGCAGATGTGGCCCAGGTGTTCCCATTGGGGATCTCCTTCCACTTTGAAACAGTGGGGGGAACCAGACCATCGAGTTCACGTAAGTTGAGACAAAGTTGGCCAAAGCAAGGGGAGGAAGCACATAAATGCATCTTCCGCATGGCGCCATGCCCTCGTGCGCCCCCTAACCCAGCAACCCTCGCCCCCTTCCCCACCATGATTTATGCAGCGCTCGTGATTTATGCAGACTAAGCCATAAATGATTTAAATGAGCATGAAAGATTCACTGCTCCGTTCACTGTCGGGAGGGCATGGCCGGACGTGATCCTGCAAACAAGCAATTGCAGCCTGCCCCAACGTGGCTTTTTGCATGGGACTTTTGCCTTTGTGCAGAGCCAGCGTGGTGTAGTGGTTAAGAGAGGTAGTCCCGTAATCTGGGGAACCGGGTTCGCTTCCCCGCTCCTCCACATGCAGCTGCTGGGTGACCTTGGGCCAGTCACACTTCTCTGAAGTCTCTCAGCCCCACTCACCCCACAGAGTGTTTGTTGTGGGGGAGGAAGGGAAAGGAGAATGTTAGCCGCTTTGAGACTCCTTAAAGGGAGTGAAAGGCGGGATATCAAATCCAAACTCTTCTTCTTCTTCTTTGGCTAGGTGGAACTCCTTGCGTCTCAGGAAGAACATGGCACCAGAGTGGGACCCAACCAGCCCCTCCATTCGTCGGCCAAAGAAACGGTAGCTGCTAGCAGACCCCTGTCCACCCACCACTCCCTCCAGGAAAGGAACACGTCAACAAGAAACGGCAGTTGCTATTCATGGTGTGATCTACATGGCTCTGCCTTTGGAAAAAACTGTTTTACCTGGTCCAGAATGCTGCGGCCAGACTGCCAACTGAAGCCAGTTACAGGGAGCAGGTTAAAGGTAAAGGTAAAGGGACCCCTGACCATTAGGTCCAGTCAAGGCCGACTCTGGGGTTGCGGCGCTCATCTCGCTTTACTGGCCGAGGGAGCCGGTGTACAGCTTCCGGGTCACGTGGCCAGCATGACTAAGCCGCTTCTGGCGAACCAGAGCAGCGCACGGAAACGCTGTTTACCTTCCCCCGGAGCAGCACCTATTTATCTACTTGCACTTTGACTTGCTTTCAAACTGCTAGGTTGGCAGGAGCTGGGACTGAGCAATGGGAGCAATTTTTTTTGACTTCCATCAATCTCATCTGAAAAGTTTCCAGTCTAATCTCTTCGTATACATTTCTTACTTTCCCTATTACATTTGAATCTCATAACTAATATCTCTGTTCTTTATCTACTTTGTAACGTTTCATATATTCCTCCTTACAAAACGTCTTGTAGTCCTACTAGCATAATTTGTTGATTACAATTGCTCTTCAGATAGTTCACATACTTCTTCCAATCTTCTGGTCCCGCGGGTTTTGAATCCTTCAGGTCATTTTGTCCAATTCTGCACAGTCCATTCATTTTATCTGCCATTCTTCTTTCGTCGGAATTTCTTCTTGCTTCCATTTCTTACGTTCTCATGTGCGGGTTGTCCTCCTATCGGCAGATCAATGCCAAGCAACGGCCATGCTGCCCGAAGGGAGTCATTGCCGCCGGAGTCGCAGAGAGGGATCATGACAATCGCCAGCTTCGACCACATCATAGAATCATAGAATCATAGAGCTGGAAGAGACCACAAGGGCCATCGAGTCCAACCCCCTGCCAAGCAGGAAACACCATCAGAGCACTCCTGACATATGGTTGTCAAGCCTCTGCTTAAAGACCTCCACAGAAGGAGACTCCACCACACTCCTTGGCAGCAAATTCCACTGTCGAACAGCTCTTACTGTCAGGAAGTTCTTCCTAATGTTTAGGTGGAATCTTCTTTCCTCTAGTTTGGATCCATTGCTCCGTGTCCGCTTCTCTGGAGCACCAGAAAACAACCTTTCTCCCTCCTCTATGTGACATCCTTTTATATATTTGAACATGGCTATCATATCACCCCTTAACCTCCTCTTCTCCAGGCTAAACATGCCCAGCTCCCTTAGTCGTTCCTCAGAAGGCATCGTTTCCAGGCCTTTGACCATTTTGGTTGCTCTCCTCTGGACACGTTCCAGTTTGTCAGTGTCCTTCTTGAACTGTGGTGCCCAGAACTGGACACAGTACTCCAGGTGAGGTCTGACCAGAGCAGAATACAGTGGCACTATTACTTCCCTTGATCTAGATGCTATACTCCTATTGATGCAGCCCAGAATTGCATTGGCTTTTTTAGCTGCCGCGTCACACTGTTGGCTCATGTCAAGTTTGTGGTCAACCAAGACTCCTAGATCCTTTTCACATGTACTGCTCTCAAGCCAGGTGTCACCCATCTTGTATTTGTGCCTCTCATTTTTTTTGCCCAAGTGCAATACTTTACATCTCTCCCTGTTAAAATTCATCTTGTTTGTTTTGGCCCAGTTCTCACCGGCCCTCAGTACGCCACGACGCTTCGGTTCGCCGCTGACTAGCAGGCCAGAAGGGTCTCCTCCGCCCATTGGATGCCGTGGCACCATTGAGCGGCCGTGTCATCACTGCCAGAGCTCATCTCTCTGCAGCGGAGCCCTTAACGGATGACAAGGGCCATTACGCCACATTAGCATCACCAAGCCGCAGGAAGTGAGAAGAAGCAGGCAGCAGGGAGCCTCAGCCCATCACAGCAATTACGGGTTCTCTGTGTGACAACGAAGCTTTGATGGACACATGAGTTGCAGAAGAAGCTCCTCAGGGTGGGTGTGCCGTGGCCTCTCCCCGCTTAAGAGATATCCTTCCTCCTCGTCCTTATTTACGATTTGATTTCCACCCTCAGGGGCTGCTTGAGACCAAACGGACGCCACCACTGTCTTCTATGTCCAGTTCTGGGCACCACAGTTCAAGAAGGGTTTTTGTCAAGCTGGAAGGTGTGCGAGGCAGGAATTGCAGTGAAAGAATCCCGGGCAGGGGGCCATCAAAGCTCTGCTTAAGGAAGGAGAGTCCACAACTTTCCAAGGGAATCATAGAATCATAGATTTGGAAGAGACCACAAGGGCCATCGAGTCCAACCCCCTGCCAAGCAGGAAACACCATCAGAGCACTCCTGACATATGGTTGTCAAGCCTCTGCTTCAAGACCTCCAAAGAAGGAGACTCCATCACACTCCTTGGCAGCAAATTCCACTGTCAAACAGCTCTTACTGTCAGGAAGTTCTTCCTAATGTTTAGGTGGAATCTTCTTTCTTGTAGTTTGGATCCATTGCTCCGTGTCCACTTCTCTGGAGCAGCAGAAAACAACCTTTCTCCCTTCTCTATGTGACATCCTTTTAGAGTCGGTTCCGCTATTGAACAGCTCTTACTCTCAGAAAGTTCTTCCTAATGTTTAGTCAGTGTGGTGTAGTAGTTGAGAGCAGTAGTCTCGTAATCTGGGGAACCGGGTTCACGTCTCCGCTCCTCCACCTGCAGCTGCTGGGTGACCTTGGGCCAGTCACACTTCCTTGAAGTCTCTCAGCCTCACTCACCTCACAGAGTGTTTCTTGTGGGGGAGGAAGGGAAAGGAGAATGTTAGCCGCTTTGAGACTCCTGAAAGGGAGTGAAAGGCGGGATATCAAATCCAAACTCTTCTTCTTCTTCTAGTCAGAATCTCCTTCTTTGTTGTCTGAATCCATTGGTTCAAGCCCTACCCTTCAGAGCAGCCGGAAACAAGCTTGCTCCCTCTTCCATGGGAAAGCCCTGGAGATATTTGAAGATGGCTCTGATATCTCCTCTTCTCCAGGCTAAACAAACCCAACTCCTTCAACCGTTCCTCATCAGGCTTGGTGTCCTGACCCCAGTGCTTTTTTTCTATAAAAAAAGTAATGTATAGGGGTACACTGGACACTTGGGGTGTGAACATGATCCATGCCGGAGGCAGGTTCGCAACCCGCAGGGTTCGCAATCTGCAATGCCGCATCTGTGCACGCATGGGTTGAATGAATGAATTTATTAATACGGTCACAGACCAGCTTCAACACACACAATATCACAAATCATAAAAAATATCAGAAATACAAGGGACAATATGACAATGACAAGGATTTAAATATAAAAATTAAAATTAATTGTTAACGTGCCCCCTGTAACTAACATTTAGGGGATTGGGCATTGTGGGATACCACTTGCTTCCTGCGATTGGTTGCAGACGCACAGAATTTAGCTACATTTAATGTAGCCTTGGGCTTCTTGTCCTCTAGCAGTAGTTTTAGACTATGGTATTCCGATTCTTTCCTAAGCTTTTGCAAAACAAGTGTAATAAAAGTCAAACGTATATCCTCATAAAGACGACAACGTAATAGTACGTGTGAAGCAGTTTCAACTTCCAACGAGCCACAAGGACAGACCCGTGTTGTGTATGGTTTACCCTCAAATCGCATGGGTTCGATTCGCCACTTCTGCACATGCAAAAGCACAATTTAGTGCTTCTGTGCATGCGCGACTGCTGAAACCCGGAAGTAACATGTTCCGGTACTTCTGGGTTTTGGCGCGTCCGTAACCCGAAAAAAAGCAACCTGAAGTGTCTGTAACCCGAGGTATGACTGTACTCTCATTCAGTGGCGTAGCGTGGGTTGTCAGCACCGGGGCAAGTCAAGTAATTTGCGCCCCCTAACCTGGTGCAAGGCAAGTAATTTGCGCCCCCCCCCCGCTGCACTGTCCCTCCCCCAAATAGTCCCTCGCTCTCTCTCCGCACCGCACCGCACGCCTGGCACCCTCCCCTCCACAGTGGGCGGTGATCCAGTGGGCTCGGATCAGATTCGCACAGCCAGCACTGCAGTGAGAGAGAGTGAGTGAGCCAGGTAGGGGCAGAGAGCTGCGAGTGCAAGCGCGCCCCCCCCAGATGTTGCGCCCGGTGCGGCCGGCCTCCCCTGCACCCCACACGCTACTCCACTGCTCTCATTTTGACTCAAGAAAACCACTATTTGTTGTTCCAATCGGGAAAAATAAATACAGTAAATAGACAAAAGTACAAAGATTCACAAAATGTTTAGGGGTATGCGTACCCCTAGGGGAAAAAGCATTGCCTGACCCTCCATCATCTTGGTCGCCCAGGACCGGTCCACGATGAGGAAGGACCGAGGCTGTTTAGGGCTTTAAAGGTCAGCACCAACACTTTGAATTGTGCTCAGAATTTATTATTTGTACCCCACCCATCTGGCTGGGTTTCCCCAGCCACTCTGGGCGGCTTCCACAGAAACAAAAAATACAGTAAAATCACACATTAAAAACTTCCCTGAACAGAGCTGCCTTCAGATGTCTTCTGAATGTCAGGTAGTTGTTCATCGCTTTGACATCTGATGGGAGGGCGTTCCACAGGGCGGGCGCCACTACCGAGAAGGCCCTCTGCCTGGTTCCCTGTAGCTTTGCTTCTCGCAATGAGGGAACCTCCAGAAGGCCCTCAGCACTGGATCTCAGCATCCAGGCAGAACGATGGGGGTGGAGACGCTCCTTCAGGTATACTGGGCCGAGGCCGTTTAGGGCTTTAAAGGTCAACACCATCACTTTGAACTGTGCTCGGAAACGTACTGGGAGCCAATGTAGGTCTTTCAGGAGTGGTGTTATATGGTCTCGGCGGCCGCTCCCAGTCACCAGTCTAGCTGCCGCGTTCTGAATTAATTGCAGTTTCCAGGTCACCTTCAAAGGTAGCCCCACGTAGAGCCCATTGCAGTAGTCCAAATGGGAGATAACTAGAGCATGCACCACTCTGGCAAGACAGTCCATGGGCAGGTAGGGTCTCAGCCTGCGTACCAGATGGAACTGGTAGACAGCCGCCCTGGACACAGAATTGACCTGTGCCTCCATGGACAGCTGTGAGTCCATCCATCCTCCAACCGCCTCCAGGCACTCACACAGGACCTTCACCGCCTTCACTGGTTCCGATTTGAAAGAGAGGTAGAGCTGGGTGTCATCTGCATATTGATGGACACATAGCCCAAACGCCCTGATGATCTCTCCCAGCGGCTTCATATAGATATTAAAAAGCATGGGGGAGAGGAGAATCAGGCATGCAAATCATGCTCTAAATAAATAACTAAATGAGGTATTCAAAGGTTGAGCCAATGGAGCTCTGGTCCAGGGACACAGTGATTGCCCCTCTTTATCTTCAAGGTGAAGATATTCCCCATTGCTTTGTCAGGGGTGCCACTCTATAAAAATATCCTTGGCATTGTGGGCTTCCTCTGGGCATGTGCAGAGTCTTTTGCCATGAATCAGTCTCTCCCCCCCTCCATATCTATAGAAAAAGGATCTTAGGGCAAAGTAGCCCCTGGACATATGCAGAATCGCTTTCTTTTTGTGAAGGGATCCTTTTTGTCACCCATGTTGTTACAGGGGGTTGGACTAGATGACCCACGGGGTCCCTTTTGTAAAAATAAAATTTAAGGTCTTATATAAATGTTCATAAATGTACCAACCAAGCACGTACATAGATCAGCACAGGAAGACCAATCTGAAACCATTTTTTGACTCCCAAACTGACCAAATGTTTTCTCTGCAAGGAGGGAGGGGGTGAGGGAACCGTCCCGTTGTCTCAGGAATTGGGTAATCACCATCTCAAAGGAATGGCCAGACTACCAGGAAAGGCATTCAGATAAGGCATTATCAGATAACCTGGCAGACAAGGAAAAACAACAACACACTCAAATTTCTGTTGTAGACCGCCTTTTCTGTGATGTAGGTACGATGTTTCTAGGGGGTGGTCTTGGGTTACACCCCTTCTGTGATGTATGTATGATGTATGGAGCGGTGGTCTTAAGCTCCAGGGCAGGGAATTTAAAATGTCTATATAAGGGCGGACACACCTTTGTCCTGGGTCCTCCTCCTTTCCTGCGTGTGAGGGGAGCACCCTGTTGCAACAGATCAATAAAGATCAGGCTTACTAGCTGCTTTGCTTCTCAATATTCTCTGGTTGGCCTCTGTTATTCTCTCCTACCAATAGGGAACCCACATAAGGACTCTATATGGGCTCTTGGATACCCCATAAGGGAGGAAAAGGGCAGATTTTTGTTTACAACACTTCCAACTCCACAATTCTATGACTCTATGAATCTGACGTGCTCTGCCTCACCCTAAAACTTTCCTTCCCAGTGCCCCCTCAAATCCTGTTCTGTCCAAGAGATGGTTTGGGGGACGGGGGTAGGATGGTGAAAAGGCACATAAGAGAGGAAGAGAGTGCCACATTTTCGGTGCATGCAGCAATGTGCTCTACAACCCACCTGCTGCCACCGTGATCAAACCAGCACTATGACGGCGCATGCGTGAACATGCCATCGCATCACAGACACCACCTTTGGTCTGCCTTCATGCTCCACCAGCACTAGGAGGGCAAGTGCGCACTCAGCTGCGACAGCATGCACATGAATGCTACACTTCAAAAGGCAGCCATCAGCCCACACACTGCCTTCTTATGAAAGCGAGCAGTAGGACAGCGTGCACGCAGACACACACACGTTCTGCAACAACAAAATGCAGTCACCGCCCCATGTGCTATGACAAGACATGCGCTACGTTATGAAACGAAACCACCGCTGGTGTGCAGCGTTAAAGCACAAACCGGCACTACGGCAACACATGAACTCAAACACACGCACTAAATGCTGCCAACCTCCCACAAGACAGCAAAAGCATGTGTGTCGCACATACAAAGATCGAGCTGAGGCAAGGAAGAAGGGCTACCCCTATGCTATCCATATAATCAGTTATCAGTTATCAATATATTCATATATGCTCACACATAATCAGGGCTCACAGTATTTTATAATCCATTTTGAATCAAAGGGAAGCTGTACCTTAGCTAACTGCATACTGCTTGAAACAGCAAAATTAGGAGCCGACCTTTCCCCTACAAACATCCGTGTACCCTGGACAAGGGGGAGACGTGAATCAGAGATTCTGGTACAAAATCCCCTCAGATACAGGCTAAATTAATCCACAGAACAGGAAGAGCAAAACCACAAAATCTCCAAACTGCCTGTCCTGGAGAGGTTAGGCAGAGCGTCACTGCAAGCAACGGAAAGCAGAACTAGAACTCTGTGCTTGGCCAGGAGCTGGAAGCATGGCAAGAAGCTTGCTAATTGGCTAATTTCGCTGGCGATATCGTGACTGCCTCATGGTTGTCTCATGATCTATGATTTGCTGTGATCTGCTCAGGTATAAAGACCTCTGGATTTCTGTCAATCGGGGTCCCAGTTCCTTTTGGAAGAGATTCCAAACTGGGTCCTTATTGCCTGGCAATAAACTTCACCTTCTAATTCTCCATTTGCTGAGTCTGCCTGGTCCTTATTGACTCCAAGAGGGTACCAGCTCACGTCCGTTGCTTCAGAGCCTCTGCCTTTGTGCAGAAAACCGCTAGGATGGGAAATACGTGTGGGCCGCAACCGCAAAACACAGCCGTTGCCAGGCGTTCCGGCTTAGCGCACAATGCCGACCCTACGGCAGTGTGGCAGCTACAACGCAAAATTCAGCCTTCCCCACGTTTGGGCTGGATGTGCAGAACCACAACGAGTGTGTGCCCCACAACTACAGAAGGCAGCCCGCCCCCCAACGCTGCCTTAGTGAAGATGGCAGCGCTATGACAGCGCGCAGAGGAAAACAAGCCCCGCAGTGCTGACTTTGGGCAAGGCAAGGACCGAGCGCAGCTCAAATTGGATATCGAATCGCCCTCTGTGGTCCAAACGGGCCATGGCAAGCCCACGTGCCAAGCGAGTTTCTGTCCGCCTGCCCCTCCAGCCCCATAGCATCCTGTAGGTTTGTGGCGCTCCAAAAGATATGCTCCGGCAGCTCCGGGTGGAGAGGCATCAAGCAGCATCGGGAGACGTTGCCATGGGAACCGTGGAGTTAATTAAGGCCTACATGGAGCCAGTGAAGCCGGGGTGCGGAGAGGCCCTCTCATTACAGCGCAAATCAGCAGCCGCCCGTTCCTTGGGACAACAAAAGAACATTCAATTAGCGGAGACCCGCTTCGTCTGTAATTAAGAGTGTGGTTCTCCTCCGCCAGCTCCTGTCTCTCTCGGCAGACAGGATCGCCATATTTCAGATAGTCCAAACCAGGACACCCCGAAAGTTGAGCTTTGATGTTTAGGGAAACCTAGGGTTGCTATAAATTTCCCAGACATATCCGGAATACTGCAGCTGTGAGCAGCGTCAGGGCGGAAATCGGCGCAGTATTTTGCAATCGGCGAAATGTCTGGACGTGCGGCGGCCTCGGCGGCAGTGTCGTTTTTGTCAATTTCCCTCTGAAATAGTTCAAAAAACGTCCAATTTCTTTGCAATAAAAGCTCAGCCCAAAAGGTGGTGGTTGTTTTTTACACAAAAATGCCAAATAAACACAAGTTTTCGATTGACTTGCCTAAGATCCAGGACAAAGCTTCACCTTTTGGAAACCCCCCCCCCCGACTTCTGTGATGTAGATATGATGTTTCTGGGGGGTGGTATGGTGTATGGAAGGGACGCGGGTGGCGCTGTGGGTTAAAGCCTCAGCGCCTAGGGCTTGCTGATCGAAAGGTTGGCGGTTCAAATCCCCGCAGCGGGGTGCGCTCCCGCTGTTCGGTCCCAGCGCCTGCCAACCTAGCAGTTCGAAAGCACTCCTGGGTGCAAGTAGATAAATAGGGACCGCTTACTAGCGGGAAGGTAAACAGCGTTTCCGTGTGCGGCTCTGGCTCGCCAGAGCAGCGATGTCACGCTGGCCACGTGACCCGGAAGTGTCTTCGGACAGTGCTGGCCCCCGGCCTCTTTGAGTGAGATGGGCGCACAACCCTAGAGTCTGTCAAGACTGGCCCGTACGGGCAGGGGTACCTTTACCTTTACCTATGGTGTATGGAGGGGTGGTCTGGAGCTCCAGGGCAGGGAATTTAAAATGTCTATATAAGGGCAGGCACACCTGGGTTCTGGGTCATCCTCCTCCCTCCTGTGTGTGGTGAGTTGGGACCCTGTTGCAAGAGATCAATAGTATCATCCTGCACTGACTGGCAGCAGCTACCCAGGTTGTCAGGCGGGAACCTCAGGGATTGAACCCTTCTGCAAGCAAAGCTGCGGCTCAGCTCTCTTTCCACTTGCTCGCTGGGTGCCCTTTGGATCAGCCACACCCTCACTCAGCCTCGCAGGGCTGTCACAAGGAGAAAACGGTGGCAGTGGCATAGCGTGGAGGGGGCAGGGGGGGGCCGGCCGCACCAGGCGCAACATCTGGGGGTTAGGGTTAGGGGGCGCAAATCCACAGGTTAGGGGGCACAAATCCACGGGTTAGGGGGCGCAAATTTCTTGCCTTGCCCCGGGTGCTGACAACCCACGCTACGCCACTGAACGGTGGCCATGGAAGCCCTGCGTCCTGCACTCCTTGGAGCAAGGGGAGGAGCGAAAACGACACAAGTCACTCAGCAAATCAACATCCTGCCAAGGTTGGAACGTGCCGGACGGCTGGCTGTTTGCTTCAGGGAACGTCAGCACAGACAAAGACACACACACACTAAGTCCCCTTTGCATTTCAGAACCAGCAGTCCCCCCAAATGGAAGAAGACACGTTCACCCCGGTATGGCTCCCCTTTATCACATACACAGCCCAACAAGACTCCATCAGGCAAGGCCTCCTTCCACCTGCCTTGCTCCACCCTCTAGTCCCTACTTCTCAATGTGTATTGTATTGTTTTATGTACAGTGGTGCCTCGCAAGACGAAAAGAATCCGTTCTGCGAGTCTCTTCGTCTAGCGGTTTTTTCGTCTTGCGAAGCAAGCCCATTAGCGGATTAGCGCTATTAGTGGTTTAGCGGCTATTAGCGGCTATTAAAGGCTTAAGGGATTAGCGGATTAGCTGCTAAAAGGCTATTAGCAGTTTAGTGCCTTAGAAAAAGGGGGTGGGGAGCGAAAAAAACCCCCAGGAATCGCAAGACATTTTCGTCTTGCGAAGCAAGCCCATAGCAAATTTGTCCTGCGAAGCACCTCCAAAACGGGAAACCCTTTCGTCTAGCGGGTTTTCCGTCTTGCGAGGCATTCGTCTTGCGGGGCACCACTGTACTGCGGCTTGCGGTTGTTTTATTGATTATAGTTTAGATATTATTTATTGTAACTGTTGAGTGGATTTCTGTTTAACTTTTATATGTTGATATTATTTTTTTATACAGTGGTACCTCGGGTTACATACACTTCAGGTTACAGACGCTTCAGGTTACAGACTCCACTAACCCAGAAATAGTGCTTCAGGGTAAGAACTTTGCTTCAGGATGAGAACAGAAATCGGGCTCCGGCGATGCGGCAGCAGCAGGAGGCCCCATTAGCTAAAGTGGTGCTTTAGGTTAAGAACAGATTCAGGTTAAGAACGGACCTCCGGAACAAATTAAGTACTTAACCTGAGGTACCACTGTACTATTCTAATGATTGTGGAATGTTACTTTTTTGATGTAGGTTGCTTATTTTAAAGTTTTGTTTTATTATCACATTTTTGTATCGCATTAGATTGTTATAGGTAAAGGTAAAGGGACCCCTGACCATAAGGTCCAGTCGTGGCCGACTCTGGGGTTGCAGCGCTCATCTCGCTTTATTGGCCGAGGGAGCCAGCATACAGCTTCCAGGTCATGTGGCCAGCATGACTAAGCCGCCTCTGGCGAACCAGAGCAGCGCACGGAAACACCGTTCACCTTCCCGCCAGAGCAGTACCTATTTATCTACTTGCACTTTGGTGTGCTTTTGAACTGCTAGGTTGGCAGGAGCAGGGACCGAGCAACAGGAGCTCACCCCATCGCAGGGATTCGAACTGCCGACATTCTGATCGGCAAGCCCTAGGCTCTGTGGGTTAAACCCGCGTCCCATTTAGATTGTTATAAGATGTACCTTTTTTGTTTCTTCAGCTTGTAAACCGCCTTGCGTATTGTCAGATAGAAAGATGGTACACAAATTAAAAATGATGATGATGAATGATGATGACAAAAATCTACCAACAGCATACAACTCAATATGGCTAACCTGATACAAAACACCCACCCCACTCACACATGAAAACAAAGACCACCACAGCCAACCACAAATGAACAACCACACCCATGGACAACCCCAACCTCTCTCACCACCAGAGGCACACAAGTGAACAGCAAAAATTGAGAAAGAGGGAAAGGATTTGTTGAACCAGCTAATTTGAACTAGAATACAAAAAAAGGGAGGTGCGAGGAAGTCGAGGAAACAAGCATATGAAAGATAAAGAAATGAAATTTGGATGTGTTTTTAAATGTTTTAGTTTTTTCTTGTTGTTTTGTGGTATTGTTTTTTCTTTTTATTTTTGATGTATTGTTTGTTAAATTTTTGTTGTTTCTTTTTCTCTTTTTTCTTTTTGTAACTATTAAATATTTAATAAATATCATTTAAAAAAACAACAAGTGAACAGCAGAGAACCTGCACAAGCGACACGGACACCAAACCCCACATATAGTAAGTAAAGTAGAAACATTGCCACCCGACCCCCCCATCTCCCCCCCCACCTCTTTCCCCCTTTTCCTCCCAATGTCTCAACAAATGAAACTGATCTGTAAAAATGTTGCATGGCGGGGGGGGGGGGGGGATAAGAGCGAGAGGCATTGCACACACTTTTGTCAATCAAGAAAATCTTTAATAATGATACAGAAGGGGGGGCATGTCTTCTTCACCTCCTTCTTTGCTACAATATATCCATTTATTTCCAATTGTCAATGACAAAAGGGACTAAAATCTATAAAATTCATAGAAAATCAACGTGCCAATTTGCTCAATTTCTCTAGGACTCCATGACACCTTCCCTGTCCTCCATAATCCCTCAAGCAAGGTGTCAAGACCCTAATCCTGTCAAATCATTCTGCCAAGCCTTTCCTCTGGGCAATGTCAGGTGGCAGACTATGCATGCATGGACCATTGTCTTCTCATCACTGGTACTCAGGATGTGCTTATCTACGCATATCTCCAGCTCTGCATATTCCCCCCTCCCTCCTCCATATGTTAATTCTGTGTAACCCAACCTCTTCTTAATATATTCATGATGTAATCTGTGTAACCCAACCTCTTCTTAATGTATTCATGATGTAACTGGGATGTATTTTGCACTGTATTATAATAAAATTACTGTCCCTTTTCCAGATGAAATAAATAAATAAATAGTTTCTGCTTTTAACTTAAAAAATAAAAAGGAACCAGCAGTTCCCGAGTTCTGCAACGTCAAACAGTGTTTGAAATTAGCCCGGTGCGTTTTATGACTGGCAGGGGTCCAACCGGTCTTGAAAGACCTACACTGGCTCCCAGTATGTTTCCGAGCACAATTCAAAGTGTTGGTGCTGACCTTGAAAGCCCTAAATGGCCTCGGTCCTGTTATGTATTGAAGTTCTCACCTTGGCCACCAGAAGTATCGTGTATGTAGTTTTCACTCAGGTCCACGTCAGTTACTTTAGGTGGGAAACCCTGGGTTGTTGTTGCTACAATGTTGACAGCCGGCTGCCTATAAAAGCAGGCCGGCTGAGCTGTTTGCTGTTCAGTTCTGTTCCAGCTTGCAAATAAAGATCTGCTTTGGAGAAATCGCTGCATCAACTGAAGGAGCGTCTCCACTCCCATCGTTCTGCCCGGACACTGAGGTCCAGCTCCTAGGGCCTTCTGGCGGTTCCCTCACTGCGAGAAGCCAAGTTACAGGAAACCAGGCACAGGGCCTTCTCGGTGGTGGCACCCGCCCTGTGGAACGCCCTCCCACCAGATGTCAAAGAGAACAACAACTACCAGACTTTTAGAAGACATCTGAAGGCAGCCCTGTTTAGGGAAGCTTTTAATGTTTAATAGACTATTGTATTTTAATATTCTGTTGAAAGCCGCCCAGAGTGGCTGGGGAAACCCAGACAGATGGGCGGGGTATAAATAAATAAATAATAATAATAATAATAATAATAATAATAATAATAATAATAATAATAATAAAATAGGGGGAAAGCCAAATGTCACTTAGAGAAGGTTCTGAAATACTTTCCTTGAAGCTTGAATTTTGTTTTATTCCGGATTCTTCGATTGGGTGTTTTAATGTGCTGAAAATCGCTTTGAGATTTTTTCCCTTTCATTAGGGAAAAAAAGGTACCAACCTAGGTTTAAGGTGCCATTTGGCGATTAGCTTATATATCTGTCAAAGTTAACCTTTCAACTGCTGAGGAAGAAAACCAGCCAGCCACGGGATATTAAGGAGCAGCTCAACTTTTGGGGTGGAAGCGAAAGGTCAGCTGAGCTACAGCTTCGTCAGCTCAAAGAAATTTATAGCACTGGCATTTGAAAAACAAACTAAAAGGCAAAACAGCCAGCATATACCGGAGGCCAAGGGTATCACCCAGATTCTCCTCAACTCTTTGTATAACTCAGGGGTCAGCAAACTTTTTCAGCAGGGGGCCAGTCCGCTGTCCCTCAGACCTTGTGGGGGGCCGGACTATATTTTGGGGGGGGAAAGAAAAAGAATGAATTCCTATGCCCCACAAATAACCAGAGATGCATTTTCAATAAAAGGACACGCTCTACTCATGTAAAAACACACTGATTCCTGGACCGTCCGTGAGCCGGATTGAGAAGGCGATTGGGCCAGATCCGGCCCCCGGGCCTTAGTTTGCCTACCCATGGTATAACTCTTAGTCGGCGCTCTCCTCTTACAGGATTTATCTTTAGCTGAGCGCTGGCGATGGCACATCTCGGCAGCTCCTGCCTCGGAAAAGCAATTGCTGAGGAGGATTATTAACAGCCTGCCCTAATCATACAGAGGCGCAGTTGAAATGTCTCGCTAAGTGAGATTCGAGGTGTTGGGGGGAGGCGGGTTTTGGGAAGGAGGCTGCTTTTCGATATTTCAGAGTGCGATCCGCCCCCCCCCCCCCACATTCACAATGTATAACGTCCCACCTTTCTTCCAAGTTGGGGCTAAAGGCGTTTTTGTGTGTGTGTTTGGCTTCTCTCTCTCTCTCTCTCTCTCTCTCTCTCTCTCTCTCTCTCTTTCTCTTAATTACACCTCACAGGGTTGTTGTGAAAACAAAGCGTGTGGATTGTCCTGCATTCTGCCCCCTAGCTCTTCTGCAAGCGGGCAGGAAGAAAACGGTAATCATTAATTTCTGCAAATCTACGCTTTCCCTCTTTATAACATTGCAGGTGAAATACAAAATTAAAGGTCTTATATGGGTTAAACCACAGAGCCTTGGGCTTGCCGATCAGAAGGTCGGCGGTTCGAATCCCCGCGACGGGGTGAGCTCCCGTTGCTCGGTCCCTGCTCCTGCCAACCTAGTAGTTCAAAAGCATGTCAAAGTGCAAGTAGATAAATAGGTACCACTCTGGCGGGAAGGTAAACAGCGTTTCCGTGTGCTGCTCTGGTTCGCCAGAAGCGGCTTAGTCCTGCTGGCCATATGACCCGGAAGCTGTACGCCGGCTCCCTCGGCCAATAAAGCGAGATGAGCGCCACAACCCCAGAGTCGTCCACGACTGGACCTAATGGTCAGGGGCCCCTTTATCTTTATATATAATAAATGTTCATAAATGTACCAACCAAACACGTACATAGATCAGCACAGGAAGACCGACCTGAAACCATTTTTTGACTCCCAAACTGACCAAATGTTTTCTCTGCAAGGAGGGAGGGGGTGAGGGAACCTTCCCGTTGTCTCAGGAATTGGGTAATCACCATCTCAAGGAATGGCCAGACTACCAGGAAAGGCAATCAGATAAGGCATTATCAGATAACCTGGCAGACAGGAAAAACAACAACACACTCAAATTTCTGTTGTAGACCGCCTTTTCTGTGATGTAGGTAGGATGTTTGTGGGGGGTGGTCTTGCGTTACACCCCTTCTGTGGTGTATGTATGGTCTATGGAGGGGTGGTCTTGAGCTCCAGGGCAGGGAATTTAAAATGTCTATATAAGGGCAGGCACACCTCTGTTCAGGGTTCCTCCTCCTTTCCTGCGTGTGAGGGGAGCATCCTGTTGCAACAGTTCATTAAAGATCAGGCTTACTAGCTGCTTTGTTTCTCAATATTCTCTGGCTGGCCTCTGTTATTTTCTCCTACCAATAGGGAACCCATGTAAGGACTCTATATGGGCTCTTGTGTCCCCCATAAGGGAATCAGGGCAGATTTTGTTTATTACACAGGCAAAGGCCCACATTTAGAGACACCTGTCTTGGTTTTCTGTTTGAAGGAACAGTCATTCTGATTTCCAGTTGGATAGAGATGTTTAAACCTATCGCAGGCAAAGAAAGCTGTCTTATTATCAGGTTGAATTCATTGTCTGTGTTACAGATTGTGGGGGTACTCCCCCTAAACCAGGGGTCTGCAACCTTTAAGACAAAAAGAGCCACTTGGACCCGTTTCCGAAGGAAAAAAAACTGGGAGCCGCAAAACTCGTCATTATAAAAATAACTTTTTTGTCACTTTTTTATTATTTCTTTGTTTGACCCCTCAGAATTACTCCTCATCATAGAAATAAATGTTAAATTAACAAGTTACCTTTTTTGTGTGTGTGTTCTTCACTCCCCTTCAAAACAGTGACCAGCGTACATGCCCCCTTTCAATGCAGTGACCAGCGTACATGCCCCTTACAATGTAGCAGGCAGGCGGGCGGGAAGGTGACGTCGGGACGGTGCGTGACTAACGCACGCACCGCCCCCATGCGATGTCACAGCCAGTACAGCGCCCGCCACAGTGGGGAGTGTCGGGGCACACAATGCGCCTCCTCCCCTCACTAGTATCTGCCCCGGAGCCGCGGCAAAGGTGTAAAAGAGCCACATGCGGCTCCAGAGCCGCAGGTTGCAGACCCCTGCCCTAAACCCTAGAAATTAATAAATGGTAGGATCTTGATTATTTGGAGTATTGAAAGGAAGAATGCAGGCCAGTGGGGGAAAAATACAGGCTAAGCTTCCTTTTTGAAGCTAGAGCCTCACCTGGGAGACAGGTGTTAACATGACAAAAGGTGTTGATGGCCCATCTAAGAGAAATCTTGGGCCTGGGCAGACAGAAAGTTGACAGGTCAGCTGGGTGTGAAAGTCAGAGGAAAAGAGAGTCTTTAGAAAGGTGTGCTGGGAAGAAAAAGGGAAGAAGAAAGAATGGGAGCCATTTTGGGTAGGCTGGCTGAAGTCTGGCTGGGAAAGATGCCTTGGACTCCACTGCTGCAGGGAACAGGCCCTATATTCCCTCCTAAAAGCTACAACAGCCTCCATGGCATCTTCAATTCTCCAAAGGAACACGGAACCTAGTCTGGAACCCTCTGTTTAGAATCTTGCTGCTACTTGGCAGAGAGTGGGATGGGGGGGGGGGCATTTTTTCCAGCATCTATTTACTCCCATGTTGCCTACAGCAGAGTTCCCTGACCACTGGGTGATGCTGTCTGGGGAGCTGATGGGAATTGTACTCCCATCCACTCACCTACTCAGCCAAGGCTGGTCTTCTGGCGGTGGTCGTTTTCCAGGTTCCAAGGCAGAGAAAGCTCCCTTGCTATTCTTGCTATTGCAAAGAGGTGTAGTGTTGTAAATATAAAGGTAAAGGTAAAGGGATCCCTGACCATTAGGTCCAGTTGTGGCTGACTTTGGGGTTGTGGTGCTCATCTCGCTTTACTGGCTGAGGGAGCTGGCGTACAGCTTCAGGGTCATGTGGCCAGCAGGACTAAGCCGCTTCTGGCGAACCAGAGCAGCACACGGAAACGCCGTTTACCTTCCCGCCGGAGCTTTTTAATGGGGAGAAAGGGGGAAATACCACAGAAAATCTTGGATTATTGCTTCTAGAAGGTTAAATTAACCTTGTCTTAGCTTCCGCGTTTAAGCTGCAAAGGATGGCATTCTGCTGATCTCGCTCACATGTGCAAGGAAGGATGATAACCGAATAATATATCCTCTCCCAGTGCCTAAATCCATTCCTACATTCCCCCCCTGGCCCCTTTAAGCATTACACACTTCTTGGAAGGCACAGACTGACATTTGATTTCTCACTTCAAGGCAAGGTGCGAAACTGCGCTTCTCTGAGCGAAATACACCTCCGTTGAGGAGCCTCTGGAGCCCACCCACAGCGACTCCAAAGAGCCAAGACTTACCCCAGGGAGCGTTTTCTGTTCATGTAGAGCTGTCTGAGCTTTGATGGCCGAATCTCGGGCGCAGTACGTAAGGAAGGCGCAACCTGAAACGGAGAGGGCGTGCACTGGTATCAAACGTGTGAACATGTATGTGCAGAATGCAAGCTTATACGCATGAATGCACCAAATGTACTTCATCCGCTGTTCCATTAAAGGTAAAGGTAGAGGTACCCCTGCCCGTATGGGCCAGTCTTGACAGACTCTAGGGTTGTGCGCCCATCTCACTCAAGAGGCCGGGGGCCAGCGCTGTCCGGAGACACTTCCGGGTCACGTGGCCAGCGTGACATCGCTGCTCTAGCGAGCCAGAGCCGCACACGGAAACGCTGTTTACCTTCCCGCTAGTAAGCGGTCCCTATTTATCTACTTGCACCCGGGGGTGCTTTCGAACTGCTAGGTTGGCAGGCGCTGGGACCGAACAGCGGGAGCGCACCCCGCCGCGGGGATTCGAACCGCCGACCTTTCGATCGGCAAGCCCTAGGCACTGAGGCTTTAACCCACAGCGCCACCCGCTGTTCCATCAAGGGATCTCAAACTCTCTTCTCTGCCCCACCCAAATACACACACACACACCAATTTTATGCACATTTTTTACCAAGAGCACACACAGCAATCCTGTCACCTTGTCGCATTTCCTGTGGAAGAAGTACAGGGTCCAGTGGGGAGATGAAGGGGTTTAAGAACACAAGGTGAGCTGTGGGAAGGCAAGGCCAGTGTGCAGCAGCTGTAAAAAATTTAAAAAGGCAAGTTCCATGCTAGCGATCATTAGGAAAGGGGTTTAAAATATGGTAGCAAGGAACTGGAAAAGCGAAAAGACTCCTACAATAATTGAATGGTAGGTCCAAACGAAAGAATGTTTTACGGTTGGCCATGATGACAGGGAGAATCAGAGGATATCCAACGCAGAAGGAACATAAAGGGCAACCAAAATGGTCAAAGGCCTGGAAACGATGCCTTATGAGGAACGGCTAAGGGAGCTGGGCATGTTTAGCCTGGAGAAGAGGAGGTTAAGGGGTGATATGATAGCCATGTTCAAATATATAAAAGGATGTCACATAGAGGAGGGAGAAAGGTTGTTTTCTGCTGCTCCAGAGAAGTGGACACGGAGCAATGGATCCAAACCACAAGAAAGAAGATTCCCCCTAAACATGAGGAAGAACTTCCCGACAGTAAGAGCTGTTCAACAGTGGAATTTGCTGCCAAGGAGTGTGGTGGAGTCTCCTTCTTTGGAGGTCTTTAAGCAGAGGCTTGACAGCCATATGTCAGGAGTGCTCTGATGGTGTTTCCTGCTTGGCAGGGGGTTGGACTCGATGGCCCTTGTGGTCTCTTCCAACTCTATGATTCTATGATTCTAAGAACGGGAAATATTTAAAGATTACTTGAAAAATTACTGTGACGACAAAATTCTCCTGGCAGACCTTTGACTGATTCTTGTAAGGCGAATGTGATAAATAATCGTGTACTTTGGATAAGAATTAGGAAAACAAAATAACAGCATGGTGCTGTGTGTAAAACAATCAAAATAAGTGATAGTACAATGGGTTGAATCGGAAGTCAACTTTATTTTCTGTTAATTTTCTTTCTTTTCTTCTTCTTTTTTCCCTGTTCTGTAAAGTAGTAATAGATAAAAGTAATGATTGGTGATGTATATACTGTATAGTTGTGTATACTTGTGTGTTGTTGTATTCTGTAGTATATTGTGGTGTGATGTGGGATGATGTGTAATTTAATGCTGTCTGCCAAATAAAGTTAAATACCATATTTTTCGCTCTATAAGACGCACCAGACCACAAGACGCACCTAGTTTTTGGAGGAGGAAAACAAGAAAAAAGAATATTCTGAATCTCAGAAGCCAGAACAGCAAGAGGGATCGCTGCGCAGCGAAAGCAGCAATCCCTCTTGCTGTTCTGGCTTCTGGGATAGCTGCGCAGCCTGCATTCGCTCCATAAGACGCACACACATTTCCACTTACTCTTTAGGAGGGAAAAAGTGAGTCTTATAGAGCAAAAAATACGGTAAATAAAAAAAGGAAAGAGGTTTAAAATAAAATTGCCAATATCCTCATACAGATCTGTGGTGCGACCATGTTTGGACTGCTGTGTACAGTTCTGGTCGCCTCCGCTCAGAAAGGATAATGTGACGTCAGAAATGGACAACCAAAATTATCAAGGGAGTGGAGCAGCTGATTTGTGAAGAAGGGTTGCTGTGCTTGAGACTTCTTAGCATAGCTGTCAATTTACAGATTTGAAAATAAGGGATTAGCAGCCAAAATAAGGGATTTTCCAAGCACAGGTATGTTCAGCTTCTGAGCCCCTCTGAGCCAAAGGCAGAAAGCCCAGCCAGCAGCCAAACGAAGCCTCAAGCGGTGGTTCCCACAGCGCAGCAACCCAGCATAGGGGATGCAGCAAGGAAAACCACCGTCACCTCTCCGCTGGGAAGCGCTGAGCAAAGGCGAGTCCCCAGGCAACACGGCCGATTTGATCGGCACAAGGCATGCAAGCTCCACCCCCCCAGTCGTTCTTAGACTCCTTATTGGGTGAGCAATGCAGCCAAGCAACACAGTTGGAGCCCCCCTCCTCCCTAGCCGGCAGGGAGGGAGGGAGAGGAGCTGCTTCCTTTGAAACCCGGGAAATTTAAGGGACATCATCAATAAGGGACAGCAGCGGGACACGGCGCTGGGATAAGGGACTTTCCCGGCAAATAAGGGACGGTTGACAGCTATTCTTCTTAGAGAAAAGGCAAGTACTGTAAGAGGTAACCTGGGCATGGAGAAAGCAGACAAAGGGTTTTCTTCCTGTATCATAACGCTAGAACATTGATGCCAACCTCTTCTGCAAAAGGCAAGGGCATCAACCAGAATAAACAGGGAAAAGCAGCAGTAAAATGCGAATTCCGTCTCCCCCGGCACTTTTTGAAAGGCGTTCCTTTCCATTTGCCTCCTCAAACTGGCAACCGGGGTAGACTTCTGCTGCACCAGGAGGCTCTGTGCTTATCTGCCCACAGCTAAGATCACGAGCGAGGCCTGGAACTCGCCAGCAACAGCAGCAGCGCTTGCGCTCGCCGGCACTCATTGCACACGGCCCCCCCATTTAACCTTTGTACCACGGAGACGCCCACGGCACAGTGGTTTAAATTTTTAATTCTAATTAATAGGGCCCCAGAGCCATGGCGCGTCAAACAAGCTGGTTGATCGGGTGTGTGTTTTTAATCGTAAGTACTATTTGTTTGCATCTGCAAGCACACAGGGAGAGGAGCAGGCAAGGGGGGCAGGCGAAATCCGTACGAATCATCTCGCTCTTGTGATTATTTTTAGCCTTCAGCGGAGAGGAAGGGAGAAATAATACGTGCGGAGATCGGGAATCTACAGAATGTATTTCTGAATCCAGCCACTCCTTCCCCCAAGAGACAGAAAAGGACGGGGAAGAGAGTGCCAGATCCTGAATGTGGAGTGGAGCCAGGCAAAGGGAATACCTAGGTGAACACACCTTATTTTGTTCCGCTGAGCTGCTAGCTTAAGGTTACCAGAAGTCCCCATTTCCCGGGGACAATCCCTGGACTTACAAATCAGTCCCCATACAAAATCCATTGAAATTGAAAAGGGCAGGATAGTGCGCACCCCGGAAATGTTCTCTTTCAGCTTCTGCCTTCTGGAAGAAGGTACAGGGTTATAAAGACTAGGACGAGCCGCCTGAGAAACAGTTTCTACCCAAATGCGATTTTGGTTTTAAATGCAGTCTAAGGAGTCTCTAGGGATGCAGGTGGCGCTGTGGGTTAAACCACAGAGCCTAGGACTTGCCGATCAGAAGGTCGGCGGTTCGAATCCCCGCGACGGGGTGAGCTCCCGTTGCTCGGTTCCTGCTCCTGCCAACCTAGCAGTTCGAAAGCACACCAGCACAAGTAGATAAATAGGTACCGCTCTGGCGGGAAGGTAAACAGTATTTCCATGCGCTGCTCTGGTTCGCCAGAAGCGGCAACCCCAGAGTCGGCCATGACTGGACCTAATGGTCAGGAGTCCCTTTACCTTTAAGCAAGGAAATAATAAAAGAATCAATCGAATTATTATTAAACTAAAACAACACACCAAGATGGAAGAAGTAAAATAATAATATTATTGAGATCACACATGGGAGAGGGGGGTATAGGGGAATTTATAAAAAATTCTAATATACTATTTCTAATTGTGTTGCATTTATATACAATGGTACCTCAAGTTAAGTACTTAATTCATTCTGGAGGTCTGTTCTTAACCTGAAACTGTTCTTAACCTGAAGCACCACTTTAGCCAATGGGGCCTCCTGCTGCCGCTGTGGCGCCAGAGCACGATTTCTGTTCTCATCCTGAAGCAAAGTTCTTAACCCGAGGTACTATTTCTGCGTTAGCGGAGTCTGTAACCTGAAGTGTATGTAACCTGAAGCGTATGTAACCTGAAGCATATGTAACCTGAGGTACCACTGCATAGCAAAGGGAAGTCTATAGCAATTAGGTATATTTTAATCAAGTCAACTATGTAATGGGCTTATGTTACAAAACAAATATGGATTTTGAATTTGATGTTTGTAATTCTTTTTCGGTTTTGGAACAAAGTTAATAAATAAAAAATATTATTCAACATTTTACTTGCAGAGCTTTATCCGAAGCAAATGAGAAACATGCGTCCAAAAATATTCATACAGTATCTTAAGCTGTGCAGCACAGGCTCAGTATCTTCAAATATATTTTTAAAAATTCAAACAGACATAAGCAGAGGTCTGTCTCTCTCCCCACAACCTGCACCCAGCCTTTTTTTTTATAATAATATTTATTAGAGGTTTTATAGTTACAGAAGAAAAAAGTATAAGAGAAAAAAAAGACAATAAAAAATTAACAAACAATACATCAAAAATAGAAAGAAAAAACAATACAGAACAACAAGAAAAAACAAAAACATTTAAAACCACATCCAATTTCCATATCTTTATCTTTCATTTACTTCTTTCCTCGACTTCCTCACACCTCCCTTTTTTGTATTCTAGTTCAAATTAGCAGGTTCAACAAATCCTTTCCCTCTTTCTCAATTTTTGTTCTATAATTTATCCTAACACAGTTTAACTTTAAATGTTCCACTTTAACGCCCCAACACTTAATTTTTATATGATTCTTAATAACACTTCTGCTAAAATCATGTAACTTCATTCCAATATCCTTCTAACATTCATTAATTTTGCAATATTTCTGTAAATATACTTTAAATTTTTTCCAGTCTTCTTCCATCGACTCTTCTCCCTGGTCTCGGATTCTGCCAGTCATATCCGCCATTTCCATATATTCCATCAGCTTCATCTGCCATTCTGCCCGGGTGGGAACCTGCACCCAGCCTTAGGCCATTTACTCGGAGAGCTTCATTTACCACAGACAGCTCCCTTCCAAAATGGCAACACGCAATTGAGAACCTTAATCCCCTAATTTAACATCACTCGCTCACTTGTTAGCTAGCTAGAGAACAACAACAACCAGTTAAAGTTCAGGGACAGCTGCTCTTGCTGTTCAGTGGATTTCCCCAGGGTTTTCCTTTTAACATGGCCTCGTGGAAAAAAACCCTTGTTTTCACCAATACACATTTCAGTGTCAATTATACCAACTATACCTAAGAGTAAGAGGAACGCGGGTGGTGCTGTGGTCTAAACCACAGAGCCTCTTGGGCTTGCCGATCAGAAGGTCGGCGGTTCGAATCCCCGCGACAGGGTGAGCTCCCGTTGCTCGGTCCCTGCTCCTGCCATTTTGATACCATAAATATAACAGGATGGCACTGTGGGTTAAACCACAGAGCCTAGGGCTTGCCAATCGGAAGGTCGGCGGTTCGAATCCCCGTGACGGGATGAGCTCCCATTGCTCAGTCCCTGCTCCTGCCCACCTAGCAGTTCGAAAGCACGTCAAAGTGCAAGTAGATAAATAGGTACCGCTCTGGCGGGAAGGTAAACGGCGTTTCCGTGCGCTGCTCTGGTTCACCAGAAGCGGCTTAGTCCTGCTGGCCACATGACCCGGAAGCTGTACGCCGGCTCCCTTGGCCCATAAAGCGAGATGAGCGCCGCAACCCCAGAGGCGGCCATGACTGGACCTAATCGTCAGGGGTCCCTTTACCTTTACCTTTTACAGTGGTACCTCAGGTTAAGTACTGGTACTTAATTCGTTCCAGAGGTCCGTTCTTAACCTGAAACTGTTCTTAACCTGAAGCACCACTTTAGCCTATGGGGCCTCCTGCTGCCTCCACGCCGCTGGAGCAGGATTTCTGTTCTCATCCTGAAGCAAAGTTCTTAACCTAAAGCACTATTTCTGGGTTAGCGGAGTCTGTAACCTGAAGCGTATGTAACCCGAGGTACCACTGTATACCTAAGAGGCCACAGCCAGCAGATATAGTGGCCGCTGAGAACCGTATTCTGCACAAACCTCCTGCAAAGAGGTTTGCAACACATCTCATAAGAAGTTTTTTTGGGGAGATAGCAGCCTTTGCCACCCTGTGCATTTCCGATTTCTCCGACTCAGGGATAAAATAAAACGGTGGGGAAAGGATCTCCACCTCACCCGTTCCATCTACACTTCTCATTCCTCCCTCCTTGCACCCTCACCATTTCCTGAACAAGGACAGTTTGCGGACACGAGGAGTGAAACAGGTTTTTCCCCCTCCTCCCAGTTGCCTGTGCTTGGCACCATCTGGGCGCCTGCGGCCCACACACCAGCTGGAACAGGCAAGGCAGGCAGAGAGGCTTCAAGCAAGGGAAAAAGAAAAAGAGAGGGGCAGGGATCCAGTGGATTCTACGTACCTCATTTGGGCTTAAATCAAGGGTCATCTACTACAACAGGCTTCCTCGAACTCGGCCCTCCAGATGTTTTGAGACTACAGTTCCCATCATCCCTAACCACTGGTCCTGCTTGCTAGGGATCATGGGGGTTGTAGGCCAAAAACATCTGGAGGGCCGAGGCTGAGGAAGCCTGTACAGTGGTACCTCGGGTTACATATGCTTCAGGTTACAGACTCCGCTAATGCAGAAATAGTACCTCGGGTTAAGAACTTTGCTTCAGGATGAGAACAGAAATCGCATGGCGGTGGCGCGGTGGCAGTGGGAGGCCCCATTAGCAAAAGTTAAGGTTAAGAACAGTTTCAGGTTAAGTACGGACCGCCGGAACAAATTACCGTATTTTTCGCTCTATAAGATGCACCAGACCACAAGACACACCTAGTTTTTGGAGGAAGAAAACAAGAAAAAAAATATTCTGAATCTCAGAAGCCAGAACAGCAAGAGGGATCGCTGCGCAGTGAAAGCAGCAACCCCTCTTGCTGATCTGGCTTCTGGGATAGCTGCGCAGCCTGCATTCGCTCCATAAGAAGCACACACATTTCCCCTTACATTTTAGGAGGGAAAAAGTGAGTCATAGAGCAAAAAATACGGTAAGTTCTTAACCCGAGGTACCACTGTACTAAGGAAATCAGCCCTGAGTGCTCACTGGAAGGACAGATCCTGAAGCTGAGGCTCCAAGACTTTGGCCACCTCATGAGAAGAGAAGACTCCCTGGAAAAGACCCTGATGTTGGGAAAGATGGAGGGCGCAAGGAGAAGGGGACGGCAGAGGACGAGATGGTTGGACAGTGTTCGCGAAGATACCAGCATGAGTTTGACCAAACTGCGGGAGGCAGTGGAAGACAGGAGCGCCTGGCGTGCTCTGGTCCAGGGGGTCACGAAGAGGCGGACACAACTAAACTAAACAACAACAACACTGTACTGCACTTAGCCCTCCCTGACATTTTTAAATGCTCCAAAGTCGAGAGAGGGAGGGAGAGAAAGTGAAGCGGCAACGAGGAAAAAGCCACGAACCGCGCAGAGGATTTCACTAGAGGGGAAATTACTCATGCTTCTCGTTGCCCCAACTCCCCCCAATGCCTGCAGAACTGAGCCACGTTCAGCCCACCACGTAGCGTGGCACCCTGCCCTCAGCAGAACCAACTCCAGGCCCGGGCAGGCAGCCCACGGCTGAGACCCTGGTCCCTTGGCAAGCGGCTCCACAGGACAGATTGGGAGGTCCGTCGTTTGTGCCGCCAGGACCCCGGCTCTCCTCAGCCCCAGCTGGGTCAGGAAGAGGGATGAGCCAGTGCGGCGGGACAGTTAAGAGCATAGGACGAAGGTCTGGGTTTGAATCCACGCTCGGCCACAAAGCTCCCTGAACAACTGCCTCTCAGCCTTAACCTACCTCACAGGGTTGTTTTGAGGGTGGAATGGAGAGGGGGGACGGTACCGTGGGACCACCTTGAGCTCCTTGGAGCAAAAGGTGGTTTGGAAATGCAACAAACAAATAAATCCAGTAACAAACAAATAAATCCAGCTTGAATCGATCTGGTTCACACTATCCGAAACGGTCTGCGAACTCTTCCTTTGAAAGCTGCATTTCTCAGAAATTTGGCAACGCTGTTTTCCAGCCATGCAGCATTTAGAAAAATAATAATAATAATAATAATAATAATAATAATAATAATAATAATGCATCTGCTAGAGGGAAATGCGCCTGAACATGGAGATGTCAGTGAAGATAATAATACAAATTCATTTTTTTTCAAATTTGCGTTGTGGTTTAGTATATATTATTTGCATTTATGATTTTGTACGTAATGTTGGCTTAACACTCAAATCAGTTACTCTGCATGCTGATGTTGAGTAACTTCCAGTTTCAGTGTTTTATAGCTCCTATTTTGGAAAAGTGGCATTTGTCTTTCTGATAGTTGAAAAATTAATGAAAAAACTCAAAAATGTGTTAAGGAGAAACCACTTGCCGGAAATGGATGCACTGGTCAAAACGGCATATTAAAAAATGTGTTCATTAGGAGAAATCCACTCTAGGATGCTGATGAATTTTCATGAGGATTCTTTAAAAATAAAAAATAAAATCTTTTAAATCTCAAACTGCTGCAAAATGAGGAGAAGAAATGGAGAGTCAAAACTAACAGATTCTTCAATCCCTAGTTAGGGATGGTGGCAGCATTAAGCCAGGACTGCACCTTTCCTCTCTCCTGAATAATAATTATTAATAAATAATAATAATAATAATAATAATAATAATAATAATAATAATAATTTCTTTGTACCCCACCCATCTGGTTGGGCTTCCTCAGCCACTCTGGGTGGCTTCCAACAAAGATCAAAAATACATTAAAATGTCACACATTAAAAACTTCCCTAAACAGGAATGTTCTGAAATTCCTCCTGAAAGCCAATAGCGAGGGAGGGCGCCACACCTCACGAGGGAGGGCATTCCCCAAATGAGAAAAACCCACCCAAAAAAAGCCTTGTCATGGGTCAATGCCAACTGGGCAGCAGCCAACTGGACCCCATCATCATCCCTGCCTATCATGGGGCCTGAGACAGTTGATACAGGGAAAATATTTGGGTCCCAAGCCATTTAGAACGTGATACTCTGGTACGAAGGCCTTGAACTGGCAGATACCGTATTTTTCACTCCATAAGACACACTTTTTTCTTCCTAAAAAGTAAGGGGAAATGTCTGTGCGTCTTATGGAGCAAATGCACGGTCCCTGGAGCCGAATTGCCCGGGGCGAAAAGCAGATCATGCTTTTTTTTTAAATGAAAGAGGGGTGTTGAAACAAAGCCGCTGATCAGCAAGTGATCGGAAGCGAGATAAGGGACGCTGGCCATAAAGGAGGCTGCCTGGGAGGGGGGAGGTAAAGGCAGCAAACTTGCAAGGAGAGGAGACAGGAAGACTAAAGCAATGAGGAGAGAAATTAGAAGAAAAGGAGGAGCAAAAAACTGCTCCAGCTAAGGAAAAGACACTAAGGCAAACAAGAGGGAAGGGGGTGTTGAAAGGAAGCAGCTGATCGGCAAGCGATTGGGAGGGAGATAAGGGAGGCTAGCGATAAAGGAGGCTGCCTGAGAAGGGGGAGGTAAAAGCCCATGGATCCTCAGGATTTCTGCACTGGGCAACCCCAAACTCACTGTCAAATCACATGTCTGTGGCCACAGCATGAACCACAAAAATCATACATCCACTGTTTCATTCAGAATATTTTTTTCTTGTTTTCCTCCTCTAAAAACTAGGTGCTTCTTACGGTCAGGTGCGTCTTATGGAGCGAAAAATACGGTAACACAAGGCATGGTCTCCTACCAGGCTGCCCTTCTCACTAACCACGTTCTGCAAAGGCCCAGCATCGTTTTCTCACAGTGGCCAAATACCCCTAAGAACCTAGGAATCCAGATAATAATAATTATAATAATAATAATTTTATTTGTATCCCGCCCTCCCTAGCCAAAACCAGGCTCAGAGCGGCTAACAACATGTAAAAATAGCACAGTGTACATAAAATCACACAGTTAATTAATTAAAATTCATTCTAGAATCAATTCAGAATCAAATTAATGGCAACCATTGGGCTAGAGTTCTATGAGGATTACCAGAGGAGGGGGTCAGGCTGTGCCTTGGCCAAAGGCCTGGTGGAACAGCTCTGTCTCACAGGCCCTGTGGAAAGATGTCAAGTCCCGCAGGGCCCTAGTCTCTTGTGACAGAGTGTTCCATCAGATTGGGGCCACGGCCGAAAAAGCCCTGGCTCTGGTTGAGGCCAGCCTAACCTCCCTGTGGCCCGGGACCTCCAATATATTTTTCTTTGAAGACCATAAGGTCCTCCATGGGACATGCCAGGAGAGGCGGTACCATAGCTACGAGGGTCCTAGGCTGTATAGGGCTTTAAAGGTTAAAACCAGCACCTTAAACCTGATCCTGTACTCCACCGGGAGCCAGTGCAGCTGGTATAGCACCGGGTGAATGTGATCTCGCAGCGAGGACCCTGTAAGGAGTCTCGCCGCGGCATTCTGCACCCGTTGGAGTTTCTGGGTCAGTCTCAAGGGCAGCCCCACGTAGAGCGAGTTACAATAATCCAGTCTGGAGGTGACCATCGCGTGGATCACAGTGGCGAGGTCAGGGCGAGAGAGGTAAGGAGCCAACTGCTTAACTTGGCAGAGATGAAAAAATGCCGCCTTTGCTATAGCTGCAATCTGCGCCTCCATGGAAAGGGAGGTGTCGAAGATTACACCCAAACTCTTAACGGATGGAGCTGGTACTAATTGCGCCCCCGCAAGAGATGGGAGTTGCCCCCCCAATCCCATATCGTCCCGACCCAGCCACAGGACCTCTGTCTTCGAAGGATTTAACTTCAACCGGCTCCCACGTAACCATCCAGCCACAGCTGCCAAACATCTGGTCAGTGTGTCTGGGGCCGAGTCAGGATGGCCATCCATCAACAGATAGAGCTGAGTGTCATCAGCATACTGCCCAAACACTCTGGATAAGCTGGGCGAGGGGGCGCATAAAGATGTTGAAAGCATCGGGGAGAGTATCGCACCCTGAGGCACTCCACATACTAGGGAGTGGCGCGATGACAGTTCCCCCCAAGTGCCACCCTCTGTCCCCTGATACGGAAGGGGGGGGCATGTCTTCTTCACCTCCTTCTTCGCTACAATATATCCATTTATTTCCAATTGTCAATGTCAAAAGGGACTAAAATCTATAAAATTCATAGAAAATCAACGTGCCAATTTGCTCAATTTCTCTAGGACTCCATGACACCTCCCCTGTCCTCCATAATCCCTCAAGCAAGGTGCCAAGACCCTAATCCTGTCAAATCACTCTGCCAAGCCTTTCCTCTGGGCAATGCCAGGTGACAGACTATGCATACATGGACCATTGTCTTCTCATCACCGGTACTCAGGATGTGCTTATCTGCGCATATCTCCATCTCTGCATATTCCCCTCTCCCTCCTCCATATGTTAATCCTGTGTAACCCAACCTCTTCTTAATGTATTCATGATGTAACTGGGATGTATTTTGCACTGTATTCTGGGACACGGAGGGAAGTTTCAAAAGTTCATGTCACCCCTTTCTCGCTGTTCAATCTCGCCTTGAACCTGTTGCGCAATAAACTTGGATCTTCTGCAGTTTGCTCCTGTCTCCGGCTGAGCTCATTTTCCTCCGCAGGGCCCCGCGGACTTAGTCCGACGAGCTGGGTGGCAGAGCAGCCTCGCACACCAGATTTTACCGACCAGAGAGAAACGAGCGCAGCCATTGAAGGACTATACCCTGGATCCCCACGTATCTGACCACAAGAGCCAGTCTCCCCTCCTGTGGTTTCTGTAGACTGGTATTCAGAAGCATGGCTGACTCCAACTGTGCACTGGAGACAGCCTTCAAGGGCCGCCCCACGCAGAGCATTGCAGTAGTCTAAGCAGGAAGTCCTTAGAGCGGGGGTCCCCAAACTAAGGTGTGCGGGCTAGATAAGGCCCGGGGGACTTGTTTATCCGGCCGGCGGCAACCCTCACTGCCCGCTCTTACCAGCACTGTGCTGCACGGCTGCCCACTTCCGGGTCGGAGGAGCACCGGAAATAGCTTGTGCGCATGCGCGTTATTTCCACATGCGCAAGTGTTATTTCCAGTGCACATCTGGGTCGGACGAGGCCTGTGCACAAGCTATTTCCAGTGCTCCTCCCACCCAGAAGTGTGCCATGAGAAATGCCAGTTCATTTCATACGAGATTCAGTTCCTACGAGATTGGCCTAGGATTTAAATATGTACGGATAGGAATTAAGATGTTTAAAGCCAGAATAGAAGGAATGAAAGATGTTAAGTGATCGAGATAATTTTTCTTTGAGAAGATAGATTTTGGAAAACTGTTAGAATGATATATAATGAAATTCAACCAGGGGGATTTTTATTTTTTTTTATTTTTTAGAAGCCTCTGAAATAGAGGACACTATTTCAGAGGCTTCTACTCGGCAGCCTCTTATAGTTGTTTTAACTGCGAGTCTTTTAGTTCTTACGCTCTTACAGTTGTTTTAACTGCATGTTTTTATTTGTTTTTATCTGTTTTAATTATCAATTTTTATCCATCCATTATCCGTGTTTAATCTTGTATTTTATTCAGATGTTTTATCCTATGCTTGTTTCTTTGTCCTTATTTGCTCCAGCATTTATCAGTTTAAAAAATCCTAACTGCTATTTTATTTATATGTTTGTTTTTTATCCTGGTCTGTGACCGTAATAAAGTTCATTACCCAACCAGGGAGATTTGAGGAAGTCACTTAACAATCTTACCAAGATTGGTTTAATTAGAATTAGGATGTTTGTTTGTTTGTTTGTTTGTTTAAAAATATTTTTTTGGAAAATTTAATTCTAAAAATTGAAAAAAAAGAAGGAGAAATGCCGGTTCATTTTTGGGCCCAATTCAAAGTTCTCACAGTAGTATTTAAAACCTTAACAACTCAGGCCCCAAATTCCCAAAGAGACAGCCTCCTTCCCTACAGACCCCCTTGGATGCTAAGCTCGGATTGTAAATTGTTTTAGGCTGTTTTCGATTTTGCGTTTTAATTGCTGGGACCTTAGGGTGGAGACAGGAAATAAAATTATATCCTTGTTGCAGCGGGTTGGGCTAGATGACCCATGGGTTCCCACCCAGCTCTACACTTCTGTGATCCTATGACCATCATAGAATCATAGAATTGGAAGAGACCACAAGGGCCATCGAGTCCAACCCCCTGCCAAGCAGGAAACACCATCAGAGCACTCCTGACACATGGTTGTCAAGCCTCTGCTTAAAGACCTCCAAAGAAGGAGACTCCACCACACTCCTTGGCAGCAAATTCCACTGTCAAACAGCTCTTACTGTCAGGAAGTTCTTCCTAATGTTTAGGTGGAATCTTCTTTCTTGTCGTTTGGATCCATTGCTCCGTGTCCGCTTCTCTGGAGCAGCAGAAAACAACCTTTCTCCTTCCTCTATGTGACATCCTTTTATATATTTGAACATGGCTATCATATCACCCCTTAACCTCCTCTTCTCCAGGCTAAACATGCCCAGCTCCCTTAGCCGTTCCTCATCTCTGCCCCCGACCCTGTAGTCATCCCTCTGGCACAGCACAGACTGAAAGCTCTTTTGGGGAGAGGCTCATGCTCTTTGCTTAAGTCGCTTTGCAAAAACACCCTACGAATGTTTGTTTGTTTGTTTTAATGCATATAGTTCTGGATGGATTGTGTGGATTAAATGCCTATAAGGCGAGATTCTCTGAAGCTGCTGCGCGCATGGATAACTCCTCTTTATCTCTCTCTCACACACAGAGAGAGACATGCCATTTCTCAGAAACCACCAAGACATATACTCCACAGGGTTGCTTTGCAAGAAACTCTCCAGATGTTGCCACATGAAGTTCCCATCATCCCTGGCCAGCTGCTTGTGGCTCTTGGAAAGCGGAGAGCAGCAAACACCTGGAAGATGTTATCAAGACTGCCTGCCTCCGAACAAGGGTCAATCGCCTTTTCAGCCCTCATTTGCAATTTTAAAACCTGGATTATTTGTCTCTGATCGCTAGCCTTCTCAAGCAATGTTTGTTTAGCAATGCAGGTGGCTAAGGTTGCTGAAGACATTGCATACTCCTGTAGGGTGTGTGTGTGTGTTTTTACATATCACTTTGGAAGTCAGGCGAACTAATGCCAATGTACTAAAAGAAGCAAAGATCACAAGCGTTGAAGCAATGATTCTTCAACATCAACTTCGTTGGACTGGCCATGTTGTTCGGATGCCTGATTATCGTCTTCAAAAGCAACTACTCTATTCTGATCTTAAAAATGGAAAGCATAATGCTGGTGGTCAACAAAAGAGCTTCAAAGACTCTCTCAATGCAAATCTTAAAAAATGTACAGTGGTACCTCAGGTTAAGTACTTAATTCGTTCTGGAGGTCCGTTCTTAACCTGAAACTGTTCTTAACCTGAAGCACCACTTTAGCTAATGGGGCCTCCTGCTGCTGCCGCGCCACCGGAGCCCAATTTCTGTTCTTAACCTGAAGCAAAGTTCTTAACCTGAAGCACTATTTCTGGGTTAGCGGAGTCTGTAACCTGAAGCATATGTAACCTGAAGCATATGTAACCCAGGGTACCACTGTAGTATAAACATCGACAACTGGCAAACACTGGCCTGCAAGTGTTCCAGTTGGAGAACAGCCTTTACCAAAGGTGTTGTGGGCTTTGAAGACATTAGAACTCAGGACAAAAGGGAGAAACGTGCTAAGAGGAAGGCACATTTGGCAAACCCTCTCAGGGATCAACTCCTGTCCAGAAACCTATGTCCCCACTGTGGAAGGATGTGTGGATCCAGAATTGGCCTCCACAGTCACTTTTGGATTTACTGTTAAGATCGTGTTCATGTTCATCTTACTCGGCTATGAGGGATTGCCAAAGAAGAAGAAGTGTGCATTTTAATACAATTACCTATTTACGCAGAATGCAATCGACTCTATAGAATGTAGAGCCTAAGCCCATAAAAAGAGCCTTTTGGATCATAGAATCATGGAGTTGGAAGAGACCACAAGGGCCATCGAGTCCAACCCCCTGCCAAGCAGGAAACACCATCAGAGCACTCCTGACATATGGTTGTCAAGCCTCTGCTTAAAGACCTCCAAAGAAGGAGACTCCACCACACTCCTAGGCAGCAAATTCCACTGTCGAACAGCTCTTACTGTCAGGAAGTTCTTCCTAATGTTTAGGTGGAATCTTCTTTCTTGTAGTTTGGATCCATTGCTCCGTGCCCGCTTCTCTGGAGCAGCAGAAAACAACCTTTCTCCCTCCTCTATATGACATCCTTTTATATATTTGAACATGGCTATCATATCACCCCTTAACCTCCTCTTCTCCAGGCTAAACATGCCCAGCTCCCTTAGCCGTTCCTCATAAGGCATCGTTTCCAGGCCTTTGACCATCTTGGTTGCCCTCCTCTGGACACGTTCCAGTTTGTCAGTGTCCTTCTTGAACTGTGGTGCCCAGAACTGGACACAGTACTCCAGGTGAGGTCTGACCAGAGCAGAAGACAGTGGCACTATTACTTCCCTTGATCTAGATGCTATACTCCTATTGATGCAGCCCAGAATTGCATTGGCTTTTTTAGCTGATCAGACTAGTGGCCCATCTCGTTCTCACAATGGCCAACCAGATGCCCCCGCAAGGAGGACCTGAGCACAACATTCACTCTCCCCTCTTGCTGTGTCCAGCAACTGGTCATCCAAAGCATCTCTGCCTCCAACTGTGGAGCCACAGCAGAGCCATCAACGACCTTGTCTTCCACAGATTCATCGGATCCTGAGAAAGCAGAGAGATGGAGTTCCTGCAGAGCTCTGGGTGTTTTTGGAACCCGACTCCCAGCATCCAGCTTGGCCAACGTCCAGTAAGATGGAGAGCTGTAGTCCATCAACATTGGGGTGTGTGTCAAAGGTTCCCCATCCCCTGACATAGGGGATGGAGATAGTGGCAGAGAGCCAGTGTGGTGTAGTGGTTAAGAGCGGTAGTCACGTAATCTGGGGAACTGGGTTCGTGTCTCCGCTCCTCCACGTGCAGCTGCTGGGTGACCTTGGGCCAGTCACGCTTCTTTGAAGTCTCTCAGCCCCACTCACCTCACAGAGTGTTTGTTGTGGGGGAGGAAGGGAAAGGAGAATGTGAGCCGCTTTGAGACTCCTGAAGGGGAGTGAAAGGCGGGATATCAAATCCAAACTCTTCTTCTTCTACCTACATTTTTTGGGTACCCTGAAGCTTGAACGGTCATGGGATGGAAATGGCGGAAATGACTGGCAGAATCCGAGACCAGGGAGAAGAGTCGATGGAAGAAGATTGGAAAAAATATTTACAGAAATATTGCAAAATCAATGAGTGTTAGAAGAATATTGGAATGAAGTTACATGGCTTTAGCAGAAGTGTTATTAAGAACTATATGAATATTAATTCTTAATACGCTAAGGTGGAAACTTTAAAGTTAAATTGTGTTAGGATAAATTATAGAACAAAAATTGAGAAAGAGGGAAAGGATTTGTTGAACCAGCTAATTTGAACTAGAATACAAAAACGGGAGTTGCGAGGAAGTCGAGGAAATAAGCATATGAAAGATAATGAAATGAAATTTGGATGTGTTTTTAAATGTTTTAGTTTTTTCTTGTTGTGTGACATTGTTTTTTCTTTTTCTTTTTGATGTATTGTTTGTTAAATTTTTATTGTTTCTTTTTCTTTTTTTCTTTTTCTGTTTGTAACTATTAAATATTTAATAAATATCATTTATTTATTTTTAAATGAAGCTTGAACGCTCATGGGGACCCCCGTGCAACCAGCAACAAGGTCTGAGTGCCTACTGTTATCCTCTTTGGTGGGTTTGCTCCACAACACATTGCCACCTTTTTATTTAAAAAATAATAATAGCTACCGCATCTCAGATTTTGATTAAAACTGTTGTGCTGGATTGCCAAAGGCCTGGAAACGATGCCTTATGAGGAACGGCTAAGGGAGCTGGGCATGTTTAGCCTGGAGAAGAGGAGGTTAAGGGGTGATAGGATAGCCATGTTCAAATATATAAACGGATGTCACATAGAGGAGGGAGAAAGGTTGTTTTCTGCTGCTCCAGAGAAGCGGACATGGAGCAATGGATCCAAACTACAAGAAAGAAGATTCCACCTAAACATTAGGAAGAACTTCCTGACAGGAAGAGCTGTTCGACAGTGGAATTTGCTGCCAAGGAGTATGGTGGAGTCTCCTTCTTTGGAGGTCTTTAAGCAGAGGCTTGACAACCATATGTCAGGAGTGCTCTGATGGTGTTTCCTGCTTGGCAGGGGGTTGGACTCGATGGCCCTTGTGGTCTCTTCCAACTCTATGATTCTACGATTCTATGATCTCACATGCCAAAATCACTGGGAGTCAATAAAAACTCCCCCTGCCTTGTAGTTTCCGAGGTCTGCTCAGTTGGTAGAGAAGGAGAACTCAAGGGTTTGAACAAAATATTCCTGCATTGTTGAAAGTTGGACTAGATGACCCTGGTGGTCCCTTCCATGCTTCTATGGGGGTGTAATTTAGGGAAATGTCATATATGTGCATGATGCATTTTTTATAAGCAATTTTTTAAAGCAGTGTGGGGCCCTCAAGCTTAAGCTTCTTTAGTTTCATAGAAGGTTTGTCCCTGGATGAAGAAGACTCTATGTTCACCTACAGGTGGTACCTAACACCAAGGAAACTAGCGCTAATACACCCAGGAACCTCACCAAAATGCTGGAGAGGGTGCACCTCCACAGGCACATACCTCCACATGTGGTGGGAGTGTCCCAAAATCCAACTATTTTGGACAACAGCCATACAAGAAATATGTAAAATAACTAAGCAAGTAATAGACACCACCCCAGAATTGGCCCTACTAAACACCTTCCAAGACAACAATGTCCATTTACACCACAAAGAACTCATAACCCACCTACTCTCAGCAGCCAGAAGCATCATAGCCAGACACTGGAGAGACCTGTCAGGAATAAGTATGGACCAATGGTACCAAATAGTATGGGAAACAGCCCTACTAGAAAAATTAATAAACTGAAACTGACACGTGGACAAACAGAAGAAGACGCCTTCACCCCGGTATGGCTCCCCTTTATCACATACACAGCCCAACAGGACAAGGACAATAATCCACCAACAGCATACAAATCAATATGGCTAACCTGATCCAAAACACCCACCCACCTCACTCACACACGAAAACAAAGATCACCACAGCCAACCACAAGCAAACAACCACACCCTAGGCCAACCCCAACCTCTCTCACCACCAAAGGAACACAAGTGAACAACACAAGCAACGCTGACACCAAACTCTACATACATTAAACATAATAGAAACACCGCCAACTGACCCCACCCCCATCCATCTTCCCTCTCTCCACCCCCCCTTTCTTTTTTCTTTTTTCCCCTTTTCTTCTCCCCCTAATGCCTCAACAAATGAAATGGATTTGTAAAAATGTCACATGGAAAAAAACAACAACGAGGCATTACACTTACTTCTGTAAAACAAGAAAATCCTTAATAAAATAAAATAAGACTCTATGTTTCTTCTTCAGTAGGATCCTCTCAGGGCTCCCAGTGAGGTCGCAGAATCAAACAATTGCGTTCCCCACGCAGCTTGAGACATCATCATCATCATCATACAGTGGTGCCTTGGTTCTCAAACATCGAAAACCCAGAAGTAAGTGTTCCAGTTTTCGAGTGTTTTTCGGAAGCTGAACATCCAATACGGCCGTCGGCTATTGTTTTCGAGGCTCCTGCACCAATCAGAAGCTGCACCTTGGTTTTCGAACATTTTGGAAGTCAAACAGACTTCCAGAATGGATTAAGTTTGGTGCTTTTGTTTTTGCTATTTATTCTGCATTTTTGTTTTGAGGCTTTTCAGTTTATTTGTTTTTGTGACTGTGTGGAACCCAGTTCAGGTACTGACTAATTGATTGATTGATTGATTGTGTGACTGCGGAAATGGATAAAAGCCCCCCATGCAAACAATGACTAACATCAGTGCAGGTAAGAATTTTTTTATATATATCATCTACAATACTGTCTTATTTATTTTACAGTACACTACATTGATCATTGCTTTCATTTTATGGATCAATGGTCTCGTTCAGTAGTAAAATTCATGTCAAATTGCTGTTTTAGGGGTTGTTTTTGAAAGCCTGGAATGGATTAATCTGTTTTGCATTACTTTCTATGGGAAAGCGCGCCTCGGTTTTGGAACGCTTTGGTTTTGGAACAGACTTCCGGAACGGATTAAGTTTGAGAACCAAGGGACCACCGTAATAATGTTGAGAACCCCCAACCAGTGGCTGTCTAGCCCCCCACCTGAAGACCTCTTCATGAGCGAGAGACCACCCATTGGGTCACCAGCTCCATCATCAAAGTCCTCCTGCCAAAGTCATAGAATCATAGAATCATAGAATCATAGAGTTGGAAGAGACCACAAGGGCCATCGAGTCCAACCCCCTGCCAAGCAGGAAACACCATCAGAGCACTCCTGACATATGGTTGTCAAGCCTCTGCTTAAAGACCTCCAAAGAAGGAGACTCCACCACTCCTTGGCAGCAAATTCCACTGTCGAACAGCTCTAACTGTCAGGAAGTTCTTCCTAATGTTTAGGTGGAATCTTCTTTCTTGTAGTTTGGATCCATTGCTCCGTGTCCGCTTCTCTGGAGCAGCAGAAAGCAACCTTTCTCCCTCCTCCATGTGACATCCTTTTATATATTTGAACATGGCTATCATATCACCCCTTAACCTCCTCTTCTCCAGGCTAAACATGCCCAGCTCCCTTAGCCGTTCCTCATAAGGCATCGTTTCCAGGCCTTTGACCATTTTGGTTGCCCTCCTCTGGACACGTTCCAGTTTGTCAGTGTCCTTCTTGAAGTCGTTCCTTCCCATGGCCAGCCAAAGCCGCCATTGAGTCATTCCTTCCAAACCCACAACCAAAATCTACCCTCCTGACTCTTGAGCCCATTAGACATTCTCTTGGGCAACAGAGAACAGGAGACATTCTCCTTCCACCAAACGGCATGTTCCAATCGCCCCTCCACATACAATGCCAGCTAAACAATTCCACGTTTACTCCCAGGAGAGAAGGATAAGGGGGTTCAATTCAGTGGCAAGGCACCTGTTTGCTTTGCAGGTCCAACTCTCAGCATCACCAGGCAGGGCTCCCTGTGAAACCCCACAGAGATGCCTGCTGGCCAAGCCATATGAACCAATGGGCTGACTCAGTACAAAGCAGCTCCCAATGTTTAGAGCGTTTCTGCTGCATCATGAGGACTGGAAGCTTACATTACTATTAGGGCTAGAACCACCAGAGTTTTTGCACGTAAAAGTTCCCAGTTTCGATCCCAAGTGTCTCCAGGTAGGGCTGGAATAAGACCCCTGCCCAGGCACCCTGGAGAGCTGCGGCCAGTCATGGTAAAGGGACCCCTGACCATTAGGTCCAGTCATGGCCGACTCTGGGGTTGTGGCGTTCATCTCGCTTTACTGGCCGAGGGAGCTTCTGGGTCATGTGGCCAGCATGACTAAGCCACTTCTGGCGAACCAGAGCAGCGCATGGGAACACTGTTTACCTTCCCGCTGGAGTGGTACCTATTTATCTACTTGCACTTTGATGTGCTTTCGAACTGCTAGGTTGGCAGGAGCAGGGACCGAGCAACAGGAGCTCACCCCGTCGCGGGGATTCGAACCGCCGACCTTCCGATCAGCAAGTCCTAGGCTCTGTGGTTTAACCCACAGCGCCACCCGCATCCTGCCAGTCTTTGTAGATAGTGCTAAGATGGATGGGCCCACATAAGAACAGAAGAAGGCCCTGCTGGATCAAGCCAATGGCCCCACCTAGACTAATAATAATAATTTTTCTTTATACCCCGCCCTCCCCAGCCAAGGCCGGGCTCAGGGCGGCTAACAAGCAATAATAAAAACAACTTAAAAACAAAATTAAAATACAACATTAAAATATTGAAACATTAAAATATTGAAATGTAGCCTCATCGCAGGAGGAGAAAGGAAAAGGAAAAAGAGGGGGAGGGAATTAAATGGGCTCCAAGCCAAAGGCCAGGCGGAACAACTCTGTCTTACAGGCCCTGCGGAAAGAAATCAGATCCTGCAGGGCCCTGGTCTCATGAGACAAAGCGTTCCACCAGTCCGGAGCCAGTGCTGAAAAGGCCCTGGCTCTGATTGAGGCTAATCTAACTTCGTTAGGGCCCGGGACCACTAGGGTTTTGCTATTTATGGACCTTGAGGGTCTCCGTGGGGCATACCGGGAGAGGCGGTCCCGTAGGTACGAGGGTCCTAGGCCGTGAAGGGCTTTAAAGGTCAAAACCAGCACCTTAAATCTGACCCTGTACTCCACCGGGAGCCAGTGCAGCTGGAAAAGCACCGGGTGAATATGCTCCCATGGCAGAGAAATCAGATCCTGCAGGGCCCTGGTCTCATGAGACAAAGCGTTCCACCAGTCAGGAGCCAGTGCTGAAAAGGCCCTGGCTCTGGTTGAGGCTAATCTGACTTCCTTAGGGCCCGGGACTACTAGGGTGTTGCTGTTTATAGACCTTGAGGCTCTCAAGACTAGTATCCTGTTCTCACAATGGCCAGTGCAAAACCCACAATATTTGACCACAAGACCTCACTCCTTTCCTGTGGTTTCCGGAAGCCCTTCCAGTCCGACTTAAGCCCGCCGCAAAGCACGTCACGCAAAAATTGGCCACAGGCAAGTGCAGGCGCAAGGCCACGTGCCTCTTGAAAGTAACACACAAACCAACAAGGCGATTCAGTCTCGCCCCTGGAAAGTTTGGGGCTGGGAACCGGCTGCTTTGCAGAGGTTGCCGCTGGTCTCCAATTCCCCCCAGCCCCCCCATGGGATAGTCAAGGGTCAGGGATGATTCCAACCATGCTTGGAGGGTCCACCTGAGATAAGGGCCAGCTTAGGCCCACAGGCCTTCAACTATCTGCAACAAAACATTGCCGTTTCCGTACATCGCGAGGCAGCAACAGGCCAGGATTCGCCACGGACTGTGCTGTCCACACGTAGCCCCATCTCAATGCCTTTTTTGGGGGGGGGATATTTGTTTTCAAGCACATATAACACACACACACACACAGCCCACCTCTCTCTCACACACACACAATGGGTTTACATCTGCCAATGTCCCATGAAATGCTAAAGGCATCCAAGACCTTCCGTCTGGAAGTTTAAACCCTGAGGAGCAATTGCAGGAAGCTTTTAGGGTCTAGCCTCAGAGATAGCGGTCAAGAGCCATTTTGGTTAGCATTGCATGCATATACATATATATATATATATATAGTCGTGCCCCACACCCCAGTGTTCCTGTCAAAAGCCTTTTTTTTCCAGAAAATGAAAAGGGAGTAGAGGAAAGAGGGGGGTGGAGGTGGGAGAAGGTCCCTGCAGGGTAGAAACACACCATAAATGATATGAAAATTGGATATATATTTTTAGGACGGGGTGATGGTGCTGGTGGTGGGTGAGGTTTGGATGGAGGGTGTGGGAAGAGAAATTGGGAGGTTTTCTGGGAATGGGGTCTGGAGAGACCAGGAGGCAATGAAGAGGAGATGGGGGGAGGGAAACCATATAGACTCCAAGGCCCCTGAATGAGCACCTCCCCACCCCCACCCCCCAGTTTAACCTGCAAGGAGGTGGGACACACAGGTGTCTAGGCAAGGCAAGGTGAGAGGATGGCACCACCAGCCTTGAAGCTTGGGCTAGCAGTGGGCCTGGGAACAGAGTGAGATGCTCTTGGAGGCTGATCTGGTGATGGGTTAAGGGGAGAGAAATTGGGGGGGGGGCAGCGATGATGAAAGGGATGGAGGGGGTTAATGGAGCAGAATGAGAAAGAGAGAGCCTGCAAGGGGGTGGCGGCATTAAAGAGCAGATGGAATAAAACCCAACTATATAAGGGGTTTAAAGAGCGGCAGCAAAAAAAATAGGGGGGGGGGGAGAGAGAAACAGGCTTGACGTGGAGAGCTAAGGGTGAGACGATGAGCAAAAACGCTTCCCGCCCCCGCTTCGCCCGCCCGCCCAGCTAGAATGAAGATTATTATTTTAAGGGAGGGAGGTGTGTTTTAAGGGAGGGAGGAAAATATTGCATGCAGGGTGGATTAAAATGACAGGATGGAGAATGTAGTTGGGGGGGTGGATAGTAGAAAGGGAAGAAAAGGTTGAGGAGGATGGATTAGGCGGGGGGGGGGGGAGTAGGATGCGCGAGGGAAAGGAGCGGAGAGGAAAGGCGAGCGGGGAACAGAAGGAGAGAGAGAGAGAAAAGGATGGATGAAAAACACAAGGGCGCACCTTTGTGCATGCCAGTGTACCGGTCTTTCAGCACCGTCAGCTCGTAGATCTGCCCGAATTGCTCGAAGAGGGGCTTGAGGTCTTTCTCCTCGAGGTTCCGGGGGATTTGCCCCACAAAGAGCTTGATAGCATCTAGGTCCTTCATGCCCTCGGGCTCAGAGATGCTGCCGCCGCTGCCGCTGCCGCTGCCGCTGCCGCCGCCGCTGCTCATGGGGGAGGCGCGGGGCGGTTGCTGGGATTGCGCCTTCCGCCTGGGCTCGCTCGCCGGCAGTCTGGCCATCCCCCGAGCCCCCAGCGCAGGGCTGCGCAGTGGAGGATGCTGCGAGAAGGAAGGAGGCGGCGGCGCGCAAGATGCCACTGGAGGGGGGAAAAGGATGCTGCCGAGCGCAGCATCAGGACCACAAAAAAGCAGCTGCTGGGCAGCGACACCGCCTGGCCGTTCCGGGGAAGTGCAGGGGGGGTTTCGGGGAGCGTGAAATCGGGGTGCTGCTGGGAGTGAGTTTGGGGCTTGGAAGTGTGGCACGGGGGGGGGGGACGGGGGGGTTATGTCCCAAACTAGGCAGGGGTGCAAAGGCAAATATGAACCTAACGAACCGGGAAGGGGAGGGCAAAAAGGATGCAACAAGATGTTTGGTGAATTTGAAGAACCGCTTTGTTGAATTAAACAAAGGATACAATTCAGCCAGGATCCACACACACACACACACCCCGCCACGCTTTTTTGCTCCCCCATCAGCTGCCAAAATAGACTGCCTTTACCCTCGGAGGTTCTGTTATAAATACTGTTAGACGCACATAAAGGGTCAAGGCGCTGCGTTGCCGTCCGAATGTTGTTAGACTACCGTTCCCATCATCCCTGACCACCAGCCAGGCTGACAGGGGCTGACGGGAGCTGGAGTCTAGCAAAATCTCGATGGGCCACCAGTTCTCTGAAGTGGGGATTGTGAAGTCAATAACAGCCATTTATTGATTACTAGTCACATTTATTTTTAGCAAAACGCCTCTTTGCATTTGTTAAATCCTCCCAGGGTGATTATTTTCTGGGATTTGTTTCCAAAGAACCGCAAGCACATGCACACACACGCACACAATCTCAGGAGCGGTTTTATTTATTCGCTAACCACAATCGTGTTTCGTGTCATCCCTCTCTCACACCCGCACTACCACAGCAAATCTCAAAGTGATTTTTCAAAGTAGCTTGTCTCTTAGAATTTCTGGATAGCTGTGTCGATTTGTAAGAATGACTGCCTTCAAGTTGAACCACTGTTCAGTAGACAGGGAAATCCCTGGGTAGGACAGAGAGAGAGAGAGAGAGAGAGAGAGAGAGAGAGAGAGAGAGAGAGAGATTGGTTAATTGTTCGCAGGAAAGACTCACCAAGGGTGAAATTAAGAATTTCCTTCCGGCAGCTGTGTAAGATAACCTTTTGTCCCTTTTCTCAAAGTTCTGAACTGCTCCTATTTCTACATTTAGTCAGGTTGCAAAGAAAGAAAGAAAGAAAGAAAGAAAGAAAGAAAGAAAGAAAGAAAGAAAGATTGTGGACTAGAATCATGGTGAGGCCTTGGATGTTAGCACAGTTGGGGGGTGAGTCAAACCCTGTGCCCTGGCGCCACCTCGTGGCCACACAATTTTATACCTCTCCTCCCAGGTTTCGCATCACCAGCCTTCTAGAATCGAGATTCAGGTAGGTAGCGGTGTTGGTCTTACGCAGTCGAATTTAAAAATAAAAATATTATCCAGTAGCACCTTAGAGACCAACTAAGTTTGTTCCGGGTATACACAGAACAAACGTAGTTGGTCTCTAAGCTGCTACTGGACATTTTTTTAAATTTTTAATTTATATCTCCAGCCTTGTCGAAGATCTACCAGAAACTTTCCCCTGGAGAAGAGAAACGCCATCGTGCCAAAGCTTGAATCCAGGGGTGCCTGCCTACTTTAATAAAATATGGGGGGGAGGTAAGTCCCCCCCCCCACATAATGGATCACAAGATGCAGTGCATGCACACCGTTTGAATGGCAATGCTCATTAATAGGGGGTAAAGCCCCCTTAAATATTTTATTGGGGGGGGGGCAAAGGAACCTCAGCCCTAGGAGTTGGCTCCTAGGCTTGACCCCATCCTGGCAAGAGGGAGGCACTGAAGGCGAGTGGCCCCCGTGTCCAAGGAACTCGTCAGTCGCCTACTGTGGATGGGTTTGTTGTTGAGTCGTGTCCGAGTCTTCGTGACCCCCTGGACCAGAGCACGCCAGGCACTCCTGTCTTCCATTGCCTCCCGCAGTTTGGTCAAGCTCATGCTGGTAGCTTCAAGAACACTGTCCCACCATCTCGTCCTCTGTCGTCCCCTTCTCCTTGCGCCCTCCATCTTGCTATCTCTTCCTATAAAGGGACACGGGTGGTGCTGTGGGTTAAACCACAGAGCCTAGGACTTGTCGATCAGAAGGTCGGCGGTTCGAATCCCCGCGACGGGGTGAGCTCCCATTGCTCGGTCCCTGCTCCTGCCAACCTAGCAGTTTGAAAGCACATCAAAGTGCAAGTAGATAAATAGGTACCACTCTGGCGGGAAGGTAAACGGCGTTTCCGTGCGCTGCTCTGGTTCACCACAAGCGGTTTAGTCATGCTGGCCACATGACCCGGAAGCTGTACGCCGGCTCCCTCGGCCAGTAAAGCGAGATGAGCACCGCAACCCCAGAGTCGGCCACGACTGGACCTAATTGTCAGGGGTCCCTTTACCTTTATAGGAGACTGAAACTGGCACTTTCCGTATGCCAAGCAGGCATGGCCCTCCTCTTAAAAAGAATGCAAGCGTCTAGTCCTCATCATTTTGATCAATTTACCCTGAGGCAGGCCTTTGATCTGTCTGGCTCAAGGTTACCTCTCCACTGACAGGTAACAGGTCTCCAAAGGTTTCAGGTATGGGGCAGCCTGGAAACACTGAGGACAGAACCTGGGACCTTCTGCATGCCAAGCATGCATCCTGCTGCCACTTAGCTCAGGGCATAGTCAACCCAAAATGGAGCAATGGGTCAGTGCATCCAGCTGTTAAACAGAAGGCTGGTGGTTTGATGGATGTGGGCATTGCAGGGGGTTGGACTAGATGACCATTGGGGTCCCTTGCAACTTTTAAAAAAAATCTTATTCTTTTTACAGTCGAGCGACATGTACAATTTATAAATTATTCCCCTTCCACTACACACCACTGAACATCAACACAAGGGTAATTCTGGACACCAGGAAAGCTTTGCTGTCTTGCTTGTTTTAGTGACTCAAAAAACGAAACAAAAAAACACACCCAGCCCACCATTTAAAATACTTTCCTGTCCATTAACAAAATTTGATGCAAAATAAACCCCTTATTTAAAGGGCAGAAGTTTATATACACTGTTCTACATCCAATTTGCTAATGGGAAGGGGATTTGCAATAGGCTGGCAACCTTGTACTGTACAGACCTGTTCTCTTTATTGTGGGAATGTTGTTGCAAGCTTTCCTAGGTATTAAATGTGGCTGGCCATTTATGAATGTTGCGTGAACACAGGAGACACGGAAGGCAAATTTCTATGTGCACTTGTGGAGTGGGGGGGGGGGGGAATGCAGTTTTATGGATTTGATGCAAAAAGAACACCAAGCCTTCTGAACTGTCTCCCAACTTAGAAATAAGCTATCTTTCAAGGGAGTTTTCACAGAAATGACAGGAACTTGCCTCTTTGAACAAAGCCCCCGTCGGAACTGAGCTTATTTTGTATTCTATGCTATGTTTTGTTTTTACACCGGGGCTCCCACGGACATCAATTATGGCGAGGAAAATGCGTGTTCACTTTCTAGTCTGCTTCTACGGCTTTCTAGACTTCTCTCAGAAAGGAAACATGCTGGGGATTAAAATGCAGAACTCTGCACCTGGGTGGCCCAGTGGTTGCCATCTTGGCAGTTCCAGGGGCCCCTGGCGGCAACAGCAAAAGTCTGGCTGCAGGAAAAGTGAGGGGCAGGGACACCAAAATAGGGTTGAGTCAGGAGGAAGTTCTTCGCTGGTTTTCCATTAGTAGTAAAGCTAAGGCAGCACTGCGCATTGCCACCCCAAGATTAGTAATGTGGCTTATTGGTGCTCTTCAGTCGGGGCGATAAACAGGGATGTGCTAACGTCAGATCCGAGCATGAATGGTTCACTTTGAAAGCCCTTGTTACCCGCGATTGCTGCCGTCGTATTATCACAGAGCCGCCGAAGGACGTTCACAAATTTGTCCGATTTTCAGGACAGTCGACACGGCAGTACGATTTACAGTGTCAAAGGCCTTGGTCAGGTCAATAACGCCATTTGGCTATGAGTGATTGCCAAAGAAGCAGCAGCAGCAGCTATTAAGTAGAAGTCAAAAGTGAGCATGTGGAAAAGTGGGCCTCAGCCTGGATTTGGTTAAGGAGTGCTGCTGCTGATAATGCCACGGCTGCAGGTTCGATCCCCGTTTGGGACAGCTGCATATTCCTGCATCACAGCGGGTTGGACTGGTTGACCCTCAGAATCCCTTCCAATTCTACGTTGCAGATTCTATGTTGCAGGGCCATGGGTGGCGCTGTGGGTTAAACCACAGAGCCTAGGACTTGCCGATCAGAAGGACAGCGGTTCGAATCCCCGCAATGACGGGGTGAGCTCCCGTTGCTCGGTCCCTGCTCCTGCCAACCTAGCAGTTCAAAAGCATAAAGTGCAAGTAGATCAATAGGTATCGCTCTGGCGGGAAGGTAAACGGCATTTCTGTGCGCTGCTCTGGTTTGCCAGAAGCGGCTTAGTCATGCTGGCCACATGACCCGGAAGCTGTACGCCGGCTCCCTCGGCCAATAAAGCGAGATGAGCACCGCAACCCCAGGGTCGGTCACGACTGGACCTAATCGTCAGGGGTCCCTTCACCTTTAGCTATGTTGCAGATTGTGAGTCAGAGATGGGTCTCGAGTCTGAACCAGGTGGGCTAGGACAGCCAGTGGGCTAGGAGAGCCTTCCCCAGAAGCCCAGCTGATGAGAGCTGCCAAGCCTTGCAGTAGGGATCGGTCACAAACTCATGAAAACTCACTGAGTAACTGTTCCTGGAGGTGCCCAGAGAAGGAAGAAGAGGCAGAGCTGACTAAATATTGAACATTACAGCTCTGGCCGCTCTACCAAAGAGCTTCCCCTTCTCAGCACCCACGTTCTCATCACCCTCCCCACCAAAACTAGGTATTAACCCCCCTTACTCCCCACCCACCCAGCTGCCACATCCATGTGGCAAACCCCGCTTAACAAACAACGCCCTAGATGTCAGGAAAGCTGTGATATCAGAGCCAAGAAAGCTCAGGAGGAAACTTCGCAGTAGTTCTCTTTTAATTTACATGTGCACATCTTTTTTTAAAAAAACAAAACACAAACTGACCCCCCCCCAAAGCAGCCCCTTCAAGTTCTCCATCTGACAGGCAGGCCCCCGCCCAGCCCAAGGCTTCCACCCCCAAAGCTTAAAACCTATGGCACATATGTTGCCTGCTTCTCATACAGCAGCTTTGCACTTATGGAAATGTCTTTTTTGCTCGGAGGAAGATTTCCAAGGGAAGGCGGGAGGAAGGAAAGAGAAGACTAAAAGAAGAAGAAGACACCCATTGTTCAGTCTGGAAGCAGTGTGTGTGTGTGTCTGGGGCTCTGTCCCGAGGAAGGGGGTGGGGGAGCGGGAGGGGAGAGCAACGCAGGCCCGCAAAACGCAAGGGAGTGGAAGGGCGTTTTCCGCCTCGGCTTCTGCCTCCTGCTCCAGTGTCGCGAAACGGAACGAGGGAACGAGCAGCAGTAGCATCCAACGCAGCGCTGGTCCGGACGGGCTCATTTCCAACGGTGGTGTCTCTGGAAGCCTTTCATTGTTGCTTGGATTTCAGGGACAGCCTCTGCACCAACCTGTAAAGCAGACTGAAGTGCTGGGGGGGGCAGGGGGGCACACAAAGCAGAGAGAGAGAGAAACAGACAGTGAGTGGGTGGCTCTGTATCTTCAAGATGAATGCTGAAACGGGCAGAGGGGGTGGGAGAAGTGTTTTCGAATCTGGCAGGCTGCAGCCGCATCCGCAACAGCGGTACCTTAAAAGAGGGGCATGTCTGTTGCGCCGCAATGAAACGTCCTATGGGCGGCACAAGGCTCTCTTTAGGTAAAGGTAAAGGTAACCCTGCCCGTACGGGCCAGTCGTGTCCGACTCTAGGGTTGTGCACCCATCTCACTTAAGAGGCCGGGGGCCAGCGCTGTCCAGAGACACTTCCGGGTCACGTGGCCAGCGTGACGAAGCTGCTCTGGCGAGCCAGCACCAGCGCAGCACACGGAAACGCCGTTTACCTTCCCGCTATAAAGCGGTACCTATTTATCTACTACTTGCACTTAGGGGTGCTTTTGAACTGCTAGGTGGGCAGGAGCTGGGACCGAAAGACGGGAGCTCACCCCACCGTGGGGATTCGAACCGCCGACCATACGATCGGCAAGCCCTAGGCGCTGAGGTTTTACCCACAGCGCCACCCACGTCCCTAAGGCTCTCTTTGCTGTAGCTCAATTCCCCACCCTTGGGCCAGCCCACCCACCCATATCAAGTCAGGGAGACGGCTTCGGGTGGATCACACCCATTGTCTCAAAAACCTGATTTTTAGGCCAGGTTCTGGAGAACTGTGAAAGTGGTTCCATAAGGCCAATGGGAATCTACACTTGTTTTTTTTTTTCTCTAACAATAGCCAGCACCTGGGCGCCCAACCCCAAAGCAAAACAATACCCAGCAAATCAAAAATGGAGGGGAGTATTTAAAAAGCAATTTCATATAGAAGAGTCAGGGGAGAATAAACTGTTCAGAGTTTAAAATTCTCCTCGGTTAAGTCTCAATCCTATTTACACCACACACACACACACAACTCAAAATTTGTTCTGATTTCTGTGCATGAAATGGAATGAAATTAACGGGATGGACAAAAAAATGTAGCCCCTGAATAGTTTTCCTTTCTGTCTGCAAGTATTCAAGTTCCTTTGCAAACGTGAGGATTGGAAAGGTTAAAAAGGACTTAGAATCACAGAATCCTAGAGTTGGAAGAGACCACAAGGGCCATCGAGTCCAACCCCCTGCCAAGCAGGAAACACCATCAGAGCACTCCTGACATATGGTTGTCAAGCCACCACACTCCTTGGCAGCAAATTCCACTGTCGAACAGCTCTTACAGTCAGGAAGTTCTTGCTAATGTTTAGGTGGAATCTTCTTTCTTGTAGTTTGGATCCATTGCTCCGTGTCCGCTTCTCTGGAGCAGCAGAAAACAACCTTTCTCCCTCCTCTATATGACATCCTTCTATATATTTGAACATGGCTATCATATCACCCCTTAACCTCCTCTTCTCCAGGCTAAACATGCCCAGCTCCCTTAGCCGTTCCTCATAAGGCTTTGTCCACATTAATATGGCTTAATGAACTGCTAACAGATAGCCTCCATCATGAAAAGGCATGGAAGCCAGCACCTATTAAGAGGTGGAGGCAAAACTCAAAAATGTGGCAAAAGAAGCTTCTGAACAGACTTTGCCCCAACTCAGACAAGCCCTGGGGAAAAGAGAAAGCAGCTGCCTTGATTTCCTCCTGAAATTTGCTTGAAAGAGGCCACCGCGGTGTTGCACACTCACCTGGACAGCAACATAGGCTACCCCGAGATAGGCGGCAATGCAGAGAGCCAGGAGGAGATCAAAGATGGCAGGTTTGACCCTGGAAAACAAGCCAAGTTTAGACGTGCGCACATTACGGAGTCCCTTAAAGCGCACACTTCATGCCCTCCTGCACTACTTCCGCAGAAATCGGTGGATTACAAAGTGAATGAGTAACAGGAATACAAAGTCACCCTTTGAAGAGGGGAATGTTTTCTACTCCGCCAGAGCTGCTCATGTTCAGGTGGGTGCAGTGGCGTAGCGTGGGTTGTCAGCACCCGGGGCAAGGCAAGTAATTTGTGCCCCCTAACCCGGGGCAAGGCAAGTAATTTGCGCCCCCCCCCCGCGCTGCACTGTCCCTCCCCCAGATAGTCCCTCGCTCTCTCTCCGCACCGCACCGCACGCCTGGCACCCTCCCCTCCACAGCGGGCGGCGACCCGGCGGCTCGGATCGGATTCGCACAGCCAGCACTGCAGTGAGAGAGAGTGAGCCAGGTAGGGGCAGAGAGCTGCGAGTGCGAGCGCCCCCCCCCCCCCGATGTTGCGCCCGGTGTGGCCGGCCCCCCTGCACCCCCCACGCTACGCCACTGGGTGGGTGCTACTCAGAAAGGCCCGTTCCGGCTCCTCTCCCAGGGTGCCCTCCCCTCTTCTCCCTCTGGAAAGAAGAGTGTCCAATTTGCAGCGTCTGCCCCTCCCCACACGTCCTCCTACGAAATGTGCTCAGGGTCAGGTACACCACCAGCCTGAGAAGGCTTGCTTCTGAGCCCTCTCTGTTGGCTGGGAAACAGATGGTGCATGGCAGGGGGCACCCAGCCCCGTCTGCTGGATTTAACCCCTATTTAACCCCTTCTGCAACCTGCTGGCTAGGGATGATGCCATCACAGGCCATAACATCTGGCGAGTCCCAAGTTTGAGAAGGCTGCCTTGATGGATGGGTTGGAGAGTGAGAGTGTGTAAGAGAGAGGAGCATAATGGCTGGGAAGAAGGAATCTCTTGAAGCTTCCTCCTTGGCTGGTAGATCCTCAGAGCCTGTGCATTCAAAGCAGGGCAATGCCGGCACCACAAGGTGGGAGAAAAGGCTGACCACATTCCTGGGCCCAAGAGGAATTTGCACAGAACATTTCCCAATTCTTTCTGTGGGGTTGATATTAAGAGTTCTTCCTCCCCACCCCACACAGGCCAAGGCCTAGAACACAGGCCTTTGAGGGGGCCTCTGATCTCGGGGCAAAGAAATACAAGACAAGGTTGCTTGCACTTACCTGTATGCATTCATTACTTGCTTCAACTGGTCGTAGAAAACAAACTCGGGGTCCCTGCATGGGGTTTAGAAAAAGAGGGGCGCCACATTAACTTGTTCATGTTTTTAAAACAGTTGTGCCTTTGAAAGTCACAACACAACACAGTAAGCTGTAGAAATACACGGGGGCGCCTTATGTACAGAGTCTGATCTAGCTCATCCTAAATACTAATACAGTGGTACCTCGGGTGACATACGCTTCAGGTTACAGACTCCGCTAACCCAGAAATAGTACCTTGGGTTAAGAACTTTGCTTCCGGATGAGAACAGAAATCGGGCTCCGGCGGCGCGGCAGCAGCAGGAGGCCCCATTAGCTAAAGTGGTGCTTCAGGTTAAGAACAGTTTCAGGTTATGTCAGGGAACTGCCATCGGAGCGGGAGGCAGAGAGGAGGCTCCAGGACAATGGTGGAGAGGGTCCAAGTAGGAGGAGGGGTAGCCCATCCGCTGGGGAAGGAAATCAGCGTAACACCAGTGGAGAAGGGGGGCAGATGGAGGAATCGGAGAGGTGGCTCCAGGACTCTTCGCAGGAGACCAGCGGAGAGGGCACGAGTACTCTGTTGCCCACACCCACCTTGCGCAGAAAACGTCCGCGCAGGCAAAGGGGGAGGAGACTGGGCGTCAAACAGCTTCTATGCTGGAAGAGGTTCAAGAAACGCCCACTGACGGATTCTGCCAGCGACTGAGGCAGCCACGGAACCTGAGGCTGTCCAGACAGAAAAGGTTCAACCAGGCAACCTAGCCAGGAGTAACGGCAACTTACGCACAAGCAACCCCTAGAACCATTGCAGGTTAAGAATGTACCTCCAGAACGAATTAAGTACTTAACCCGAGGTACCACTGTAATCTAACTAAGCTGCCTGAGGGAAGAGCTGTGTGGTTGGTGCTGCCTTGCCCCCCATTGCCAGCTCTGCTGGATCTGACCCGAGAGGGAAAGCGCTCCCAGGGAGGACCAGGCAACCAGCCCCACCGTGCGCCCACCCTCCTGCTGCAAGGATTCCAACGGCCCTCAAGACTCAGACAGTGCGACAGAATCTGCTGTGGCGTCCCAGACTGGGTACGGTCACCTGCTTAGCCCTGGGTCTCGTCTGTGGAGGACGAATGCTTCCAGGGGTGTGGGGAAAAGAGCTCGTTATCAGGGGCAGGAGATCCAGAACTTCCGCATACATCGGTGGGGAGCTGCTGCTCTTAACCGTGGTAGAAGAAGTGGAACTTTAAGAACTCAGGCTTCAGACTGCTCTTTCCTCCTCCCTTCTTTTCCTTTCTCCTTGTGTGCCATGCCTTTTAAATATGATTTTTTATTAAATTTTCTGTTTTACAGTTTCAGGTAAACATTTTACATGCTTAAGATATCAATGACTTCCCTTCTCTTTCCATGGTTCATTTTGCATATCATAAATTCCTGCATATTTTAACAAAAACTATACCGATCGGTTTTCCATTATTACATCCATCAAAACTGATTTCTACTGTTGAATTTATCTTAATGCTGTCAGCGTTTGCAGCTGTACAATTATTTTCCATATACAGTGGTGCCTCGCAAGACGAAAAGAATCCGTTCCGTGAGTCTCTTCGTCTAGCGGTTTTTTCGTCTTGCGATGCAAGCCCATTAGCGGATTAGCGCTATTAGCGGTTTAGCAGCTATTAGCGCCTATTAAAGGCTTAAGGGATTAGCGGATTAGCTGCTAAAAGGCTATTAGCAGCTTAGTGCCTTAGAAAAAGGGGGTGGGGAGCGAAAAAAAATCGCAGGAACTCGCAAGACATTGTCGTCTTGCGAAGCAAGCCCATAGGAAATTCGTTTTGCGAAGCACCTCCAAAACGGAAAACCCTTTCGTCTAGCGGGTTTTTCGTCTTGCGAGGCATTCGTCTTGCGGGGCACCACTGTATTCAATAAATGTTTCCCAATCTTCTTTAAATGTATGTTCTTCTTGTTCTCTTATTCTACATATTAAGTCTGCAAGTTGTGCATAGTCTGTCCACTTAAGTTGCCATTCTTCTTTGGTTGGGACCTTGCTCGTCTTCCGTTTTTGGGCTAACAAAACACGGGCTGCAGTAGTAGCATACATAAATACTGTATTTTTTCGTGTATAAGATGACCCCTACTTTTTTTAACCAAAAACTAAGAAATTAAGCTGTTTAGCTTTGTTGGGGGGGGGGGAGGTGACTTCCACCAATCGCTCATCCGCCTGCCCACCACTGCCGATTGCTTGCCACAGCCACTGCTGATTGCACACCTCGTCTGCCCATTCACCGCCACCAACAGCCCACCTGCCCACTTGCCGCAGCCGCCAATCGCCTGCCTCACCACAGCCGCCAATCACCTGCCCAATTGCAGCAGCCACAGCCAATCGCCAGCAGGCCTTGCCGCAGCCACCAATCACCCACCCAATTGCCGCTGCCAATCTCCTGCTTGCTGCTGCCAATAAGCGCACGTCCCCCCTCTGCTTTCGCTATCCGTGTATAAGACAACACTCAATTTTTGCCTATTTTTTCAAAGCAAAAAGCAACGTCTGACACACAGAAAAACACGGTAACCGTTTTTGACACCTGGGAATTTCAATCTGAGTTTATCCTCAACAGAAAGGACTCTGGTTTTGGGGAGGAAAGTATTTTAAAACCTTTTTTTTCAATTCATCATGGATCATTTCCCAATACAGTGATACCTTGGGTTAAGAACTTAATTTGTTCCGGAGGTCCGTTCTTAACCTGAAACTGTTCTTAACCTGAGGTACCACTTTAGCTAATGGGGCCTCCCTCTGCCGCCGCGCAATTTCTGTTCTCATCCTGAAGCAAAGTTCTTAAACCGAGGTACTATTTCTGGGTTAGTAGTCTGTAACCTGAAGCGTCTGTAACCCGAGGTACCACTGTACTCCTTTACCCAAAAGCTCCTACACCTCTTGGTAGTTTGTGTAGGAATACCTGTTGAGTGCTAGATGCACAGATGTGGGTTCAGTCACACACCTTGTGAGAAGAAGAAGAAGAAGAAGAAGAAGAAGAAGAAGAAGAAGAAGAGGAGGAGGAGGAGGAGTTTGGATTTGATATCCCGCTTTATCACTACTCGAAGGAGTCTCATAGCGGCTAACATTCTCCTTTCCCTTCCTCCCCCACAACAAACACTCTGTGGGGTGAGTGGGGCTGAGAGACGTCAGAGAAGTGTGACTGGCCCAAGGTCACCCAGCAGCTGCATGTGGAGGAGCGGGGAAGTGAACCCGGTTCCCCAGATTACGAGACTACCGCTCCTAACCACTACACCACACTGCTACTCCAGAGGGGAGAACCTGAACCAGTGGATTCAAACACAATGAAAGGCGATTCCAGCTCAATATTAAGAATAACTTTCCGGGGGTTAAGAGCTATTGGACAGTGGAACAGAAAAGCTCAGAAGATGGCAGTGGCCTCTCCTTCATGGGAGGATTTTAAGCACAGGTTGGATGACCATCTGCCAGGAATTCACTAGCTGTGACTCCTGCATTGCAGGGGTTGGACTAGATGCCAGTGTGATGTAGTGGTTAAGAGCGGTAGTCTGGTAATCTGGGGAACCGGGTTCGCGTCTCCGCTCCTCCACATGCAGCTGCTGGGTGACCTTGGGCCAGTCACACTTCTTTGAAGTCTCTCAGCCCCACTCACCTCACAGAGTGTTTGTTGTGGGGGAGGAAGGGAAAGGAGAATGTTAGCCGCTTTGAGACTCCTTAAAGGGAGTGAAAGGCGGGATATCAAATCCAAACTCTTCTTCTTCTTCTAGATGCCCTTGGTAATTTCAAACATTTATTTCAATTCATTCTAAGTCATTTCCCAATAGTCTTTTAGCCTGTTACATGTCCATGCCATGCTTTTCTAAGGGAGTGTCTGAATACTGATTTTTGTAAGCCACTCTCAAAGCATTTCTGGCTAAAGAGCAGAGTATAAATGCCATCAATAAATAAGAAACCAGTTGGACCACCCAGAGTCTTTCCTGGAGATGCTTTTTTACCTCTCTATGCCACCCTGTCTCTAACCACGTCAAAAAAGGGTGTGTGTGTGTGTGTGTGGATATTGAGGGCAGTTAACAGCACAAAAGAGCACCAGAGCAGAACAGGAAAAAGAGCAAAGGGCAGCCCTGCTCTTACCGCTTGTCTGCCTTCACGTGATGCTGCTTGACGTCTTTCAGGTAGCGGCTCATGTAATATTCCAGGGTGTTGATGAAAGTGCTGTCTTTGTCGACCAGCTGAGCGGCCCTTGGCTGACTGGTGAGCCAGTCCATCACGGACTCCATCTGCTCCTGCTGGATCTGCTGCAGAGGCAAGGAGGTGGGGAAGGGAGAGAGGCAGTCGGTCTGCTCTGCAGATTAAAACCCACACCACCCTCAGGCTTCCCTTTGCCCTGTGGGGAAGAGACCCCACTAGCAAGGCATGCTTACCATCTGTTCTGTGAAGATCTGTAGGTCAACAGGTACTCCCTAGAGGAACAGATACAGTGGAAAAGTTTTCATCTATAAAGCGCATTTTAGGCATCCTGCTATCTTTTTGTTTTTTGAAGGCAGCCCCTGCTCACGGGCTTTCAACGGAAGAGACACAACCCGAAAGGGGAGAAGGATGGGGAGGGAAGAGAAAAACAAGCACGCTCAGGCACCAATTCTTAAAGTTAGGTGATGTGGGAGCGAGATGCTCCCCGTTTCCTAATTTTGTTAGCAGCAATGAATGAATACCAACCGCAAATAAAGGTAAAGGGACCCCTAACCATTAGGTCCAGTCGTGACCGACTCTGGGGTTGCGGCACTCATCTCGCTTTACTGGCCGAGGGAGCCGGCGTACAGCTTCCAGGTCATGTGGCCAGCAGGACTAAGCCGCTTCTGGCAAACCAGAGCAGCGCATGGAAACGCCGTTTACCTTCCCGCCAGAGCGGTACCTATTTATCTACCTGCACTTTTAGTGCTTTCGAACTGCTAGGTTGGCAGGAGCAGGGACCGAGCAACGGGAGCTCATCCCGCTGCGGGAATTCAAATCCACAGCCCTAGGCTCTGTGGTTCAACTCACAGCGCCACCCGCGTCCCTGCCAACCGCAAATAGTGTTAGGCAAACCTGGCAGGGTCAAGGTTTTTGGCCTTGATCGCTAAATACAAGTCAAACAAGCGTGCTAAATTAGACCACTCCCTGGGAAAACAGAACAAAAAATGCCAGTGCAAATCACCCAGTTCAAAATTTTCTGGGAAAGCACACATCACTGCACATACTATAAGTGCAAGATAATGTGGGCCACTCCTGACCCTGGGTTTCAAGTTAGGCAGGCATGGCTTCTTCCAGAATAGCCTTTCTGAACAACCCCACAGCCCTCAACAGTCAGTTCAGTGGCTGCTGAGCACACTTAATCCATGTTGTGCTGTCTTGGGTTGGGTTTTTCTGGTCCCTCATTAGGGCTCCCCCCTCCCTGTGAGCATAAAATTTATTTTGCTCCCCATGGAGCATGCTAATATTCCCTCCTTGTTTCTGAAGAGCCTTGTTTTGGCAACATGCTCCTCGTAACTCAGCACCTGAGTGCGATGTTAGCGTATCTGATAATCACCACAAAGACCAGGGATGGTTTAGGGGAGGGAAAGGAGCCAAATGGAGCTGGCCTTTCAGAATGGCCCCGTTGCCCCTTCTTTCCAGCCAGGTCAAGCGGCAGCCTACAGCTGACCGTTGATGCTGCCCTATCAGCCCCTGGGCTGCAATCGGTGGAATGGCTGCTAACAGTCCTGGGAGGGGGAGAGTCAAATGAGGAAATGTGATGGGGCCATGCTGAACCTCTTCCTCCGCGGTGGCTGGCGAAAACGGCCTGGGGGAGAGCAGATGTAGAGAAAAAACCCTCACCTTTTCTGTTAGGTTGTAGATAACCCGCGTCAAAGCCTCCACAACAATGCGGGTGTTGCGGGTTAGGATTTTGGGGTCGACCCGTGCCCTGCAAAGGGGAAAGGCAACAGCGGCGTCAAGAACGTATTTTCTTGGGAGGGAGGGAGAGCAGGCATTTGAACGACTGCCTACCAGGTTTCTCATTTGGGCCCCGTGTCATGCAGTCCCACTTGGGCCTGAGGTCTTTAAAAAGGGACAACCAGCCCACGGGCCTCATAAACGTGGAAGGGAGCATGCAAACCAATGTCTTCCTTCAAAGAAGGGAGCAAGGCCCATACGACGCAGTTCATACAGCTGGCTATCCCACCCCCCACCTTGACAGCAAGCCAATCTGGAGATGATGAAGCCTTGGGGTAGAATTCTGGGGGAGATACTCCCAACTGCAGTGGTAACTTTCAAGAACTGATGGCTGGCTGTGCTTGTTTTCCTCCTCCCTTTCCAGCCCTTTCCCCTTTCAGCAAGGAACCATTTCAGATAACCAGGTGGTTGGGAAGGGTGTGCATGCTGCATTTTTAAAAAATGCTCCTCCACATTAAGAATGCTATATATTGATTGAGGGACGCGGGTGGCCCTGTGGGTTAAACCACAGAGCCTAGGGCTTGCCGATCAGAAGGTTGGCGGTTCGAATCCCCTCGACGGGGTGAGCTCCTGTTGCTCGGTCCCTGCTCCTGCCAACCTAGCAGTTCGAAAGCACGTCAAAGTGCAAGTAGATAAATAGGGACCGCTCTGGCAGGAAGGTAAACGGCGTTTCCATGTGCTGCTCTGGTTCACCAGAAGCGGCTTAGTCCTGCTGACCACATGACCCGGAAGCTGTACGCCGGCTCCCTTGGCCAATAAAGCGAGATGAGCGCCACAACCCAAGAGTCGGCCACGACTGGACCTAATGGTCAGGGGTCCCTTTACCTTTACCTTTATATATTGATTGATAATCTGGTTGTTAAATTTTTTTTTCTCTCTCTCTCTCTCTCTCTAAATATATATATACAGTGGTACCTCGGGTTAAGTACTTAATTCGTTCCGGAGATCAGTTCTTAACCTGAAACTGCTCTTAACCTGAGGTACCACTTTAGCTAATGGGGCCTCCTGCTGCCACTGAGCCACCGGAGCACGATTTCTGTTCTCATCCTGAAGCAAAGTTCTTAACCCGAGGTACTATTTCTGGGTTAGCGGAGTTTGTAACCTGAAGCGTATGTAACCCGAGATACCACTATATATATATGAATGCAAGTATAGCCCTGCTGGATGCGGTAAATGGCCCATTTAGTCCAGCAGCCTGTTTTCGCAGTGGCCAACCAGATGCCCCAACGGGAAATCTGAAAGCAGGACCCAAACACAAGAGCATTCTTGCCTCCTGCCGTTTCTAACAACTGTTATTCAGAAGCATTCTTGCCTCCAACCACTGTCTAACTCTCTTTTAAAGCCGTCCAAGTTGGTGGCCCTCCCTGCCTTGCTGTGGGAGGGAGTTCCACAGTTTAACTATGTGCTATGTGTTAACTATGCACAGTAGGAAAAGCTAGGACACCAGTAAGAACTGATAATTACATGCACCCCAAACTGGTGTTAACAAGAAGAAGAGTTTGGATTTGATATCCCGCTTTATCACTACCCGAAGGAGTCTCAAAGCGGCTAACGTTCTCCTTTCCCTTCCTCCCCCACAACAAACACTCTGTGAGGTGAGTGGGGCTGAGAGACTTCAGAGAAGCGTGACTGGCCCAAGGTCACCCAGCAGCTGCATGTGGAGGAGCGGGGAAGCGAACCCGGTTCCCCAGATTACGAGTCTATCGCTCTGAACCACTACCCTGCAGGTGTTGCCGGACTACAACATCCCATCATCCCTGTTGGGTGCTGGTGCTGACAGTGGGTTGAGTCCCCACAACATCCAGAGGGTCAGCATGGCTTCCCCACCCCTACTTCATACCAAGACTGAGGGCCAAACTGGAAGTCACCACTGGCACACTTTTCGCACACAACGGAGGGCATGCTACTGGACTTGCGCAAGGAATTCCGGTTCCAGAGAAACATACAAAGCTTTTCGTACAAAATGCCTCCACACCCAACGTACTGCTACGTTGCGGTGAGGCGGAGAGGGAGACAGTGACAGAAAGAGAAAAGATAGGAAAGCCTAAGCCTGCCCTGCTAGATCATAGAGCATTCAGACATGCAGGCTCTTTGCCTCCCAGCCAGAACTCGTGGGATTCGTGTTTAGAAGACATGGCAACAGCTTACGTGGTTTAAGAAAGGAAAATTAGCTACACTTCTCCACGCATAACTTTTGTCTGCCAACCGGTAATATTAAGTCTCCACTGCTAAATGTAATCTCACATGTTCAGCTCCTGAGACAAGTGGCAGCCCTCCAAGTTTATGCCCTACACAATGGCTGTAAGCTGAATGACAGAGCACCTGCTGTGCCAGGAGAAGGATCAAACCCTGAATCTCCAGTTAGGGCTTGGGGGGTTAAAAGAAAAAGGTAAAGGACCCCTGGACGGTTAAGCCCAGTCAAAGGAGACTCTGGGGTTGCGGCGCTCATCTCGCTTTCAGGCAGAGGGAGCCGGAGTTTGTCCACAGACAGCTTTCCGGGTCATGTGGCAAGCAGGACTAAACTGCGTCTGGCGCAACGGGACCCTGTGACAGAAACCAGAGCGCATGGAAACGCTGTTTAGCTTCCCACCGCAGTGGTACCTATTTATTTACTTGCACTGGTGTGATTTTGAACTGCTAGGTTGGCAGGAGCTGGGACTGAGCGACGGGAGCTCACTCCGTTACGGGGATTAGAACAGCCGGCCTTCTGACTGGCAAGCCCAAGAGGCTCAGCGGTTTAGATCACAGTGCCACCCACATCCTTGCTGGGAAAGGGCTCCAGTCTTAACCCCTGGAGAGCTACTGCCAGCCAGTGTGGGCAATGGTGAGTTAATGGGCCCAAATGGTTTGATTCAGTGAGAGTTCAAGGTTCAAGGTTCGTTTTCTGATAATGATCCTCAGCTCATACGTGCAAGCAGACCAGCATTTGAAAGCTACCGCCACCCCCTGCCAGCCCTTATTGCAGCCTCCTCACCCAGCGGCTGACCTCACGTCCATGATGCTCTTGCGCAGGCCGTCCCGGTGGCTCTCGAGGTGGGAGACGGTGAAGGCTGGGAGGCGTCGGATGGCAAAGCGCTCATGCTCCCAGGCCAGCATGTCTTCTGCGAGGTTGATTTTCTTGTGCACCATGGAGAACCTCACCTCTGGGAACTGGCTGGCAACCACCTGGGAGACAAGTCACCAGAAAGAGAGGTGTGAGGAGGCGCCAAGCGACTCGCCTCCGGGGCACAGTTAGCAACTCCCTCGCAACCCTGCTTTTCTTAAAACAGGGTCTGCGCCTTTGCCATGCTGCGCAACCCCAATCTATTCCCAAAAGGGGAATAGTAGTAGTAGTAATAATAATTTATTTATACCCCACCCATCTGGCTGGGTTTTCCCAGCCACTCTGGGCGGCTTCCAACAAATATTTAAAATACATTAAAACATCCCTAAAACTTCCCTAAACAGGGCTCAGTGAGAGAGGGTCTGCTTTTCATCTCCAGACAGGACCGGGAGAGACTCCCTGCCTGACAACCTGGAGAGAAACTGCCAGTCAGTATGGATGATGCTGATCCAAATGGACTGTTTTAAAACAGTCATGAGGGCTAGAATCTTACTTCAATTTTTAAAGGAAAGGACCGTGCCTCAGCGGCAGAGCACCCGCTTCACATTCAGCTTTCAGGTTCAGTCCTCCGCATCTTCAGGTAGGGATGGCAACTGCCCCCTGCCCGAAACCCTGTGGTTTCCAAGTCACCTTCAAAGGCGGCGTGCACTGCAGTAGTCCAAGTGGGAGATAACCAGAACATGGACCACTCTGGCGAGACAGGGCACAGGCAGGTAGGGTCTCAGCCGGTGTACCCAATGCAGCTGGTAGACAGCTGCCCTGGACACAGAACTGACCTGTGCCTCCATGACTCCCAAGCTGTGCACCTTGTCCTTTAGGTGTGCAGTTACCCCTACAGGACTCCTCCACACCTGGGTCCCCCAGAAACAGTAATTCTGTAGTAAGGACAGCTGCCTTATTTCCTCCAGGAAAGGGAGAAGAGGCATCCACATTAGCCGGAGCGCAGTGGGATGCTCTGCCAGGAAGGCACACAGAGTGTTCAACTGCTGCTAAGTTATATGGTTTTAGCAGAAGGGTTATTAAGAATTATATGAATATTAAGTGTTAATGTTTTAAATTGGAAAGTTAAAAAGTTAAAGTTAAATTGTGTTAAGATAAATTATAGAACAAAAATTGAAGAAGAGGGAAAGGATTTGTTGAACTAGATAATTTGAACTGGAATACAAAAAAGGGAGGTGCGAGGAAGTCGAGGAAATAAGCTAATGAAAGATTTGGATATAAAAATTTGGATGTGTGTTTTTGCTTTTTTTTTCTTATGTTGTATTGCTGTATTGTTTTTTTCCCCTTTTTATTGTCGATGTATTGTTTGTTGAATTCATGTATTTTCCCCCCATTGTTTTTCTCTTTATAACTATAAAATATCTAATAAAATTTTATTTTTTAAAAAAAGTGTGTTCAACTGCTGCTGCCCTCCCATCTTGCCCAACACACGCCAGCCTGACCCCCTTTGTTTACCAGCTCCAGCTCCTTCAGAAAAGCATGCTGAAGGGTCCCCTCTTTTGGAGGCTTCGAGACGTGTAGGTGGAGACTGTTCCCTCTCCCCAGAGTGTCCAGACAGAGTACGAAGGCCACGTTGTCCTGAAGCAAACTGGAATCTGAAATAAAGGTAAAGGTAAAGGTACCCCTGCCCGTACGGGCCAGTCTTGACAGACTCTAGGGTTGTGCGCCCATCTCACTTAAGAGGCCGGGGGCCAGAGCTGTCCGGAGACACTTCCGGGTCACGTGGCCAGCGTGACATCGCTGCTCTGGCGAGCCAGAGCCGCACACGGAAACGCCGTTTACCTTCCCGCTAGTAAGCGGTCCCTATTTATCTACTTGCACCCGAGAGTGCTTTCAAACTGCTAGGTTGGCAGGCGCTGGGACCGAACAGTGGGAGCGCACCCCGCCGCGGGGATTCAAACCGCCAACCTTTCGATCGGCAAGCCCTAGGCTCTGAGGCTTTAACCCACAGCGCCACCTGCGTCCTGAAATAAGGGGTGTTAAATGGCCATCATCCTACAAAGAATTATGGGGCGGGGAAGGAGGTGGAAGAGACATCTTTGCATGCTCTTTATGCAACATGAAAAACCACCGATTGTCAGCTAAGACCAGGGAGAGTCGCAAGCTATTTATTGAGAGCTACACGCTCCCATTTCTAAAAGTGAGGAAATTAGGCCCATGGCTTCCCAGTCATCCTCCTGGTGCCTCCTCTCCCCTCTGGCCAACTCATAAGCCAGGTCCTGCAACCTCCAGGTTTATGGGGAATATAACAATAAGCCTGCCGCACCTGTGTGATCCAGGTTGTCTTCCAGCCACCGCTTGGTCCCTTGATAGTTAAACTTGCCACCTCCAGACGCAAAGAACAGCAGATTATACCTGCGGGGCAAAGAGAAGGGTCAAGCTTACATTCTGGCCATTGCACACTTGCTTTGGGCAAAAGGCCTCCCAGAAGAGAAATTCGACTTACCCGGCATGTGTCCGTTTGTACGTGTAGAGGCGAGAGAACAGCCTGGCCAGTTCCAGGAGCATGGCGACTCCGCTGCCGTTGGAGTCGGCGCCATGGGAGAGCCACTGGGGGGGAGGAAAGAATATCCAGTATTAAGGGCAACTCTGGGTTTGGGGACACACTAGCAAAGGGGGGCGGGGGGCGGGCAGCAAGCCAGATCCTTGCAGAGTAAGCCAAGTCATTGCCACACATTGCAGCCAGCAGGAAGCTGGGATTTTTTTGCCACTGAATGGCGCAACAGCCACCAACATCTGCAGCTTGTTTTTAAAAATGGAACAGCTGTGACCCACAAAAGGGAAGGCCAGCCGGGTGCTGAGGACAGCTAAGGTGGGAGGGCAGCTTGCCTTCCAGCCCTGCTTGTGGGCTCCCTCCTCAATGAACACATGAGACGTAACCGGCTGTGTTCTTAGATAAATAAGGTATACAATTCATAGTATCAAATTGTAAATTTCAACAGAAGTAATCCATAAAATTCAACAAACAAACAAATAATAATAATAATAATTTTTTATTTATACCCCGCCCTCCCCAGCCAAGGCCGGGCTCAGGGCGGTTAACAAGCAATAATAAAAATAAGTTGAATGAATACAACTTAAAAACAAAATTAAAATACTACATTAAAATATTGAAACATTAAAATTGTAAAATGTAGCCTCATCGCAGGAGGAGAAAGGAAAAGAAAAAAGAAAGAGGGGGAGGGAATCAAATTGGCTCCGAGCCAAAGGCCAGGCGGAACAACTCTGTCTTACAGGCCCTGCGGAAAGAAATCAGATCCTGCAGGGCCCTGGTCTCATGAGGCAGAGCATTCCACCAGGTCGGAGCCAGAGGTGAAAAGGCCCTGTCTCTGGTTGAAGCCAATCTAACTTCCTTAGGGCCCGGGACCTCTAGGGTGTTGCTATTTATGGACCTTGAGGGTCTCCGTGGGGCATACCAGGAGAGGCGGTCCCGTAGGTACGAGGGTCCTAGGCTGCGAAGGGCTTGAAAGGTCAAAAGCAGCACCTTAAATCTGACCCTGTACTCCACCGGGAGCCAGTGCAGCTTGAAAAGCACTGGGTGAATATGCTCCCATGGCACAGACCCTATGAGGAGCCTCGCTGCAGCATTCTGCACCCGCTGGAGTTTCTGGGACAGCTTCAAGAGCAGCCCTGCGTAGAGCGAATTACAGTAGTCAAGCCTGGAGGTGACCGTCGCATGGATCACAAAGCAGAAGGCCCAGCGGATCAGATCATCCTATAATCAGTTCATGCATAAGGTGTGCCCAAATTTAAAGGAACTGTTAATGTATAACAACGTAGGTTGCTTGCATAAGTGAGCCATGCTGCATTATACAGAAAGGCCAAAGCAAGCATGGGGAAACAGCCGACAGAAACTTACCGGTGCCACTCCAAAAGAGTCGTAATGGGCGACTACTACAATAGTAGGCAAATCCTCTCCTCCCAGACCAGTCAGCCGACCCTAGAAAGAGGAGCAGGGGAGAAATCATTACATCAAGGCCATTTCTGCCGCTGTGTCAGTGCAAGACGCCACACATCACCCCTGCCTCCTCATGAAATCTAGGGAATTGTAGAGTTGGAAGGTATCCTGAGGGTCATCTAGTCCAACCCCCTGCAATGTAGGAATCTCAGCTAAAGCATCCTTGACAGGTGCCCATCCAACCTCTGCTTAAAAACCTCCAGTGAAGTCCGTCACCTTCCAAGGGAGTCTGTTCCACTGTCAAACAGCTCTTACAGTATGATTGCTATTGTAAATCAATTTCTAAACACCTTCAGAGTCTCTGCTGTGAATCATTTCTGAACGCTTTCAAAATCCCTACACCGACTTCTCGTCTGCTCCCTTATCCAACGTAGGCTGTTTGGTTTGGTTTTGGGGTTTTTGTTCCTTCCCAGCCCTTCTCACCTATGCCTATTGCTCATGACTTTTACTCCACAAGCCTCGACTGTCCAAAGGTCTCCAGCTCCACCCAAAGACTCACGTATCATCTCTTAAACTCCGAACTGCCTCCCTCCTCCTTTCAAATCTCTCCTCACACCTTTTCTGCAAAGCCTTTGGCACCGCTGCCCGTACCACTTTGTGCCCTGTCGCAACCTGCCAGCCTGTAACCAGGCCCATGCAGATGTATTCATTTTATTAATAATTCGGAAGAGTTTTTCGGGGGGGGGGGGGGAGCCTCATAATAATATCATGGCAGTGTACAATAAAATACGTAAGACAAATGGCAAACAATGAATCTTATTAATTCTCTAAGAAGGCGGAAACAAACACAAAAGTAATAACATGCAAGGACTGGATATTCTTTCTCTGCCTTATTTACTGCATCCAACTTCCACTGCATTTCCTTATCATCCCTATGTCAAAATTTAGACTGTAAACTCCTCCAGAAAGAGACTTTTCCTCCAGAAAGAGGACTGTCTGCTTCTAATCGCCAGAAGCATGATGCACACTGATTGAACAATAATTTTAGTAAAATGAATTTTTAAAAAGCAGGGTTAAGAGTCAGGTTTGTGAAAAGTAGTTAAGACTAGACTCTGGGAACCTGTACTCTTGGCTTGGTAGCCCAAAACAAGTGCCTCCTTGGCCCTAGCAAATATGCCCCAGCTCTTCCTGAGTTTGCAAAGTTACATTTGTGCCCATTTTATTTAACAAAAAGCATGCACCATTTTCACCGTGGTGTTGTTGTTTTTTTAAAAAAATCTCTAAGCAGCTTACAATAAATATTAAAGATTATCAGTTTTTTAAAGTAAAAACAAAAAATCAAAAATAATTAAAATCAACAGCAAAAAGATTAAAGCACATCAACATTCGTGTATCTGGAAAGACTTGCCTAAAAAGAAAAACAATGTTTTAAGCAGACACATAAAAGTGTACAGCAAAGGTGCCCACCTGAGGTCAATGGGCAAGGAGTTTCAAAGTGCAGGTGCCACCATACTAAGAATGATTTCTTACAAGGGCAGAAAGAGCACTTACTGCGGCACCTGTAGCAATGCCAGCCCTGCAGGTCAACGCAGTTGAGTGGGCACATAATTGGTTGAGGCAAACGTGCAGGTAAAAACTGGGCCCAGGCAGTTACTATGTACCAAAAGTAAATGTTAAGAATTTTGCTCATATTGATCCAGAGCAGATTCCAACGTACAGTGGTGCCTCGCAAGACGAAAAGAATCCGTTCCGCGAGTCTCTTCGTCTAGCGGTTTTTTCGTCTTGCGAAGCAACCCCATTAGCGGATTAGCGCTATTAGCGGTTTAGCGGCTATTAAAGGCTTAAGGGATTAGCGGATTAGCTGCTAAAAGGCTATTAGCAGCTTAGTGCCTTAGAAAAGGGAGCGGAAAAAAATCACAGGAACCCGCAAGACATTTTCGTCTTGCGAAGCAAGCCCATAGCAAATTCGTTCTGCGAAGCACCTCCAAAACGGAAAACCCTTTCGTCTAGCGGGTTTTCCGTCTTGCGAGGCATTCGTCTTGCGGGGCACCACTGTATAGTTAGCAGAGCAAAATAAACTTAGCACGTTGTAGGATTCCCAAACAAAATAGACCAGAGGCAATTAACATTCCATCCAGCAGAGCTTTACTGCTACTGAAGGCAAATGATCATAATGGTCACAAAATCCAATTCATTCAGGATTGGCCCCGTCCATAAGAAATCCAGTTGCAGCAGACTTAACCTAAATTTACAATAACTCATAATAAGACTAAAACTAAGCACTTAAGCATACTATATACAGAACACCACACCAGAAGGAAAGACAGAATGTGAAACTCAGGCTCCTTCTGGCCTATTATTATAGTCAGCATGACCTTGGGTGGAAGAGATAACAGGACCAGTTTAAACCAGCTGTTCAGCTTCTCTGGAGGTATAAACCGAACATCAGGAACCTTTTGCTTGTTTCTAGGCAGAACAGAAGCCTGCTTGTTAGCTAGAAACCTCAGTTTGTATCACACAGGGAAGCTTCCAGAACCCTCTTGAATCAATTAGCATAGACAAGATCTCTGCACCTTAGATCTATTACCTTCTGCACCAAGAAATGCAAACTGACAGTAACACCTTGAAGTTGGCCTGGCAGGAATATGGCAACCAGCGCAGACTTGGCTTTGGTTGGCTTGCTTGCTGGTTTATTAAATTTGTACACTGACCTTCAACGAAAGATCACAGGGCGGTTCAGCCCTCTGAGCAGAGGTGTTACAAGCTGATAGGGTCTCTCACTCCTGTCACTCCTCCTGTCTCTCACTCTCTCACTCCTGCAGCACTCTGCCCTAACTACATTCTGGGTCAAGCACAAAAGAAGCCCTGCACAGTGCATTATGGTAATCCAACCTTGAAAAGTCAGTATGACAGGAAGTGCTCCCAAACTCACCTCCACACTGGTGATGAGCCAGTCACTGACTGCTTTGCTCTGAGCCCCACTGGTCACCATCTGGAAGCCGTTGGCAGTTGCTGTGTGTAAAAGTACTAGGAAGAAAACAGGTGCATGAAGATAAGAGTACAGTGGTACCCCGCAAGACGAATGCCTCGCAAGACGGAAAACCCGCTAGATGAAAGGGTTTTCCGTTTTTCGATGTGCTTCGCAGGACGAATTTCCCTATGGGCTTGCTTCGCAAGACGAAAATGTCTTGCAAGTCTTGAGATTTTTTTTCGCTCCCCACCCCCTTTTTCTAAGCCACTAAACCGCTAATAGCCTTTTAGCAGCTAATCCGCTAATCCCTTAAGCCTTTAATAGCCACTAATAGCCGCTAAACCGCTAATAGCGCTAATAGGGTTGCTTCGCAAGACGAAAAAACCACTAGACGTAGAGACTCGCGGAACGAATTAATTTCGTCTTGCGAGGCAGCACTGTACACAGGTACACTTTGCCTTCATTCACAACAGAAAACTTGCAAATTGCTCCCCGTATAGAAGACACACATGGATTTGAGCCGGTACGCTTTATATATTCTGGACAGTCTTTTCTATCCACGGTCAAGGTTTCCCTCTTTATATTTAACATAAATAAAAATATTCAAAATGTAACAGGAATTGGGTTCATGTGTACATTTCTGAGAACAATTCAAAGTGTTGGTGCTGAACTTTAAAGCCCTAAACAGACTCTGCCCTGTGGACCTGAAGGAGCGTCTCCACCCCCATCATCCAGCCTGGACACTGAGGTCCAGCTCCAAGGGCCTTCTGGCAGTTCCCTCACTGTGAGGTTACAGAGAACCAGGCAGAGGGTCTTCTCGGTAGTCGTGCCCGCCTGTGGAACGCCCTTCCACCAGATGTCAAGGAAATAAACAACTATCTGACTTTTAGAAGACATCTGAAGGCAGCCCTGTTTGGGGAAGTTTTTAATGTTTGATTGTGTTTTTTATATTCCGTTGGGAGCCACTCAGAGTGTCTGGGGAATCGCAGCCAGATGGGCGAGGTATAAATAATAACATTATTATTAATAATTATTATGAATTTCAATGGGTCTGTTCTGAGTAAAACTTAGCTGGAAACAACCCATTGCCTCAGGCTTCTTCATGATGTAATCGTGTAATCCTATGCCTGTCTAATAAAAAACTAATCCTACTGAGTCCCATGGCGTTTAATCCCAGATATGAGGGTATAGTATTCTAGACCTAGATCTTTCCCAACACCTGCCAAATTTTGTTTTGTTTTATGATCCCTCTCTTATACCAGTAGCAAAGCCTGTTGGATCTATCTGGAGCTGCTGTTCCAAATACGAGGTGCCACCTCTGAAAAGGCCCTTGGAAGATGGTCGTAAAGGGAGGCAACCCCTGAAGTGGTTTTTTTTTTGAAAGAGGCCTACCTTCAGCAGCTGAAGCTGAGCCTTGCGACGCAGAAGCCGCCTGCGTTTGCTCGTAGATCGAGAGGAGATCGTCATCTTCCTCAGCAAAGTAGACCGGCACAATGGTTTCCATCGCCAGCATTTCTGGCTCAATCTCCATGAATTGCTGAGGAGGAGCAGATAAAAGACTCAGTGACTTGAAGAGGAGGACTCCGCTCACCCTCCGGACCTCACTTGGAGGAGGCACACAAAGAAGGTCCTCAAGAGGATGATCTCGGGGTCCAGGTAGAAGCCATAATATCGGCTTGATTACAGGTGGCATAAGGATTTCTGGAATTAAGCAGGGGAGGCGGTTTCAGCATGCTGAAGCACAATTAGGAATGTAAGGCAGGGGCCTCGAAGGGATGCTTACCCGGATGACATCCTGAGGCACCGAATACATGTTCTGTGGCAGGATGATCACAACGGCACCGGCCGACTGGCGAAGCGCCTTCTGGTACTGTTCGTAGGAGAAGTCCATCAGCCGCATCATCACGCAGCGGCGGCTCAAGACATCCGCCTCAACCGTGCGAGCCTCAGTATTTAGCACGGCATTCCGAGTGCCTGTCAAAAGCAGAGAAAAGGGGCCTAGTACGTAGCCATGAAGGTACTTTAGATCCACAGATAGGAGGCCTCCCCATGTCCTAAAAGAGAATGTGAATGCTTAATTGCCTGTTTCCTCCTCCCTCCTAATCTGTTCCTTTTCTTGCATGTCCTTTTTGGAATTTTAAGTTTGTGGACAGAGACTGTGCCTTTTTAGGGGAGTGGAGCGATTACTAAGCTGCTCTGGGAGTCTTCACTGGCTGGAAAATGGGATTTTAAAAAAGGTCTTTAAATAAATCAATAACAACACCTCCTCAACCCTTTAAGGTCAATTCTCAGGTTGTGTAGTATTGACTATGAAGGGCTGGTACCATCAGGAACGTTCAATGATCAGTTCTGAAGATGCTTTGCCAACGTTGGCAGGTGTAGATCTTGCCAAGAGAGCAGAGTTGAAAAAGCTTAGTAGAAACCACGCAGTGGGAATGCCAAATGCCTTTGTTGTGGGGGGCTCAGGCCATGAACTGTCAACTCCCAAACTCACCGTGTGACACGATTTGGAAATGAAGTGAGCCGCGACAGCATGTGAGCCACAACTCTAGTGTAGAGCTACAATTTAATGCACAGCTTCTCGACCCGCTGTGACCGGGGTGCATTTTGGTGTCAAAGCAATTTTACCTGTACGATTTTATTTTAAACTGCTTTAATAACTGCTCTGCCTTTCTTTATTGCAATCTGCATACTTGCTTATTTTAATGTTTCGCTTTGGGGTCTATTACACCAAATCACACAGGGTGGTGAAAACAAAAAGTTATAGCAGCAGCAGCAGTTTCCAAAAGTTCTCTCCAAACCATGCAGAAAGGCAGTAAAATGGCAAATGCAATTCAATGTAAGCAAGTGTAAAATGACGCACATTGGGGCAAAAATCCCTAACTTCACATATACGCTAACAGGGTCTGACCTGGTGGTGACTGACCAGGAAAGACATCTTGGGGCCATGGTGGATAGCTCGATGAAAATGTCGACCCAGTGTGCGGCAGCTGTGAAAAAGGTGAATTCCGTGTTAGGGATCATTAGGAAAGGGACTGGAAATAAAACGACTACTACGATAATGCCATTATACAAATCTACAGTGAGACCACACTTGCAATACTGCTGTACAGTTCTGGTTGCCTCACCTTGGAAAGGTTACTACAGAGCTGGAAGAGATCCAGAAAAGGGGCTGGAGGAACTCTCCCATGAGGAAAGGTTACAACATCCGGGAAAAAAGGCAGCTAAGTGGGCGGAGAACATGATAAGAGGTTATGCATTGTGTGGAGGAAGTAGATTCTGAATACGATAACTGCAATACGATAAATGCAATGAAGCTGAAGCATGGAAGGTTCAGGACAGACAAAAGGAAAACCTTTGTCACACAGGGCATAAACTGTGGCTACCAAACTTACTGTACGCTTGTGAAATATAGACCACTTATAAACAATATCTCCAACTCCTTGAAACATTTCATCAATGGTAAAGTTCCATTCAATTTTACAGATCACTTGGGAAGACAGGCGAACTAACGCCAGCGTACTAGAAGAAGCAAAGATCACCAGTGTGGAAGCAATGATTCTTCAACATCAACTTTGTTGGACTGGTTATGTTGTTCAGATGCCTGATTAACGTCTTCCAAAGCGACTACTCTATTCCAAACTTAAAAATGGAAAGCGTAATGCTGGTGGTCAACAAAAGAGGTTTAAAGACTCTCTCAAGGCAAATCTAAAAGCATGTAGTCTAAACACCGACAACTGGGAAACACTGGCCTGCAAGTGCTCCAATTGGAGAGCAGCTTTTACCAAAGTTGTCATGGGCTTTGAAGACTCTCGAACTCAGGACGAAAGGGAGAAAAGTGCTAAGAGGAAGGCACATTTGGCAAACCCTCACCATGACCAACTCCCACCCAGAAACCTATGTCCCCACTGTGGAAGGACGTGTGGATCCAGAATTGGCCTCCACAGTCACCTACGGATTCACTGTTAAGACCGTGGTCATGAAAGACAAACTTAATCGGCTAAGAGGGATTGCCAAAGAAGAAGAAGAAACAACTATGGAATTCACAAACCACAATGGCTACCAACTTAAAAGGTAAAGGTACCCCTGCCCATACGGGCCAGTCTTGACAGACTCTAGGGTTGTGCGCCCATCTCACTCAAGAGGCCGGGGGCCAGAGCTGTCCGGAGACACTTCCGGGTCACGTGGCCAGCGTGACATCGCTGCTCTGGCGAGCCAGAGCCGCACACGGAAACGCCGTTTACCTTCCCGCTAGTAAGCGGTCCCTATTTATCTACTTGCACCCGGGAGTGCTTTCGAACTGCTAGGTTGGCAGGCACTGGGACAGAACAACGGGAGCGCACCCCGCCGCGGGGATTCGAACCGCCGACCTTTCGATTGGCAAGCCCTAGGCGCTGAGGCTTTTACCCACAGCGCCACCCGCGTCCTGGCTACCAACTTAGATGGCTTTAAAAAGGAGATCATAAAATTCATGCAGGATAAATCTATCAATAGTTACTTGATGGATATATATTACTTTCAGAATTAAGAGGTAGCATATGCCTTTGAAAGCTAGTTGCTAGGTTTCACAAGCAGTTAAGCGCCTGACTGACATCTGACTGACAAACGGGAGAAGAGAATGCTTGACTAGAGGGGTCTCTGGCCTGATTCCGCAGGACTCTTTATGTTTGGGGGTGGGGGAAGCAAATAGGTGTCCACCTTTCACCTGTAGGGAGCAGGAATATTGTCTTTAGATTGGAAGAGTAGTGGACGATTCCCTTACAGCTCACCAATTACTTAATCCAGGCTGTGCAGTGCAAAAATATATGTAGGATACTAACTTTGTGATACATGTTTTCAAGAATGAGAATCAAGGCAAAATATCTAGGCATCATTGAGGGCTCTGCAGCTGTCATTGAAATCTTCCCTCCAAAATATTCCCCAGATTATAGCTCATTTTTGGTGTCTGCTCATTGCCACTCAGTGTATCTGTTTTGCGTGGTTAGGGAAATGTACAGATAGTTCCCTAGTGCCATCACAGTGAACCCTTTTAATCCTAATGTAACTTATTTGCACAGCAGTTTGACAATATACCGTATTTTTTGCTCTATAAGACTCACTTTTTCCCTCCTAAAAAGTAAGGGGAGATGTGTGTGCGTCTTATGGAGCGAATGCAGGCTGCGCAGCTATCCCAGAAGCCAGAACAGCAAGAGGGATTGCTGCTTTCACCGCGCAGCGATCCCTCTTGCTGTTCTGACTTCTGAGATTCAGATTATTTTTTTTCTTGTTTTCCTCCTCCCAAAACTAGGTGCGTCTTGTGGTCTGATGCGTCTTATAGAGCGAAAAATACGATAATTGTAATAAAAAAAAAACCAACCCAAAAACCTCCAGCTGTCTCCTTAACAATCCTTCCCTAGAAACAGGAAGGGGGTGTCAGCCAGTGATAAAACACGTGCTTTTTCATGCATAAGGTCCCAGGTTGAATCCTGACACCTCCCATTAAAAGGGACACACCTCTGTCCAGAGCCCTGTTCTAAGCTATAGGCCAGAGACCACTGAGATAAATGGACTGGTAGCACGACTCAATATGAAGTAGCTTTCTACACCCATGCGTGTTAAAACCCTGCCTGTCATCGTCCCTCTCCAAAGGCTCTCCCTCCTCACAGAGCAGCTGCATGAAACCAGGCACTTGCTTCCAAGACTGGTGGTCTCAGCTAAATATGGGTAGGAACCTGTCTTGATTTACAGCAGCCCCAGTAAGGAGTCGGTCACGCACTGTGAGAAGCGAGTGACTGGAGAGGGGAAATAACACATGAGCCTGGAGGCTAAACCTGCTGCGTGGAAATACGTTTTGACTAGAGCAGCTGCTTAGCCTGTAAAAGTGGGTGCAAAAATACCAACTGCTGCCTCTTGCAGGGCAAGTGTGTCTTTAATAGTGAGGAGTTCAAAGGGAGGCTCTAGTTTCTCCTGGCCAGTCGGGCAGGAGCTGAACTTATGGAAGCACAGTGGGGAGACCTCTTAACTGCTGCCCTACTGTGCCCAAAAGCCACAGGATGGAAATTTGGAGTGGACGGGGCAAGTTAACAGGACAGCTGATCTTACTCTGCTCCCATAAAAAGGTAAAGGTACCCCTGCCCGTACGGGCTAGTCTTGACAGACTCTAGGGTTGTGCGCTCATCTCACTCTAGAGGCCGGGGGCCAGCGCTGTCCGGAGACACTTCCGGGTCACGTGGCCAGCGTGACAAGCTGCATGTGGCGAGCCAGCGCAGCACACGGAACGCCGTTTACCTTCCCGCCAGAGCGGTACCTATTTATCTACTTGCACCCGGAGGTGCTTTCGAACTGCTAGGTTGGCAGGCGCTGGGACCGAACGACAGGAGCGCACCCCGCCGCGGGGATTCGAACCGCCGACCTTTCGATCGGCAAGTCCTAGGTGCTGAGGCTTTAACCCACAGCGCCACCCGCGTCCCATACTCTGCTCCCATACCAAGGAATATATATTACCATTATTATTATTCTAGCTCTCACGCACATAGTGTGCTCACCTACCTGTACACAGCCCTATGAAGTGGAAGTGCGGCAGAGACGTTTCCATAAAATCTTATTCCCATCAGCCCCAACCAGCATGAACAAAGAATCTGGGATGATGTGAGTCGCAGCTCAACAACATCTAAATGCCACACACTTGTGTGTTCCCTGCACCGCCCAATTAGCTGAGCAGACTGCTGCTTTCCTATATTTAAAGGTATTTCTTGTTTTCATGCTTACCAAAAAAAAAAAAGCAGGCATGCTTAGAAAAGGCATGTTGTCTTGTCTGCCTCTCACACACAGGACAGAATGCCTATTTGAAGACAGCACCTGTTACAACATATGCATGTGTCACCCAAGAGCAAGGAAAAATACTTGCCCTTCCTTCAGAAGGATTTCTTCACACCCGAATTTTCAACACAACCCTAAGCTTGATTGAACAGAAGCAAGCCCACTTAGTTCAATGAGGCCTTACTCTTTCGCAAGAGTGGTTTTGGATTGCAGCCTTAGTCAATTAATCATTTAGAACTCAGGTGACTAATCATCTAAGGCTGAAATCCTGTTCTTCTTTATCTCTGCGCCTGTTACATTCAACAGAGCAGGCTTTACTTCTGAATAGACTTGCACAGAATTGGGGTGAAGCTCTTTTCAAACTGCAAGTTTCAACTGCGGGTTTTTCTTAAACTTCCCTAATGCAGAGTGGTACAATTCAGCATTACATGCATTCATGCATACATAAATCTCTATATTTACATATGGGAGACTTTACAGGATTAGTATTATATTCTTTATTACAAAGCTTGCAAAAATAAATGCTATATTCTTACACCACCTTGCATATCCAGGCAGGGCTGAGAACGACTCTGGCCTGCAACGCTGGACAGCTCTTGTATAAGGCCAATTCCTGTTCCTAATAAATTTCAGTTTTATAAATATTAATTACATCTTTCAACTCACTACACAGCACAGAGAATTTGGGTGGTGACTTGAGAGGACTGAAAACCAAAATGTAGCCACAGAAAAACAAGAGGGAGGTGTCTGCATGCTGTGGAGAACAAGTTTTGCCGAAACAGAAAAGGTCTTTAGAAGAAGGAAAACTAAGGGAGGCACCCAGGGATAGATTAACTGGTAAAGTATGAAACTCTTAATCTCATTGCTGTGTGTTCAAGCCCCATTCTGGGCAAAGATGCCTGCATTACAGGGGGTTGGACTAGTCCAACTCTACAATTCTAAGTGGAGGTAATTTTAATCTGTTTTGGTGTTATAACTGTTTGCATGTTTTGAAAGTATGATTGCAATTTCTTCTTAGTTTTATTCTTTTACCCTTTTTGTAAACTGCTTTGAGGGTTGGTTGGGGTTTTTTTTTTGCAATCAAGCGGTACACGAATTTTACAAAACAAAAATAAATGTTGACTTGTCAGTTGGAAGAGGAAAAAGAGGGCTGGTGGCAGAGTTCTGCTGCAGGAGAGTACGGCTGGCTAGAAACCTTTAAGCAGGAGAACTCCCTTATCAGGAAATCAGAACACACTGCACGGTTTCATCATTGTATATTGCTACACACACAGTTAAAACTGATCCACCTACATTATTTAAATACAATACACAAATGTAGGGAGATGTCTTATACTAAGTCAGACCACTTGCATTGCCCCTCCCTGGTCATTCTACTGCTAAGCCATGGTTTAGTTTCAGCTTAGCGTATCATCTGAACAGAGCTTTGTCGGATAGCTCTTACCCGACAAACCACAGGCTGTGAGCCATAGAAGCAGCAATCAGTGCAGAATGCTGCAGCATGGTTGCTGACAGCAGCGAGGCCTTGCCAGCATGTAACACTTGCGCTTAGAGATCTGCGCTCATTGCCAATTTGCTACCAGGCCGAGTTCAAGGTGTTACGATTAACATATAAAGCCCTTAGCAGCTAAGGACCAGTTTACCTACAAGATTGCCTTACCCTGTGTACCCAACATGACTGATTCCATCAATGGAGTTGGATCCGCTACAGCTGCCACATAACGCCCATTCCACACTTGTAAGCATGAGATCGTTTACTGCGGCAGCACCTACACTTTGGAACTGCCGATTGAGAACAAGCAGGTGCCTTCGCTGTACACATTGGAGCGCCTGCTAAAAAACATTCCTGCTTAGACAAGCCTACCCACACGCTTAGACAGTTGAGGTAATTTTAATCTGCTTTAGCATTTTAACTTTTTAATATTTTGAAGTACAACTGTGATCCTCCTCTTGATTTTATTGTTTTATCTTTTTGCAAACCGCTGAGATATATATTTTTTTTTACCATCAAGCAGTGTATACATTTCATGCACCTCCACAGAAACAATGCAAACACTAAATACCACAATCTCCTATTTTTACATTACACTATGTATGCGTAAAGTTTTTAAATGTTTAAATTTATTATAATCCTTTATTAAATTTGTATCCCACCCTTTCTTCGAAGATCCAAGGGCAGCTCGCCACGGAAAAATTGTATTTTAATTATTGCTCTCCCCCGCCCTATGGTTTTGAGTAGCTCTTGTTTCTACCTTTCGAAACCCTGTCAGCAGAATGGTGGGGGATAAATAATATGTTGGACCATAGTTCCCACTAATAATAATAATAATAATAATAAATAATATTTTGGGCAGTGGTTCCCACTAAATAATAATTATAATAATATGTTGGGGCAGTGGTTCCCACTTTGGGGGGTGGGGTCTGCAAAACCCACCCAAGGGGGCCCGTGGCACATAGCAAAAACTACCACAGAGACATCTGGCGGTTCCCTCATTGCGAGAAGTGAGGTTACAGGGAACCAGACAGAGGGCCTTCTCGGTGGTGGCGCCCGCCCTGTGGAACACCCTTCCTTCAGATGTGAAGGAAATAAGCAGCTATCCTATCTTTAAAAGACATCTGAAGGCAGCCCTGTTTTGGGAGGTTTCTAATATTTAATGCTGTGCTGTTTTTAACACTTGATTGGGAGCCAACCAGAGTGGCTGGGGAAACTCAGTATAAATAATAATAATAATAATCAAAATGTTCAAAAGTAGGGGGGGGCATGGCTTGGCTTTATGAAAAACAGGGGGTGGGGGGAATCTTAGCTAATGAGGAACCACTGACGTTAAGGGGGCTGTCAGCACGTGGATTCCCGCCCCCAAAGGATCCTGGGAACTGTAGTTCTGTGAGTGTGAGGAGAAAACTACAGTTCCCTGGAAACTCTATATTGGGGGGATATTGGGGGGTGTCGGGGTTATTTAAGCGCCTCATGAGATCGTCGTCGTCTCCCGGGCCTTCCCTGTCAGCGCCGCCACCCGAACCCCGCCTGAACCCCGCCTTTGGCTCACTGACCGTAGGGCTGCCCTCCGAGCTCGTACTGCTGCATGCGGTAGACGGTGAACTCGTGGGCGGCCGAGGCCGGAGGCGGGCCCAGCAGCAGCAGCAGGACGGCCGGCACCACCAGCAGGAAGCTGAGCGGCAGGCACGAGGCCTTCAGCAGCACCGAGCCCAGCACCTCCTCGCCGGCCTCCTCCAGCATGACGGCGAGCGGCGAGAGCGACCGTGAGGCGAGAAGGAAGGAGGAGGAGAAGGAGAAGGAGGCGCTTCTTCGCCTCAGCACATCGCCTCAGAAACAGCGCGCGCGCGAGGCACGCTGGGAAATGGAGTCCGCTGCCGCCGCAAAGAGCGCCGGGAAATAGCAGTTAAGGCGCCTGATGGTCGACTCGGCTTTTAATAGGCTAGGGCCGCAAGGCACGCTGGGAAATGGAGTCCGCCACCGCCGCAAGGATCGCCGGGAAATAGCAGTTAAGGCGCCTGATAGTCGACTCGGCTTTTAATAGGCTAGGGCCGCAAGGCACGCTGGGAAATGAAGGCCGCCGCCGCCTCAGTTAACTCGGCTGTCCTAGGCCGGAACCGCAAGGCACGCTGGGAAATGCAGGCCGCCGCCTCCTCAGTTTACTCGGCTGTCCTAAGGCCGGAACCGCAAGGTACGCTGGGAATTTGAGTCCGCCGCCGCAAGGAGCGCCGGGAAATAGGAGTTAAGGCGCCGGGGCTCCCTGCGTTCCCTCACGGAGCTAATTCAGGCCAGGACCGCTGGGAAATGAGTTCAAAGAAGCGAGGGCCTGCCTCCTTCCCTGACAGTCGACTCGGCGTTTAATAGGCTAGAGCCGCAAGGCACGCTGGGAAACGTAGGCCGCCGCCTCCTCGCAGTTAACTCGGCTGCCCTAAGGCCGGAGCCGCAAGGCACGCTGGGAAACGGAGTCAAGGCTCCCTGTGGGTGAACTAAGCTCTTTCGCCCAAACCGCAAGGCATGCTGGGAAACGGTGGGCTTCTTATCCCAACCGACCGCGCGCGCAAGGCACGCCGGGAAATGGCCACCGGGACCGTCCCTCAGTCATCTCCCGATCTGTGTTGTTTTCTCTGTGCGTTTCCATGGCGTTTTTCCCTCAGACGGCGAGTCGGAGGTCTCTTTCCCCGGCTCTTTCTGTCACGAATAACGGAGAGGGAGCGAGGGTGGCGCGCAAGGCACGCCGGGAAGTGGAGTTCCCTATGCGAACTAAGCGCCTAAGAGTTCTCTAGCGCATGGCATGCTGGGGCTTGAAGTACCCAGCTCCGCAACTACCGACAGGGGAGGGCACAGCAAGGCACGCTGGGAAATGAGAGCGCGGCTTCGCTCTTACCACGGTGATTTCTCGAACTCCTCAGAGCGCATGCGCCGAGCTGAAAGCAATGGAGTATTCCTTTAGAGGGCGCACGTGTGTAGGGCATTCTGCATCTTGGTGGCATCGAAGTAACTGGTGTCATTTATAAAATACTGTATATATTTAAAATGCAGCTTAGGTCCCTCTCTGTTTTATAAATGTTGCATTTAATTTATTGTAGATTATTGCATTTAATTTATTGTAGATTAATTCATACAGTATATGAAATGTATAAATGTTGTTGTTTAGTCATTTAGTCGTGTCCGCCTCTTCGTGACCCCCTGGACCAGAGCACGCCAGGCACTTCTGTCTTCCACTGCCTCCCGCAGTTTGGTCAAACTCACATTAGTAGCTTCGAGAGCACTGTCTAACCATCTAGTCCTCTGTCGTCCCCTTCTCCTTGTGCCCTCCATCTTTCCCAGCATCAGGGTCTTTTCCAGGGAGTCTTCTCTTCTCATGAGATGGCCAAAGTATTGGAGCCTCAGCTTCAGGATCTGTCCTTCCAGTGAGCACTCAGGGCTGATTTCCTTAAGAATGGAGAGGTTTGATGTTCTTGCAGTCCATGGGACTCTCAAGAGTCTCCTCCAGCACCAGAATTCAATGGCACCCATTCTTCGGCGATCAGCCTTCTTTATGGTCCAGCTCTCACTTCCATACATCACTACTGGGAGAACCATAGCTTTAACTATACAGACCTTTGTTATTTACTTACATTTATAGAATAGCTTGGGACGCGGGTGGTTCTGTGGGTTAAACCACAGAGCCTAGGGCTTGCCGATCAGAAGGTCGGCGGTTCGAATTCCCGCGACGGGGTGAGCTCCCGTTGCTCGCTCCCTGCTCCTGCCAACCTAGCAGTTCGAAAGCACAAAAATTGCAAGTAGATAAATAGGTGCCGCTCTGGCGGGATGGTAAACGGCGTTTCCGTGTGCTGCTCTGGTTTGCCAGAAGCGGCTTAGTTACGCTGACCACATGACCGGGAAGCTGTACGCCAGCTCCCTCGGCCAATAAAGCGAGATGAGCGCCGCAACCCCAGAGTCGGTCACGAGTGGACCTAACGGTCAGGGGTCCCTTTACCTTTACTTTATAGAATAGCTTTATTTATGTTTTTAAGGCAAAATACAGGACCCCTGAAATTCACACAGAAAATGTGTTTCTACACCTCATGGACATGCTTGCTAAGATACAAGTCAGCAGATAACTCTTGGAAAGTCCTGATTCTGATCTATTTAACGGTTTGAAGCCATAGCTGGCAAATTTTCCCTTTTCTTGCGAGGAATCCTATTCAGAATAAGGGAATTTCCCTTTAAAAAAGGGAAACGTTGACAGCTATGGTTAAAGCCTCAAGGAGAAGGAAAACGGGTGACCGTTTAAAAGGGTGTTGTTTTTTAAGGAAAGCTGGCAGAAGTCCAGAGTTTCAACCACAAAATGAATCTGAACTGGCCATTTAAGTGTTTTTAAGTTGCAAAGAGGAGGACTATATGGAAATGGCGGAAATGACTGGCAGAATCCGAGACCAGGGAGAAGAGTCGATGGAGGAAGATTGGAAAAAATTTAAAGTATATTTACATAAATATTGCAAAATTAATGAATGTTAGAAGAATATTGGAATGAAGTTACATGGTTTTAGTGTTATTAAGAACTATATGAATATTAATTGTTAATGTGCTAAAGTAGAAAATTTAAAGCTAAATTGTGTTAGGATAAATTATAGAACAAAAATTGAAGAAGAGGGAAAGGATTTGTTGAACCAACTAATTTGAACTAGAATACAAAAAAGGGAGGTGCGAGGGAGTCGAGGAAACAAGCAAATGAAAGATAAAGATATGAAACTTGGATGTGTGTTTAAATGTGTGTTTTTTGTAGTATTATTGTGTCTTTTTTATTGTTGATGTATTGTCTGTTGAATCTATGTATTGTCTTTCTCTACTTTTTTTCTTTTTATAACTATAAAACATCTAATAAATATTATTTAAAAAAAGAAAACTGACCTCTTTAACTGTTCTAATGTGAAAAAAGAAGGAAACCTGGTGGCAGTAAGCGCTTTCTGTTGCAAAACAAAATAAAACTTGACTGATTTAAACTACAAAGAAGAGAACAACTGCCGACTCAAAAGTATTTTAAAGGAGGTGGGGTGAGAGAAGGAAACCAGACTTTTCAGGCACAAAATAATCTGGAACTGGCCCCATAAAGCAAAGGTTTTCAATCTTTTGAGTCCATGGCTCCCTTGACCAACTACTTTGGCACCCCTGTGGGGCTCAGGAGCCCAATTATGTCAACCACTGACTGCAGAACCAGTAGCCCCTCACCCTTTTTGAACACCCTTCCTTGTGGAGTGCTCCCTCAGCCTCATCTCCCCCCTCTTTTTGGGGGTCCTCAAGGCAGCCCCTGGTCTCTGAGCCTAAAACTGTAGCAGGAAACCCCCCCCCCATCATTCAGTTTGTACAGACTTCACTCACACACTACATACGCTACACTTCTGTTATAAATTCATAGAAAATCAACCATACATCAGATTTGCACTGTTCCACTTTTATTTTACTCCATGAAGGAAGGACTACAAAATGGGGAAGGTTTGATACAGGCCACCATAATCCCTTGAGCATAGCAGCACATCCACAGGAGCCCTGCCCAGTTGCTATGCCAGCCCTGATGATCCCAGACAGAAGACAATCAAAATCACAAAGAACTTGCATATGGGAGTGGATTCAGCATGATCAGATTTCCCTCAGGGGGCAGGAAACTGCGACTACCTTTTGTCTTCAGGAAATGACTCATGCAGAGGGGGAGAAGGGAACCAGCCAGGTGGCAGGACACTCAGGTTACCACCACAACTCCTCCCTCAACCCCTCCTTTCTGTAATGTATGCATGATGTTTCTGGGGGTGGGCTTGACCTAGAGGAGGGGAATTTCAAAAGTTTTTATAAGGTCTTGCACACCATTTTTCTGTGTCTTTCCTCTCTCCTGCGAGTGAGGGGAACACCCTGCTGCAACAGTACAATAAAGGCCAAGCCTATAGGCTGCTGATTTGCTCCAATTTACTCTGGTTGGTGTCTTTACTTTTTGTCCAAGGGAGCCCTCGGATTTTTCCGGTAACAATACACAGGGTCCGGCTATTTCCTGGTTTTAACACTCCAAGCATCGATTAAAGTCTCACACCTATTAGACCCAGGAATTTACAGGTGAAACTCAGAAAATTAGAATATTGTGAAAAAGTTCATTTATTTCAGTAATTCAACTTAAAAGGTGAAACTAATATATGAGATAGACTTGTGGACCAACACCAGCTGATGACATGGCTCCCCAAATCAACACAGACTGTGGAAACTTCACACTGGGCTTCAAGCATCTGGCATTGTGTGCCTCCCAATTCTTCCTCCAGACTCTGAGTCCTTGGTTTCCAAATGAGATGCAAAAGCTGCTCTCATCAGAAAAGAGATTTGGGGAGCCATGTCATCAGCTGGTGTTGGTCCACTGTACTTCATTGAGTCCAGGGTCAACGCAGCCGTCTACCAGGAGATTTTGAAGCACTCCATGCTTCTTTCCGCAGACGAGCTTTGTGGGGATGCTGACTTCATTTTCCAGCAGGACTTTGGCACCTGCCCACACTGCCCAAAGTACCAAAACCTGGTTCAATGCCCATGGGATCGCTGTGCTTGATTGGCCAGCAAACTCACCTGACCTGAACCCCATAGAGAATCTATGGGGCATTGCCAAGAGAAAGATGAGAGACATGAGACCGAGCAATGCAGAAGAGCTGAAGGCTGCTATTGAAGCATCCTGGTCTTCCATAACACCTCAGCAGTGCCGCAGGCTGATAGCATCCATGCCACGCCGCATTGAGGCAGTGATTGATGCAAAAGGGGCCCAAACCAAGTACTGAGTACATATGCATGCTTCTACTTCTCAGCGGTCCAATACTGCTCTGTTTGCAATCCTTGTTTTGCTGATTTCATTTAATATTCTAATTTTCTGAGGTTGTTAATTTGGGGTTTTCACCAGCTGTACACCATGGTCATCACAATTATAACAAAGGCTTGACATATCTCGCTTTGCATGTCATGAGTCTATCTCATATATTAGTTTCACCTTTTAAGAGTTTGGATTTGAAGAGTTTGGATTTGATATCCCGCCTTTCACTCCCCTTTAAGGAGTCTCAAAGCGGCTAACATTCTCCTTTCCCTTCCTCCCCCACAACAAACACTCTGTGAGGTGAGTGGGGCTGAGAGACTTCAAAGAAGTGTGACTGGACCAAGGTCACCCAGCAGCTGCATGTGGAGGAGCGGAGACACGAACCCGGTTCCCCAGATTAGGAGTCTACCGCTCTTAACCACTACACCACACTGGCTCTCAGTTAGTAAGTTGAATTACTGAAATAAATGAACTTTTCCACGATATTTTAATTTTCCGAGGTTCACCTGTAGGGTGTCTAGCACCCACAGACTCATAATAACATGTTAAAAGATCTATACTGGCGGGTGGTCAGTAGGGTGAAAATTGCCATGCCTTCCTCCCTGCCCCATGATGGGCTGGTGCTCGCCAAAGGGGGAGGGGCATGGGGGGGCTCCTCAATATTGGGAGGGGCTCAGCCCCTGCCTAGAAATATTGAGGGGTCTGAAGCCCCTTCCACTCCTATATCTGGCTCCCCTGGCCAGTAGATGGTCAAAAGGGGATGGAAGAAGATTGGAAGAAATTTAAAGACTATTTAAAGAAATACTGCAAAATTAATGAATGTTAGAATGATGTTGGATTGAGGTTAAGGGGTTTTTAGTAATAATGTTATGAAGGAATACGCAAAAACGGATTGTTAACAGGTGAAAATTTAAAGTTATAATATATTAAGATCAAAGATAAGGATAAAGGTAAAGAGGGAAAGGATTTGCTGAATAAATAAATTGAACTGGAATACAAAGAGGGGAGGTGTGGGGAGGTCCAGGAAACAAGCAAATGCAAGATAAGTTATGAAAGACTGAACTGTTTTTAATTGTTTTTTATTTCTGTATTTTTCTTTTTTCTCTTTTTTCTTTGTAATGCTTTGAAAATCTTAATAAAATATTATATATATAAAAAAGTAGATGGTCAAAAGGGGAACAGAATACCAACAATAGAAGAATGGCAGATGAAGATGTTGGACTTTTTAGAGCTGGCCGACCTGACTGGAAGAATCCGTGACCAGAAAGAGGAGGAGACAGAGGAGGATTGGAAGAAATTTAAAGAATATTTAGCTACAGTATTTTTCGCCCCCATAGGACGCACTTTTTCCCCTCCAAAAATGAAGGGGAAACGTGTGTGCGTCCTATGGGGCGAATGCAGGCTTTCGCTGAAGCCTGGAGAGCGAGAGGGGTCAGTGCACACCGACCCCTCTCACTCTCCAGGCTTCGCGCAGATCTCCGCAAGCCACGGGAGCCCAGCGCCGGGCTCCCACGGCTTGCGGAGAGTTGCCTGCATGCTGAAGCCTGGGCGCACTGAGCTCAGCACACCCAGACTTCGTGCAGCTCTCTGCAAGGCGCAGGAGCCCGGCACTGGGCTCCCGCGGCTTGCGGAGAGTTGCCTGCATGCCGAATGCTGGGCGCGCTGAGTTCAGCGCGCCCAGGCTTCGCGCAGCTCTCCGCAAGGCACAGGAGCCCGGCGCCGGGCTCCCACGGCTTGCATAGAGTTGACTGTTCTGGGGGCTGGGGTCGGGGGAAGCTCGGGCTTCCCCCGCCTCAGCCCCGCACCTGGGGGGGGGGAAATAAATCCCCCCCTTTATTTCCCCCCCCAAAAACTAGGTGCACCTTATGGGATGGTGCGTCCTATAGGGCGAAAAATACGGTAAATATTGTGATATAAGATAAATAGAAAATTCTTGGAGGTAATAAATAGGCTTAGGGGTAGAATACGAATATGTGGTAGTAAATATTAAGGATTAGAATATTAATAAAGGAGAAGAGGTTAGTAAATTAATGGAGTTACTATTATTAGAAATATGGATTTGGAGAACTGTTACACAGCTGATATAATGAAATTCAGTTAGAGGGGATTTGAGAAAGTCAGTTGTCAGTGTAATGAGAATTAGGCATTTGAAGATAGAAATTTTCTTTGTATTTAGTTTTGTGTATTGTAGTGTTTTTCTTTGTTGTGTGTTGTGTTGTGTCTTTTTGTGATAAATGTGGAAAATCAATAAAATTTTTGGGAAGAAAAAAAAGGGGGAACGGAATGGAAAGTTGAAGGCTGTTGATCATAAGATCGGGAGCAGGGAGTGGGGAGATTGGATTGAATAGGAGGATTGTTCTTCCAAAATCACAGCCCTCTCAATACGTATCTGCATAAAGGCCCTTTGATAATGTGTGGTGTCCTGCTCTCAAATGGTTCTAAAAACGGATGCTTCCTCCTCCCGTTCCTATGTTCCCCTGGCAGAACTTCCCAGTGGTTCTGAAAGACAAGGGCTGTTCTTTGCGGCGAACCAACTCAGTTATTTCCCTCTCCGTCTGAAATGTCAAAGGGGCGTTGTGGTGCGGCTGGTGAGATAATCACATTTTCTGTGCCCCAAAGGCAGTGCCTTTCCCAGCATTGCACATAAAGCGCAAAAGCTTTCAGAGGTTGGATGAAGACGCAAAGCAACGTAAAATTCCATAGCTCCAGTCCCAGGTTCACCACCAAGAATCTCTAGGTGGGCCTGGCGAAGAACCCTTTCTGAAACCTTGGAGAACCAGATGTGGAGAGGTCGGATCCACATCCAGATCTTTAAAGCATTGGATTTAGGGCAGCACAGCCACACACGGAGCCATAACAATAATACAGTAATACCAACAGGAACCTGCTGAGAACATCCATAAAAAAGCAACTGTCCCCATTCAGGAAGCGGAAATATCATCTCAGCAATGCATACCTGAAAAACATTGTTTGCTTGGGTGTATGATTCGCCCAGGGATGCGAGTGGCGCTGTGGCTTAAACCACAGAGCCTAGGACTTGCTGATCAGAAGGTCGGTGGTTCGAATCCCTGCGATGGGGTGAGCTCCCGTTGCTCGGTCCCAGCTCCTGCCAACCTAGCAGTTCGAAAGCACGTCAAAGTGCAAGTAGATAAATAGGTACCACTCCGGCGGGAAGGTAAACGGTGTTTCCGTGCGCTGCTCTGGTTCACCATGCTGGCCACATGACCCGGAAGCTGTATGCCGGCTCCCTCGGCCAGTAAAGCAAGATGAGCGTCGCAACCCCAGAGTTGGCCACGACTGGACCTAATGGTCAGGGGTCCCTTTACCTTTTTATGATTCGCCCAGACCTGAAGCAGCCTTTGGGGTGGGAACCATCAGCTATTTCCTGCTTCCTTCCTATACAGTTTGGACGTGGGTGGCGCTGCGGTCTAAAGCACTGAGCCTCTTGGGCTTGCTGATCAGGAGGTTGGCGGTTCGAATCCTTGTGATGGGGTGAGCTCCTGTTGCTCAGTCCCAGCTCCTGCCAACCTAGCGGTTCGAAAGCTCCCCCAAAAAGGGCAAGTAGATAAATAGGTACCGCTCTGGCGGGAAGGTAAACGTGACTGACTCTGGGGTTGCGGCACTCATCTCGCTTTATTGGCCGAGGGAGCCGGCGTACAGCTTCCGGGTCACGTGGCCAGCAGGACTAAGCCCCTTCTGGTGAACCAGGGCAGCACATTACCTTACCGCCAGAGCTGTACCTATTTATCTACTTGCACTTTGACGTGCTTTCAAACTCCTAGGTTGGGCAGGAGCAGGGACCGAGCAACGGGAGCTCACCTCGTCATTGCGGGGATTCGAACCGCCAACCTTCTGATCAGCAAGTCCTAGGCTCTGTGGTTTAACCCACAGAGCCACCCGCATCCCTGGCCTAGGGCCTATCTTCATCTAAATCCAGCCCTGAATTCCCATCATCCCTGACCACTGGTCCTCTTAGCTAGGGATGGTGGGAGTTGTAGTCCCCAAACAGCTGGAGGCCCAAGTTTGGCCATCACTGATTTAAACATTTCAGTATGGTGTAACATAGCATACTATCAAGATAGGAAAAGATAAAGGCTCCTTTGTCTTAGGGAGGAGATGAGAGTTTGCTTGTCTCAAATCAGATTCAATCTCTAAATGAGATTACCCTGCAAAAGCCAGCAGACACCTCTCATTGAGTTTGCATACATACTTAAGGCACATATGCAAGAAAAATTATATTTTGGGAATGATTCCTGTTCTTACGCAGCTGCATTGTTCTTTATGATCACACAAAGAAGGAGTGCTCCATGTTTTAAATCAAGCAGTGCAAGGAGTTATTTCTGTTTGTTTTCCAATGTATCCATAAAAAAACCAAACTCGGTGCGGTGAGAGCCAATTTTTATTCTGAAAGTGTGGCCCAGAGGGAGGGGTGAAGAGAGCCGGTGTCTTAGGCTGAAAGCCTCCACCTTTCTCCAAAAAGTCCCCTTCGGGCCAGGCAGTCTCCGCCCTCCATTGTCAATTGGCCCAGATGTTCTCGCAGCCCAGCCGCTGCCTCCTGCGCGTCTTTCGTCCCGGGTGGCTCCCGGAGCAGCTGCGCGACGCTGCGATGCGCTGAGCCCGAGGCGGCAGGTAAGGCGGAATGCGGAAAGGCGCACTGGCGCAACTCTGGCGCGCATGGGTCTTCTGGGCTCATCTGGTCCTGGGATCCTGGCCCCGGGTCAGCCAGTGCTGGTCTACTCGGAAGCCCATCCCACTGTCTCCAATGGATCTTGCTCCCGCTGGGCAAAGCGCGATTTCCCAGCCTTAAAGCTGTTGCGCTCTGTGGGTTGACTTGGGAGTAAAGCCACTGAGTTTGCCGTGCGCACAGCGGCTTCCACGACAGACACGGCTTGCTTCCCGGCTTCCTGTCAATTCCAGCGGGTCTCCTCTGAGCAAGGATGAGCTGGGTGGAACTTTTTGGAGACGGCGCTGCATAGCATCTGGCTGTGAGTCTCCGTAAGCGCATTGAACGCCGAGGGTTTTGATTCTGGGTAATCCTGTGTATAGAACTGTGCTGTGTAGACGAAATTCTGTCCACGCTTACTTTGGGAGTAAGCTCATCTGTAGTGTTGGATTCTTCGCAATGCAGGAATCTCATGAGACTTGGTTCTGAGCAGTGGCGTAGCGTGGGTTGTCAGCACCCGGGGCAAGGCAAGTAATTTGCGCCCCCTAACCCGTGGATTTCCGCCCCCTAACCCCCAGATGTTGCGCCCGGTGCGGCCGGCCCCCCCTGCACACCCCACGCTACGCCACTGGTTCTGAGCGTCTATGACTGGACTGCCTTCTTAAATTCCCTGTAGGACTCTGAGGTGGGATTCTGGTTCTACCACCTTGGTCTTTTTGCAAGTGGAGTTTTAGAATCCCCACTTAAAACCACCTTTTCACTTCTGAGTTGAAGAGAGGTTTCTAGACTCAAGTTATTCTGGGAACAGGACCAAACCAGGATGGCTGCGTTGAGTGGCTGGAGTCTCGGAAGAGCACCTGATGGTTAGCCCAACATTTCATGGGGTCAGACTAGATGACCATTGGGGGTCCCTTCCAACTCCACAGTTCCATGGTTCTATTAATATTCAGCCAGCCGTGAACTCGGGTAAAAGAGTCAAGCTGTGGGTCACACGGGAGTGTGTGAGAGAGCTTTAAATTATTCCGTTTTTCCTTCTTTTTCTCCGGCACCAGATGGTTTAATTGCCTTGGCAGCTTTCCACGCTGGTTCCTGACTGCTCACTAGAAGAGGAAGCAGGCTTCCTGTCTACCTTGGACCCCAAGGCTGATAAATCAAGAGTTTTACCGCTCAGGGGAAAGTATTGCAGGGAGGCAGGGGAACTTGCCCAAAGATAAAAGCTGAGATTGTGATCTCTGGGTGGGAGCTGGGAGGGGTGTCAATTTCTCACATTGTCTCTTTTTTAAAAAAGAAATTTATTTATTTGGGTTTTCAAATTCAATTTTTACAGAGATATGTTGTTGTTGTTTAGTCATTCAGTCGTGTCCGACTCTTCGTGACCCCCTGGACCAGAGCACGCCAGGCACTCCTGTCTTCCACTGCCTGCCGCAGTTTGGTCAGACTCATGTTTGTAGCTTCGAGAACACTGTCCAACCATCTCGTCCTCTGTCGTCCCCTTCTCCTTGTTCCTCCATCTTTCCCAGCATCAGGGTCTTTTCCAGGGAGTCTTCTCTTCTCATGAGGTGGCCAAAGTCTTGGAGCCTCAGCTTCACAATCTGTCCTTCCAGTGAGCACTCAGGGCTGATTTCCATCAGAATGGAGAGGTTTGATGTTCTTGCAGTCCATGGGACTCTCAAGAGTCTCCTCCAGCACCATAATTCAAAAGCGTCAATTCTTCGGCGATCAGCCTTCTTTATGGTCCAGCTCTCACTTCCATACATCACTACTGGGAAAACCATAGCTTTTACTATACGGACCTTTGTTGGCAAGGTGATGTCTCTGCTTTTTAAGATGCTGTCTAGGTTTGTCATTGCTTTCCTCCCAAGAAGCAGGCGTCTCTTAATTTCGTGGCTGCTGTCACCATCTGCAGTGATCATGGAGCCCAAGAAAGTAAAATCTCTCACTGCCTCCATTTCTCCCCCTTCTATTGGCCAGATATACCCAACATTAAAAAAAACAAATTTCCAATGAATCTCCTGGACTTCCATCCAGGTCCTATTGTTAATCATTTCCTCCTGAATCTTTTATGATGGTGCAAATCTTTTACATCTCCACTGTGTCCAGAATTCACTCTTAAACGACAAGTGCTATTCCAACCCTACTAACGATTTTTAACTGTTTACAATGGTCTTTAAGGTAAGTTATAAATTCTCCCCATTCCTTATTAAAATTTGGGCCTTCCTTCCTTATTTCTGATTCCTCCAGTCATTTTAGCCATTTCAGCATAGTCCATCGACTTCATCCGCTATTCTTCTCTGGTGGGAACTTTATCTCCTTTCTATCTCTGGGCCAATATCATCTGCACAGCCGTGGTCGCATACATACCGTATTTCCCGCTCTATAAGACGCACCAGACCACAAGACGCACCTAGTTTTTGGAGGAAGAAAACAAGAAAAAGAATATTCTGAATCTCAGAAGCCAGAACAGCAAGAGGGGTCACTGCGCAGTGAAAGCAGCAATCCCTCTTGCTGTTCTGGCTTCTGGGATAGCTGCGCAGCCTGTATTCGCTCCATAAGACGCACACACATTTCCCCTTACTTTTTAGGAGGGAAAAAGTGATTCTTATAGAGCAAAAAATACGGTAAATAGTCTTATCTGCTCCCTTGGGATTTCGGCACCTAGAATTCCTAAAAGGATGAAGGCTTCAGGCTTCTTAACAAAGGTTGTTTTAAACATTTTTTCCAACTCATTATATATCATTTCCCAAAATCCTTTTACTACCTTACAGTTCTACCACATATGATAAAAGGTGCCTTCTTTTTCCTTACATTTCCAGCATACATTTGAGCATGTTTTATACATTTTTGCTAATTTAAAGGTAAAGGTACCCCTGCCCGTATGGGACAGTCTTGCCAGACTCTAGGGTTGTGTGCTCATCTCACTCTATAGGCCAGGAGCCAGCGCTGTCCGCAGACACGTCCAGGTCACGTGGCCAGCGTGACATCGCTCTCTGGCGAGCCAGAGCTGCACACGGAAACGCCGTTTACCTTCCCGCTGGTAAGCGGTCCCTATTTATCTACTTGCACCCGAAGGTGCTTTCAAACTGCTATGTTGGCAGTCGCTGGGACTGAACAACGGGAGCTCACCCCATCACGGGGATTCGAACCACCAACCTTTCGATTGGGAAGTCCTAGGCGCTGAGGCTTTAACCCACAGCGCCACCCGCGTCCCACCTTTTGCTAATTTGCTAGGAGTTAAATACAGTGGACACTCAGGTTGTGAACATGATCCGTGCAGGAGGCATGTTCACAACCCACAGTGTTTGCAACCTGTGTCTGCGCACCCGCAGGTTGCAATTCGGCTCTTCTGCACATGCGCAAAGTGCGATTTAGCGCTTCTGCGCATGCGCGACCACCGAAACCCGGAAGTAACCCGTACTTCTGGGTCTCGGCGGTCCGCAACCCGAAAAAATGCAACCTGAAGCATCTGTAAGCTGAGGTATAACTGTACCACCAGTACATCATTTTCATAAAATTTTCTTTCAACATATAACTTCCTCACATTCTCTGTGATGCTTCCCAAGTTAGAACGCATTGGCGTCAGACCTTCTGATGACAATTGTGCAGAGATAAAGCAGTTTAATATTTAGAAATGACAGGAATCGTGGGATGGTAGTGTTGGAAGGGACCCCAGGGGTCATCCAGTCCAACCCCCTACATTGCAGGAGTCACGTCTACAGAAAATCCCCGACAGACAGCTTCTCAACCTCTGTTTAGAATCATCCAGCGAAGAAGAGCTCACCACTTCCCAGTGGAGTCTGTTCCATTTTCAAACAGCTCCTCCTCTCAGCAGGGAGATTTTAACATTTTATCATTCCTGAATAGCTGTGTGACGCAGCAGCAAAAAAGGCTAAGGCTATTCTAGGTTACCTAAAACGAGTGCACAGATCCAGGTGTGGTCAGACCACACCTGGAGTCCTGTGTCCAGTTCTGGGTGCCACAATTTAAGAAGGATATTGACAAGTTGGAAGTTGTGCAAAGGAGGGCGACCAAGATGATCGAAAGGTCTGGAAACCCCACAAATATCCCAGAGATGCATTTTAAACAAAAGCACACATTCTACTCATGTAAGAACACCAGGCAGGCTCCACAAATAACCCAGAGATGCATTGTAAATAAAAGGACACATTCTACTCATGTAAAAACACGCTGATTCCCGGACCGTCCGTGGGCCGGATTTAGAAGGCGATTGGGCCGAATCCGGACCCTGGGCCTTAGTTTGCCTACCCATGACCTGGAGAGTCTAAGGCTCCACCCTACACCTGCACTGCACCCTTAAAGGTGTGAAGATAAAGGTAAAGGGACCCCTGACCATTAGGTCCAGTCGTGGCCGACTCTGGGGTTGCGGCGCTCATCTCGCTTTATTGGCCGAGGGAGCCGGCGTCCAGCTTCCGGGTCATGTGGCCAGCATGACTAAGCCGCTTCTGGCGAACCAGAGCAGCGCATGGAAACGCCGTTTACCTTCCCGCCGGAGTGGTACCTATTTATCTACTTGCACTTTGACGTGCTTTCGAACTGCTAGGTTGGCAGGAGCAGGGACCGAGCAATGGGAGCTCACCCCGTCATTGCGGGGATTCGAACCACCAACCTTCTGATCGGCAAGTCCTAGGCTCTGTGGTTTAACCCACAGTGCCACCCGCGTCCCTTAAGGTGTGAAGATGGGGACCTGCAAAATGGGGGGAAAGCAAAGATATGTGGCAGCTTTCTGTTCGCATCCCTCCTTTTCAGTAAGGGTGTGCTGCTACGGATTACAAGCTTGGCCCAGCCGGCGGTTAGTCTGCTGTCTGTTTGCTCTCCAGGAAGCCTGGGATGTCGCCCGGCCGCTGATCTTGGCAGTCGTGCCGAGCAAGACAATGGTTTTCTTCCCACAACGGAAAGAGGCCCTCTGTAATTTCCCTTCTCTTACGGAAGCTAGGATTCTTCCCACCCCTGTCCCACTTCCTCTCATGGGGTTTATTTTCCATGTCCCCCACTCCTCCTCCTTCTTCTGGGAAGCCCATCCTGGCTGGGAGGGGTTTTCACGGGAACTGCGCTCCTCATTTTCCCCCGTTTGTTTTTATTCCTGACATTTTAGACCCCATCAGTTTTCTCCAAGCAGCCCAAGGCATGGTTCTTCCACCTCTTTGTTTAATTCCCACAAAAACACTGCGAGGTAGGTTTAGGCAGAGAGGCAGCGACTGGTCCCTAAGGTCACACCTGGTCTGTCCCAGTAACAACAACAACAACAACAACAACAACAACAACATATTTATACCCTGCCCATCTGGCTGTGTTTCCTCAGCCACACTAGGCAGAATATTAAAACCACGATAAAACATCAAGCATTAAAAACTTCCCTAAGCAGGGCTGCCTTCAGATGTCTTCTAAAAGTCAGATAGTTGTTTATTTCCTTAACATCTGATGGGAGGGTGTTGCACAGGGTGGGCACCACCACCGAGAAGGCCCTCTGCCTGGTTCCCTGTAATCTCATTTCTCGCAGGGAGGGAACCGCCAGAAGGCCTTCGGCGCTGGACCTCAGGGTCGATGGGGGTGGAGACGCTCCTTCAGGTATACTGGGCCATTTAGGGCTTTAAAGGTCAGCACCAACACTTTGAATTGTGCTCGGAATTGTGTGCAGTCGGTCACTCTAACCACTATGCCACTCTGGTTCGGACAAGCAAAACAGTTTCAGAATTGGTGCAAGACGTGAGCTGGTCCCTGGAGATACAGGCTTCCATAGGAAATGGCCTACTTGTGCTGGAAACATGAACTGGGTTGCAAAAGGGCGATGGGTCAATATATCTGTCTGCTTAAGAGACCACATAACACCGGTCTTGGAAGACCTACATTGGCTCCCAGGACGTTTCCAAGCACAATTCAAAGTGTTAGTGCTGACCTTTAAAGCCCTCAATGGCCTCGGCCCAGTTTACCTGAAGGAGTGTCTCCACCTCCATCGTCCTGCCCAGATGCTGAGGTCCAGCACTGAGGGCCTTCTGGTGGTTCCTTCGCTGCGAGAAGCCAAGTTACAGGGAACCAGGCAGAGGGCCTTCTTGGTGGTGGCTCCCGCCCTGTGGAACGCCCTCCCACCAGATGTCAAGGAAATAAACAACTCTCTGTCAGGCTGTGCCACAATAAACAGTTTGAGGTTGAATCCTGACAAGACAGAAGTACTGTTTCTGGGGGACAGGAGGCGGGCAGGTGTGGAGGATTCCCTGGTCCTGAATGGGGTAACTGTGCCCCTGAAGGACCAGGTGCGCAGCCTGGGAGTCATTTTGGACTCACAGCTATCCATGGAGGCACAGGTCAAATCGGTGCCCAGGGCAGCTGTTTACCAGCTCCATCTGGTACGCAGGATGAGACCCTTCCTGCCCATGGACTGTCTTGCCAGAGTGGTGCATGCTCTGGTTATCTCCCGCTTGGACTACTGCAATGCGCTCTACGTGGGGCTACCTTTGAAGGTGACCCGGAAACTACAACTAATCCAGAATGCGGCAGCTAGACTGGTGACTGGGAGCGGGCGCCGAGACCATATAACACCGGTCTTGAAAGACCTACACTGGCTCCCAGGACGTTTCCAAGCACAATTCAAAGTGTTGGTGCTGACCTTGAAAGCCCTAAATGGTGCCCCATCATCTCCTGTACCTGGCCACCCAATTTAGCAATCTTCATTCCGCCCCTCTCCACAACATACACACTGCCACGCCTTGGATGATACCCCGAGCCACTTCCAAGCCTGTGATCTGTATCCAGTGATGCTCAGTGAAATCTAGTGCGTTGTGTGGGGCTCTCTGGGTAATGTGGGACAGTGGCGTAGCGTGGGTTGTCAGCACCCGGGGCAAGGCAAGTAATTTGCGCCCCCTAATCCGTGGATTTGCGCTCCCTAACCCGTGGATTTGCGCCCCCTAACCCCCAGATGTTGCGCCCGGTGCGGCCGGCCCCCCCTGCACCCCCCACGCTATGCCACTGACGTGGGATCAGGACCCGGCTTGTGTTTTCATTGGCTCACGAGTTATCTAGAAAGTAACCCACTTTTGACCTGATAAGGTGGGACTGGCTTCCGGCTGGCTTCTCCCCACCCATTTCTTTTGGCTCACAGCACCGGGGACAGTTATTTTCCCACCCGCACTGTTTTTTGGAGGGGGAGATGTCCTGCTCCATCTGGGCTCAACGCTTGCAGCGCCGACAGACAATGAGATCACTTCCTGGCCCCGATCCAGTCCCAGAATCTGCTCCCTGCGACTTCCTGTCGTTCCCAGAGAGCTCTGCCACTTTGAATGCTTCCCAGGGTCTCCGTGTTTCTAAAACCCGCACTGGCGACCTAACTCAATGTTGTTGTTGTTTTATAATGGGAAGAATTCCAAAACCAGTACAATGCCAAGTGAGCCGTTTTGCCCAATTCGGGGCATGCCGGTGATGTTGGGGGCAGGAGTTTAGAATCATAGAATTGTTGGAAGGGGTTTCATCTAGTCCAGGGGTAGGCAACCTAAGGCCGGTGGGCCAGATCCAGCCCAATCGCCTTCTCAGTTCAGCCTGCGGACGGTCCGGGGATCAGCGTGTTTTTTAGATGAGTAGAATATGTCCTTTTATTAAAAATGCATCTCTGGATTATTTGTGGGGCATAGGAATTTGTTCAAAATATAGTCCGCCCCCCACAAGGTCTGGCGGGAAGGTAGGACTGGACCATTAGGTCCAGTCGTGACCGACTCTGGGGTTGTGGCGCTCATCTCGCTTTATTGGCCGAGGGAGCCAGCGTACAGCTTCCGGGTCATGTGGCCAGCAGGACTAAGCCGCTTCTGGTGAACCAGAGCAGCGCACGGAAACGCCGTTTACCTTCCCGCCGGAGCAGTACCTATTTATCTACTTGCACTTTGACGTGCTTTCAAACTGTTAGGTTGGCAGGAGCAGGGAGCGAGCAATGGGAGCTCACCCCGTCACGGGGATTCGAACTGCCGACCTTCTGATCGGCAAGTCCCAGGCTCTGTGGTTTAACCCACAGCACCACCCGCCTCCCAAATCCTATTGAACTCCGTAAGACTTAGTTCTGAGTAAAAATGTGTAGGATTGCGGTGTGAGGCTGCCCAGTCTTGACCCAGTTACCTGGGAGTCAGCTCCATTGAATCCAGTGGGACTTACTTCTGAGTAGGCACTGTAAGACTCCATTTACAATAAAGGAATAAACACTCCGTGCATTTCCTAAGAAACGGAAGCACTGCAATGAAATAATTTAAGGTGGATGGGTGAGTTTTCCCTTCAGAATTAAAGGAAGGGCTTCGTATGCCAGTTTCACCATTCTCTTAATTTGGTCAGGGATTTTATCTTTAGGATAAACAGGGCTCCGTTTTCGCCCCTACACAGACAAGCGCCAACTTTTAATTGTTCTCCGAGACGCAGAGGAAAAGGTAAATTCAGGGACATTCAGGGATCAGATTGGAATCTGTGATGGCTCTTGTAATTCCGGAGCTGTCCCTGGGAAATCGGGACGCTTGGAAAATTTCAGCTTAGGCAGAAAGGTACCGTATTTTCCGCTCTATAAGACGCACCAGACCACAAGACGCACCTAGTTTTTGGAGGAGGAAAACAAGGAAAAAAATATTCTGAATCTCAGAAGCCAGAACAGCAAGAGGGGTCACTGCGCAGCGAAACCAGCGATCCCTCTTGCTGTTCTGGCTTCTGGGATAGCTGCGCAGCCTGCATTCGCTCCATAAGACGCACACACATTTCCCCTTACTTTTTAGAAGGGAAAAAGTGAGTCTTATAGAGCAAAAAATACGGTATTTGTCCCAAGGAAGTTCTCCAGCTGAGAGATGGTTGTCTGTTCCTATCCCTCTTATTATTTTCCTTTTGCTGTTTCCCCTGGTCTGGGGATTTTGAAAAGGCCTCATTCCTGGCATTTCGGGGCAAGAGGCAGGCAGCGCTGTTTTTGAAGGGCCCTTCATCTCCGCAAGGGAAGCTAATTTTAGAACGTGTGATTGATTGATCCTGCCCAGCCGAGAAGCAGCAGCCAGCGTCTGAAAGCGCTCCAAAGGGGCAGGAAATGGTCCCAGAGACCGCTTTGGAGAATGCCATGCCCGGTTTGTGCTGGCGTCCCAAACACGCCCGCTGTCCTGATTCATGCAAGCATGCAAGGCGTACTTTAAACACACACACACGTATGAATTCCTGTCTGTGTTCTGTTAACGGAAAAATCCGAGGGCTCCCTTGGACAAAAACAAAGACACCAACCAGGATAACTTGGAGCAAAACAGCAGCCTGTAGGCTTGGCCTGTATTGAACTGTTGCAACAGGGTGCTCCCCTCACTTGCAGGAGAGAGGAAGGACACAGAAAAAATGGTGTGCAAGGTCTTATAAAGACTTTTGAAATTCCCATCCTGTAGATCAAACCCACCCCCAGAAACATAATGCATACATCACAGAAAGGAGGGGTTGAGGGAGGAGTTGTGGTCCTGTCACCTGGCTGGTTCCCTCTTTCCCCCTCCCCATGAGTACTTTCCAGGTGACAGAGGGGAGTTTGCAGTTTCCTGCCCCCAGAGGGAAGAGCTGATTATTGTCCTTTGTTCCAGTCTGTGCTGAATCCACTCCCATATGCAAGTTCTTTGTGATCTTGATGGTCTTCTGTCTAGGACCATCAGGGTTGGCATAGCAACTGGGCAGGGCTCCTGTGGATGTGCTGGTATGCTCAAGGGATTATGGCTGCCCTGTATCAGACCTTCCCCATTTTGTAGTCCTTCCTTCATGGAGTAAAATAAAAGTGGAACAGTGCAAATCCGATGTATGGTTGATTTTCTATGTATTTATAACAGAAGCGCAGCGTATGTAGTGTGTGAGTGTGTGTGAAGTCTGTACAAACTGAATGATTTGGGGGGGGGGGTTCCTGCTACAGTTCTCTGCACTAAACTAAAAACACTCCACCCTTTGGCCACGTTAAAATAGCTGGACTCTGATTTGCGTCTCGGATGCTTGCGGAAAAAAAGCAACAACAAACTGAACATCTGCAGCCGTTTGGGATGAGCCGGCAATTCAGCCAAGGCAAAAGCTGCAGAGCTGGACTTTGCGGGTGTTACTGGGGGGGTCTGCTGTCGAGAAAACCCGCACGGTCCTGGGGCAGGAATGAAGCTGTGCTCCGAAAGGCAGGCGTCTAGGACGCGAGCCAATGCAGAGATGCTGCCAGAAGAGGGGAGGAAGAATGTGCGCTGATCCCAGGCAGGCAAGTCCTAACAAGGAGGGATTTTTCAATTTATCAGCCTGGAGGCCTGGAAGACGCGTGCTTCTAAATCCCAGGTGGCTTTCTTGTCGCTTCTTGACCAGGGTGCGCATAGTCTGCACGTTCTCAGAGGCTTGTCGTCGCTCGGGGACAGCCGCAATGGGGAAAGTCCTGACTCTGTGGCTTTGCCATATTTGTTGAGAGGAAAGCAAGGGGTTCAGAACTGCTGCTGCTGGAGAAAGCAGCTGGAAGTGGGAAGGGAGACCTCTGGGTGGTGGAGATGGGTTTACAAACTAGGTGGTGCATCTTCTGTGATTCTGCACAATGTGTGTGTGTTGGGTGGGTCAGGGACACACACATGAGAATGTTTTGTTGGGCTCTGGATTCAGTTTCTTGACAATTTCAGCTGTCACAAAAAGTAAGTACCTAGTCTTCCTTGTTACAGAGATGTGATTTCAGAAGTCAACAGAGGCTGCCAAGGGCTCATTACCTGTTTTAAGACATATTGCGGTGGGGCAAGCCTAAGGAGTAAACCCCACCAATTCAATGGGGCTTACTCGCAGGTAAGGGTGCAGGACATTGCTGCCCATGCAGGGAAACCCAACACTTGCATACTCCACAACGTTTAGTGGTGCATCTTTACGCGGCTGCTGCACAGATGTGCACAGAAAAATAATATATGAGTCTTAACTCCCACGTGTTACTCCTCCCCACCTCTTCTAGGTTCCCATTGCCTTCTCAGAAACTTCGGGAGGATCCAGCAGTAGAAAATGGCCCAGCCTGCACACCTGAATCAAAATCTCCCAGGTAATGAGAAATTTGCACTTTACTTCACTCTGCTTGCGATGAGGACCTCCCATGCTAGGCATTCCCGGAGCAGATCCTCTGAAACAAATGGTTCTAAGTTCGTCGTGGCCTTTAACTACAATGGGTCTACTCTTGAGTAGAATTTAGTGGGACATATCTGCCAGACCATACCATTAATCCATCTAGCTCAGTATATCATCTAGATTCTAGAGTGACGGCATCTCTGTGGGGGTTTGGAACAGACCTTTTCCTAGCCCTGCCTGGGTTTCCTGATGATGGACTCTGGGGTCTTCTGCACATAAAGCATGGTTAATAATAATAATAATAATAATAATTTTATTATTTGTACCCCGCCCATCTGACTGGGTTCCCCCAGCCACTCTGGGCGGTTTCCAACAAATATACAGTGGTACCTCGGGTTACATACGCTTCAGGTTACATACGCTTCAGGTTACAGACTCCACTAACCCAGAAATAGTGCTTCAGGTTAAGAACTTTGCTTCAGGATAAGAACAGAAATCGGGCTTTGGCGGTGCGGCGGCAGCAGGAGGCCCCCTTAGCTAAAATAGTGCTTCAGGTTAAGAACAGTTTCAGGTTAAGAACGGACCTCCGGAACGAATTAAGTAACCCGAGGTACCACTGTAAAAGCATAATAAAACATCAAACATTAAAAAGTTCCCTAAACAGGGCCATGTGGGGATTCGAACCCTGGTCTCCAGGGTCCCAGTCAGACACAACATCCACTACGCCATGCCTGCTGTTCTCACCCATGTATACCCCACACATCTTCCACATGCGCAGCCTATAGCCACATCGACGCCTTACATTTAGAACACTCCTCTGCCACTGCAAAGCTCATGGTTAGGGTTAGGGTTAGAATCTCAATCTGTGCTGGTCCCGTGGGCTAACCAAGAGGCGAGGTCCGAGTCCAGTCCGAGGTCAAAGGTGCAGCATTGAGGCAGTCCATAAAAGTTGAAGCTGGATGCAGGGCAGGTAGTCAGGCGAGATCAGGAGCTCCGGCAAGAAAGCAGGACAGGGTTCAGGCAGGACTGACAACCAACGAAGTTGCTCCTGCAACTTGGGACTGAGGCTGGCTGGCTTTTAGCAGCCCCGATCCTCAGGTGACTCGCCTCTCCTGGCCTGGAGGCGAGCCCTCCTCCTGCGGGAACTTAGTTCCCTCCGCCTCTCTGCCCTGAGCCTCTGCAGCTCAGGAGAGGCTGGAGGGTGACCGGACCCAGAGGCCACCTCAGCTTCCTCTGACGGGGCTGAGAGTGGAGCACCTGCAGGCAATGGGTCCTCCATCACCTCAGGAGCCAGAGCAGACTCAGCTGATGCCTGCACCTGAGGACCCAGCACAGGTGAGGACCCTTCAGGCTCATTCCCCAACCCCCGGCTCAGCTGGTTCTGGAGGCGGGGAATCCTGTGCAGGCTGGGATCCCTCAGGTTCAGCATCTGAGTCCGAATCCCAGGCCATCACACAATCTCATAAAATCACGGAGTTCGAAGGGACCCCGAGGATCATCCAGCCCAGGGCTCAGCAAGGTTTACCTCACCTGGGCTGGTTCACTCCCACGCAGTGGTGTAGCGTGGGGGGTGCAGGGGGGGCCGGCCGCACCGGGCGCAACATCGGGGGGGGGGCGCTCGCACTCGCAGCTCTCTGCCCCTACCTGGCTCACTCACTCTCTCTCACTGCAGTGCTGGCTGTGCGAATCCGATCCGAGCCGCCGGGTCGCCGCCCACTGTGGAGGGGAGGGTGCCAGGCGTGCGGTGCGGTGCGGAGAGAGAGCGAGGGACTATCTGGGGGAGGGACAGTGCAGCGGGGGGGGGGGGGGGACAAATTACTTGCCTTGCCCCGGGTGCTGACAACCCACGCTACGCCACTGCTCCCACAGAGATTGCTCCATGCAGACACGATTTCTGGTGTCGCGGAAGCGAATCCCCACTCCGCGCTGCACCAGTTTAGCGCAGCGAACGGGGACTCGCTGAGTTAGTGACTCGGTTTAAACCAGGCATAGGCAAACTCCGGCCCTCCAGATGTTTGGGACTACAATTCCCATCATCCCTGACCACTGGTCCTGTTAGCTAGGGATGATGGGAATTGTAGTCCCAAACATCTGGAGGGCCGGGGTTTGCCTATGTCTGGTTAAAACGGCCCCCGTGGGCCGCTTGTGGCCCATGGGCTGCAGGTTGCCGACCCCTGATCTAGCCCAACCCACTGAAATGCAGGAATATGCAGCTGCATTAATCGAACCTGCAACCTCGGCATTGCCAGCACCACATTCTCACTTTGTAAAGGATTATTCTGTGATTCCAGGATTCCATATATCTGTCTCTGCAGCCAAGAGGAGGAAGCCTCTCTGGGACACAATGGGGTGGAAGACTTTTATCGCTTTGTGTTTGCGTGTCTGTAAGACTCCACCCCTGGCCAGAGGAAGGAAGCCTGTACATCAAAGTACAGGAACCTACAATTTCCCTTCTGTGGCAAATTGTTATGGAAAAGAATTGGGGTTGGCATTTACAGCCCAATTCTTCATCGAGGGACTCCTAGGTGTCCCCCTAAGTCAGGGGTTGTAGGGATGTGGGTGGTGCTGCGGTCTAAACCACTGAGCCTAGGGCTTGCTGATTGGAAGGTTGGCAGTTCGAATCCCCACTACGGGGTGAGCTCCCGTCGCTCTGTCCCAGCTCCTGCCAACCTAGCAGTTCGAAAGCAGGCCGGTGCAAGTAGATAAATAGGTACCGCTCCGGCGGGAAGGTAAGCAGCGTTTCCATGCGCTGCTCTAGTTCTCCAGAAGTGGCTTAGTCAAGCACTCAGCAACATACACTCAAAGTGAACAAGCAACAAATCGATTTGTGACTGGCCAAGCCCCTCCCCCTGTGGCAGCCATCTTGTTTTGGCGCCCACAACATGTTTAGGACCCAGAGAGGTTGGGGAACTGTTGTCCTAGGCTGCGCTGAAGAGTTCATACTGCCTTGACGGCTCTTCCTTTGATACATGTTTGTGTCCATCTTGCTTTCAGATCTTGGGGGACCTTTTTTGTACCGTGACCAAGAGGAGGAGGAAGGGGGTGGAGACAAGGCATCCTACTCTCTGGAGACCCCCTACGGCTTCCTGCTGGATCTCGACTTCCTCAAGTACGTCGACGATATCGAGAAAGGCCAAAGCTTCCGGAAGCTTCTGCCGCAGCGCAAGTCTAAGGGGGCCAAGCAGGCCCCTAACTCTTCCCGGGGCCAAACCAGCGGCTGGACCTCCACGGAGTCTCTTTCGTCGACCACCAGCGCGGATCGGAAACCAGCCTTCTCCCCACGCCACAGGCTGTGGGGTAGTTCCTCCGACATCAAGGAGCCCGTGAGCAAACAGGCCTCGCTCCCCACGTCTCCATCTCCCATCATCCATCTCCTTCCTCCTCCTCCTCCCAAATCGCTGGTGAGGAACACACGTGTGGAAGAAACTTTGCAGGAGACGAGCAAGCGCTTGGAAGAACAGCAGCTGGGTCTGCGGGCAGGGGGACCCTCTGCAGCCATCGGGGTGCCTGGTAGCCCCCCCAGGATTGTGTCTCCTCAAGGTCACTCTCTGACGGGGGAAGGCCTCGCAGGCTCCGTCAAGTTCAGCCCCTGCAATTCAGGAAGCAGCACGCCAGCCACAGCCGTCGGTTCTGCCCACCTCCAACACGTCCGTGAGCAGATGGCCACAGCCCTCAGGCAGCTGAAGGAGATGGAGGAACAAGTGAAGACCATCCCCGTTCTAGAAAAGGAGGTCTGCAGGTTGAAAGAGGAGAAGGAGCAGCTGCTAGCCAGGCTGTGGGAGAAGCTGGAGATGGACGGAGGCGAGACTTGTGTCTTCAACTTCCCCCCTAAGTCTCCTGAAGCAGAGGCTCCCGACGCGGGCAAGGAAGGCTCTCGGGCCGGTGCCGAGGTCGAAAACGACGGCGAGCCTTCGAAAGCGAGGACAAGTAAAATCACTGAGTTGAAGAGACTGACGGAGAAACTGTCCGGCTCAGAAAGAGCCAGGAAGACGAGCAGAGGAGCAGCTCTCGCTTCCAAAACCGGAGAGCCCACGTGCCGGTCTGTTGGCGTCGGAGAAGAGGTGGACATGAATGAGGTGGTCTTCTACTACCGGTGCCAGAAGCCGAGCCGAGAGGTGGCCGCCGGCCGAGAAGCGGACACCAAGGACGCAGAGGTGTGGGTCATGGAGTCCTTACTCGGCGTTTCGTCGGAGGCCGAGAAGGAAATCCAGTTGCTTCAGCAGACAGTCCAGCATCAACGAGAGGTCATCTCCATGTTGGAGGGACACCTGCAAGAGGCCAGCGATGAGCTGGAGGAGCTGAGGGTGGAAGTTTGCTCAAGGTTGCCAAAGCGTTTGACCAGCAGGGAGACGATGGCCCGGCCGTTGACAGCGGAGGCCAGCATGGAAGCTGCTCCAGCCATGCGGTGTCAAGCTGTGGGCACCCACATCGAAACGGCAGACAAGGCTGTCCACTGCTGTCCGCAAGTGGCCAGTGTCGGAGTTGGCTGCAGCCTGCAATCTCCAGATCTTGCCCCTGTGCCATGTGGGGGGAAAGCAGCCCAGATTGTTCTGGAGGCAGAAAGCAAAGCTCCCGGAAAGCAAAGATCTGCTCCGGCAGAGCCGGACCGCGGTACGGCTACAGACGCGTCTGCAAAACCCGGAAAGCTGCTGGAATGTGGAGTTTCTGAATCATCCCTGCAAACAGAGAGTTTGGGTGCGGATCTGGACTTGCTCCCTCAGTCCATGACGAGAGACCAGGAGGATGTCTGTGTGCAACGGGATTCCGGAAAAAAACCCACAGGCGCTGGTGAGCCTCCTTCGGTTAAACACGTCTCAAAGCCCGAGTCTGTTTGCAACCTGCCCAAAATCCAAATGTTCCCATTTCCATTGCATCCAGGCATACCTGGAGCTTGGGCTGGGTTTTATTTATTTATTTCGGACCTCTGAGGATGTGCAAAGTGTGCTTCCCTCCACACTGGGAGACCGCAGCTGCAGATCTGGAGATTTGGGTGGGGGAGGCTTCCCTGTATTTTCCAGTAAAGGATCCATTCTGCACCACTCATGCTCTTCATTGTGCTTCAGCGCGGTTCAGTTAATTCTAGCGCATTTCGTCCCTGCCTGGGAAGAACAGCTAGAGGGGTGTGTTTGTTGTTTAGAAATTACCGTATTTTTTGCTCTATAAGACTCACTTTTCCCTTCCTAAAAGTAAGGGGAAATGTGTGTGCGTCTTATGGAGCGAATGCAGGCTGCGCAGCTATCCCAAAAGCCAGAATAGCAAGAGGGATTGCTGCTTTCACTGCGCAGCGATCCCTCTTGCTGTTCTGGCTTCTGAGATTCAGAATATTTTTTTTCTTGTTTTCCTCCTCCAAAAACTGGGTGAGTCTTGTGGTCTGGTGCGTCTTATAGAGCGAAAAATACGGTATTTCTTGTAACTGTTGAGTGGATTTCTGTTTAACTTTTATATGTTATTATTACTTTATACTAGTCTAATAATTGTTGAATGTTACTTTTTTGATGTAGGTTGCTTATTTTAAAGTTTTGCTTTATTATCACATTTTTGTAGTGCATTAGATTGTTATAAGATGAACAGTTTTTTGTTTCTTCAGCCTGTATACCGCCTTGAGCAGTGGCGTAGCGTGGGGGGTGCAGGGGGGGCCGGCCGCACCGGGCGCAACATCTGGGGGGGGCACTCGCACTCGCAGCTCTCTGCCCCTGCTAAAATCCACGGGTTAGGGGGCGCAAATTACTTGCCTTGCCCCGGGTGCTGACAACCCACGCTACGCCACTGGCCTTGAGTATTGTAAGATAGAAAGACAGTATACAAATTTAAAATGATGATGATGGAGCCTTTAGTGTAGCCTCGTGGGCAGATGTTTTACCAGGAAGACTTGAGCCATACAATAACTGCGGCTGCCCCTAGGACATAGGCTGTCAACTTTTCTTGCGAGGAATCCTATTCGGAATAAGGGAATTTCCCTTTAAAAAAGGAAAAAGTTGACAGCTATGCGAAGAACCCTTAATGTTCTCCCACTGGTCCCATGGCTACAGTGGTGTAGCGTGGGGGTGCAGGGGGGGGCCGGCCGCACCGGGCGTAACATCTGGGTGGGGGGCGCTCGCACTCACAGCTCTCTGCCCCTACCCGGCTCACTCACTCACTCTCACTGCAGTGCTGGCTGTGCGAATCCGATCCGAGCCGCCGGGTCGCCGCCCACTGTGGGGGGGGGAGGGTGCCAGGCGTGCGGTGCGGTGCGGAGAGAGAGCGAGGGACTATCTGGGGGAGGGACAGTGCAGCGGAGGGGGGCGCAAATTACTTGCCTCGCCCCGGGTTAGGGGGCGCAAATTACTTGCCTTGCCCCGGGTTAGGGGATGCAAATTACTTGCCTTGCCCCGGGTGCTGACAACCCACGCTACGCCACTGCATGGCTAAATTTCACCCTGCAGCTTAAAAACCACCATTGGGTCTGGATAGGTACAGCCCCCCCCCCTCCGCCAGCTGCTCAAAGTGGAGGTACGTCTGCCAGTGCCTAAAGAACATTCCTTCTTCTGTTTCCTCCCCCCCCCAGGAGCCCCCAAATCCATCATGAAGAAGACAGGCAGCCCTGCCAAGACGGAGGCAGGTAGTGCGAGGAAAAGCCTCCAGTTCGTAGGATTTCTGAATGGCGAGTACGAGTCTTTTTTGCTTCCTCTCTTGCGGGGGGGGGGGGGCGGGATGTCAGGCGAGACCCAGGTGCTTTCGATGCTGAAGTTTCAACTATTTGGAGCTCGGAGAGGTGGCTGTGGGATTATAGCAGAGGTGGGGAATCTACGGTATAGCCCTACAGATGTTATTTAGTTACCGTATTTTTCGCACCATAGGACGCACCGGACAATAGGACGCACCTTGTTTTAGAGGGGGGAGAACAAGGAAAAAAAATTCTCCCCCTCTCTGCCCAGCGCCCCTTCAGCGAAGTGCAAAATCGGCTTTAAAATATGCCCATAAATATGTCTATAAATAAAAATACCGATTATTGCCTCATAAGAAAAGGTTTTAAGTAGAGGGTGAATTGAATGGGGGGCGGGTTGGAGGAGAGGCAGAAAGAAGAGCTAATTTGTCCATGGCTAGGGGGTGCTGTAGTGCATGGAAATGCCGTTTACCTTCCCGCCGGAGTGGTACCTATTTATCTACTTGCACTTTGACGTGCTTTCGAACTGCTAGGTTGGCAGGAGCAGGGACCGAGCAACAGGAGCTCACCCCGTCATTGCGGGGATTCAAGTCGCCGACCTTCTGATCGGCAAGTCCTAGGCTCTGTGGTTTAACCCACAGCGCCACCCGCATCCCTACCTCTGATAGGCAGCTGCAATCGCAAGGGAGGGCTGCGACCGTTGACTCCCGCTTTGTGGTCTTCCCAGGAACACCTCGCTGAAGCGAGTGGGCTGGGGGATAGAAACAGTGTCAGTGTGGGCTGCCCCCTGGTACAGACCCTCAGCCTGAATTTGTAGGCCTGCGCTTATGTTCATTCCTAGATACAGTGGTGCCTCGCAAGACGAAATTAGTTTGTTCCGCGAGTCTCTTCGTCTAGCGGTTTTTTCATCTTGCGAAGCAACCCTATTAGCGGATTAGCGCTATTAGCGGTTTAGCGGCTATTAAAGGCTTAAGGGATTAGCGGATTAGCTGCTAAAAGGCTATTAGCGGTTTAGCGGCTTAGAAAAAGGGGGTGGGGAGCGGAAAAAAATCTCAAGACTCGCAAGACATTTTCGTCTTGCGAAGCAAGCCCATAGGGAAATTCGTCCTGCGAAGCGCATCAAAAAACGGAAAACCCTTTCGTCTAGCGGGTTTTCCGTCTTGCGAGGCATTTGTCTTGCGGGGCAGCACTGTACCTTTTGAACAGATTTCCTGCCCTCTGAGGCAGGAAAGCCAGCCGCAAAACACCAAGAGTATCTGGCTGTGTGCTTGCCTACGAGTTGCATCCCTCAAGACCCCCGTTTTGATCCCCCACAATCTGTCCTGGCAGGTACGAGAGCACCTCAAGTGAGGAGGAGGAAGAGGAGGAAGAGGAAGAGGAGAGGTCCCCCCGGAAGGGCTCCCCGCTTGGCTTCGCCAGTGACACTCCCAGCACCACCGACGACGACGATGACTTGCCTCCCCGTGTGGACAGCAGCAGCAGCGATTCAGATACTCCCGTTTCGGGGGCCGCCCAGGAGGAGGCAATGCTGAGCCACGATTTGGAGGAAGCCAAAGATGCAAACATTTCGGGAGAAACTCCTCCGGAAGTGAAGGAGAAGTAAGTTCCTAGAATCCAGGACACAACAGCTCCACTTGCTACCAATATGTTTCGGGGCCTCAGTTAAAAGTGCTGGTTATGCCCCAAAAATCCCTACAAGGTGATTAGAAATACCTTATTCCTTCAGGCGAACCTGCCCCGGGCTCTGAGATCTCCTGGGGAGGCTCTGCTCTCGCCCCCTGCACCCCCACAGGCCCTCTTGGTGGGGACATGAGAGAGGGCCTTATTGGTGGTGGCTCCTCCCAGGCAACGTTGGAACTTCCTGCCTTGGAAAGCCAGACCAGCTCCCTCCTTGCTGCTCTTTTGCCAGCAGGTGAAGCACCTTCTTCTCCAAAAGGCTTTTGGGAGCTGGCTGCTTTTCAGGAAAGGGCTGATACCGTGCTATTTTTAATGTATTTGATCTGTATGTTTTTAATAGATAGACTGAGTGAGCGAGCGAGTTTAATTCTGTCAATGTTTTCTACGTTTTAGCTGTTATTGTTTTTAACCATAAGCCGCCTTGGAGTTCCTGTCAGGGAAAAATTGAGGGCACAAATAAATATGTAATGATCAACATAACTCCCTACACACAACTGAGAAAGGGGCAGGGGGAGGCATGAGTTTTCTCTTCTGATTTAAGGTCCGTCCACAGGTGGCGCTGTGGGTTAAACCACAGAGCCTAGGACTTGCCGATCAGAAGGTTGGCGGTTCAAATCCCCGCAATGACGGGGTGAGCTCCCGTTGCTCGGTCCCTGCTCCTGCCAACCTAGCAGTTCCAAAGCACGTCAAAGTGCAAGTAGATAAATAGGTACCGCTCTGGCGGGAAGGTAAACGGCGTTTCCGTGCGCTTCTCTGGTTCGCCAGAAGCGGCTTAGTCCTGCTGGCCACATGACCCAGAAGCTGTACGCCGGCTCCCTCGGCCAGTAAAGCAAGATGAGCGCCAAAACCCCAGAGTTGGTCACGACTGGACCTAATGGTCAGGGGTCCCTTTACCTTTACACCTCAGCTTAATGTAAATTGCAAACCCCTCACACCTTTTTTTTGTTTTTTTGCTTTTTGCTTTTTATTGGTTTTCTTACTTGATGAAGAAAGACACACAATAAAATAACCAAAATAATAACATGACAACAACAACCAAAAGGGAATATATATATACAAAAAGCATACATACAACCATAAACCCATAAATTCTTATGTACGGACTTACATCACCATATTCTTTAATTCCAATTCCTTTTCTTCTCTAATAGACTTCCGTCCTCCACAACATAGGTCTATTTTGTCTATTTGTTAAACTCCTTTTATCCTTTCTTCATTTCTACTGTTTTCCACATACTATACTTGCAATCCATGTTGTGGTTTGTGAAAATTAATCAAAGCAAATCCAGATTTTGACTTGGGGACACTGGTTTTTTTTTTTTTAAGATAACCTCTGTAAATTTCCCGTTCCTTTTGGAATTTTTGGTTAGGCTGTCTCCTAATCGCACCTGTCATTTTTGCCAATTCGAGATATTCAAATAATTTATCCTGCCGTTCCTTTTTTGGTTGGTACTATTTCACTTTTCCAATTTTTAGCTATTAATATTCTTGTTGCCGTTGTAGCATATAAGAATATTCTCTTTTTTTTCTTTCCCTCACGCCTCTTTTAATCCCCACCCCATTCACGCTTTCAGGGGCGGACGGGGGTCATGTGTATCTTTTCAATGATGGGTCTTCAATTTTTGTGCCACGTGTGGGGGAAACCACCCGCACCAGTCAAAATCTGGCACTGATCCTTCAATGAATGCTCTCTTTCATGCTTTCTTCTCCCTTAATCCAGGGACGCCCTCGTTAGAATTCCTGCTCCGTGACTGCAGTCATGGGATTGTTGTCTATCACATGACGGTGTATGTTTTGACTCCACAGAGTGGGAAGTGACAGAGACAGGATGTTTGTGTTACTGTGTTCCGTGAAGTGGTACTACAGTGGTTTGTTGTTGTTGAGTCGTTTAGTCGTGTCCGCCTCTTCGTCACCCCCTGGACCAGAGCACGCCAGGCACTCCTGTCTTCCACTGCCTCCCATAGTTTGGTCAAACTTATGTTCGTAGCTTCGAAAACACTGTCCAACCATCTCGTCCTCTGCCGTCCCCTTCTCCTTGTGCCCTCCATCTTTCCCAACATCAGGGTCTTTTCCAGGGAGTCTTCTCTTCTCATGAGGTGGCCAAAGTCTTGGAGCCTCAGCTTCAGGATCTGTCCTTCCAGTGAGCACTCAGGGCTGATTTCCTTAAGAATGGATAGGTTTGATGATCTTTCAGTCCATGGGACTCTCAAGAGTCTCAATTTGTTCCGGAGTTCCATTCTTAACCTGAAACTGTTCTTAACCGGAAGCACCACTTTAGCTAATGGGGCCTCCTGCTGCTGCCGCGCCACCGGAGCCCGATTTCTGTTCTTATCCTGAAGCAAAGTTCTTAACCTGAAGCACTATTTCTAGGTTAGCGGAGTGTGTAACCTGAAGTGTATGTAACCTGAAGCGTCTGTAACCCGAGGTACCACTGTATTGTCCTTTGTCCTTTTGCTGTCTGATGCTAGAGAGAGAGGAAGCCATGTTGCAGTGCTCCGTGTGTGTTTATAAGTAAATAAAGTAAAGGTAAAGGGACCGCTGACCATTAGGTCCAGTCGTGGCCGACTCTGGGGTTGCGGCGCTCATCTCACTTTATTGGCCGAGGGAGCCGGCGTACAGCTTCCGGGTCATGTGGCCAGCATGACTAAGCCGCTTCTGGCGAACCAGAGCAGCGCACGGAAACGCCGTTTACCTTCCTGCCAGAGCGGTACCTATTTACCTACTTGCACTTTGACGTGCTTTCGAACTGCTAGGTTGGCAGGAGCAGGGACTGAGCAACGGGAGCTCACCCCGTCGCGGGGATTCGTTCCGCCGACCTTCTGATCGGCAAGTCCTAGGCTCTGTGGTTTAACCCACAGCGCCACCCGCATCCTGTAAATAAAGTAGATTAGCCAAAATGCTGAGTTGCTGAGGTCTGTTACGCATGATGGGCAAACTCTGCGGATCCCTAAGGGTGCCGATGTCTGTTGGCATCAGTCGCTGTGATGTTCAGGCTGAAGAAGGCTTATGAAGTTCCTAAACAATCGACCAGGAGGGAGAGAACATGCCAGTCGGGCATATGTCTCTGCCAGAGTCCTACTCGAGTGTAGGCTGAGCTCCTGACAGCCCTATGCTTCGAAAATTCCTATAGGAGAGCTACTTTGATCGCGTTGGGGATTATAAAACATGGCCGTTGCGAGAAGACTCCCTCGGAAGCTGGCGGACTCTCCTTCCTTGGAGGTTTTCAGGCAGATGATGGATAGCCATCTGTCACGGATACTTCAGCTGAGATTTCTGCATTTGCAGGGGGTTGGGCTGAATGACCTCTGGGGGTCCCTTCCAACTCAATGGAAGCTCTAAAGCTGTTTCCTTTGACAGGTTTGAGCTGAGTCCCTGGCTGAGGGACGCTTGTCTCCTGGTGAGGAGCCACCTGGCCAGAGATGGCGCCGCTCCGAAGAGCAAAGAGGTGGTGAGTTGGGGCCGATTGACCACTCGGAAGGCGCATCGATATTAACTTATTATTATTATTATTATTATTATTATTATTATTATTATTCGCATTAAATAGCACAATCGGTACCTATTTACCTACTTGCACTTTGACGTACTTTTGAACTGCTAGGTTGGCAGGAGAGGGACCGAGCAACGGGAGCTCACCCCGTCGCGGGGATTCGAACCGCCGACCTTCCGATCGGCAAGCCCTAGGCTCTGTGGTTTAACCAACAGTGCCACCTGCGTCCCATAATTAGTTTTATACAGCAACAATTAAATTCTGGGTTATATTCAATAGTGCCTGTCAGCTGACTGTGGAATGAGGACCGGATCACTCTTTCTTTTGCATCAAAGTGCTCCTCTTCCCCCTAAAACCTGCTCCAAAGGGTTATGTGGCTGGGGAAACCCAGCCAGATGGTCAGGGTAATAATAATAATAATAATAATAATAATAATAATATTGTTATTGGAAGGGAGGGCCTTTTCCACTTGTATTTTTCAAGGATCGGGGCCACATATAGCAGTGCGCACTCCCAGAACCCCACACAAGTGTCCAGCCAAGATGGGGGTCCAGATCCGTGCTCAAATGCAAGTCTTGCTGGGCCTAGTCTACCTCGCAGGGTTGCAGCGAGGATTTTTTTGGGGAAAAGGGATCGAAACCGCTCCTCTGTTTTGGCTTCCAGCTTTCCAGCACCGGCCTCCTCCTCCAGGAATGGTTCCGCCTGTCCAGCCAAAAGGCCTCTCTGGCCGGACAGGTGGCCCAGCACCTGATGGCATTTGCCGAAATCTCACCCGCGCTGCTGGCGCACGTCGTCAACCTCTCCGACGGCAATGGCAACACCGCTCTTCACTACAGCGTCTCGCATTCCAACTTCGACATTGTCCAGCTTTTGCTGGACACAGGTGAGTGGCCCTAAGGTCAGGGGTCGCCAACGTGGTCTCTGTTAGCGCCTCCTGCAGCCAGGAATGGAGGAGAAATCCTGTTCCGTTTGCGCTTAAAGGAGAATTTGTCTAATTTATACCTCTTTTTTAAAATTATATTTATATGTGTGTGTGTGTGTATACATACATACATATATACACACACACACACATACACAACCGCCAAAACCCGGCGGTCGCGTATGTGCAGAAGCGCTGAATTGCAATGTGCACACGCGCCACTGCGGGTTGTGAATGCTGCGGGTTGCGAACGTGCATCCCGCACAGATCATGTTCGCACTGTGTGTGTGTGTGTGTGTGTGTGTGTATATATACAGTGGTGCCCCGCAAGACGAATGCCTCGCAAGACGGAAAACCCGCTAGACGAAAGGATTTTCCGTTTTGGAGGTGCTTCGCAAAACGAATTTCCTATGGGCTTGCTTCACAAGACGAAAATGTCTTGCGAGTTCTGCGGGGTTTTTTTCCCTCCCCCCCTTTTTCCCCAGCCCCTAAGCCGCTTAACAGCTGTTCTCTAAGCCGCTTAACAGCTGATGCTAAGCCGCTTAACAGCTGATCCACTAAGCCGCTAATAGCCTTTTAGTAGCTAATCTGCTAATCCCTTAATAGCCTCTAATCCCTTAATAGCCGCTAATAGCCGCTAAACCGCTAATAGCGCTAATCCGCTAATAGGGTTGCTTCGCAAGACGAAAAAAACCGCAAGACGAAGAGACTCGCGGAACGGATTCTTTTCGTCCTGCGAGGCACCACTGTATATAGTTTCCCTGTAAAAAGTTGCATTTGTTATTCAACAATTGTATTCCAATTCAACATAACTAGTGTGTGACTTCCTACTCACCCAGCATCAATGTTCACAATTCAAATTACATGCAATCGTTCCATCTTATCTAATTTCACCTTCTCTAATGTGTTTCTTAATTTATTCTGCCGCTTTTTTACACTTCAAATCCCACTGGGGTCTTTGCATTTATAGGAAATAACTTTTTATATACACTAGAAAGGGTTTCCAGCCTTCTTTAAAAGATTCTGAATTTGTTTCTTTTTTATCCGTGCCATCAATTTTGCCATCTCTGCATATTCCAAGATTTTCACCATCCGTTCTTCCTCCTCCACCCATTTCTGAGAATCCCTGCTGCTGTAGTCACATACATAAATGCCGTTGATTTCGCTGTTTAGTATCCCTAGCAGTAACGTCTTCAGCAGGGGGCCGGTCCACTGTCCCTCAGACCTTGTGGGGGGCCGGACTATATTTTGAAAAAAAATAATAATGAAAAAATAAATGAACGAATTCCTATGCCCCACAAATAACCCAGAGATGCATTTTAAATACAGTGGTGCCTCGCAAGACGAAATTAATTCGTTCTGCGAGTTTTTTCGTCTTGTGAATTTTTCGTCTTGCGAAGCACGGATATGCATTGATGGTTTCCCACAGGAATGCATTGACGGTTTTAAGAAAAAGGCGCAATACGTTTTCGTCTTGCGAAGCAACTCAGAAAACGAAAAACTCTTTCGTCTTGCGAGTTTTTCGTCTTGCGAGGCATTCGTCTTGCGAGGTACCACTGTAAAAGGACACATTCTACTCATGTAAAAACACGTGGATTGAGAAGGCGATTGGGCCAGATCCGGCCCCCGGCCTTAATTTGCCTACCCATGACTTAGACAGCCATGAGCAGAGTACAGGTGGCAGTTTCTTGCATTTTTTCTCCTCGTCTCCCCAGGGATCTGTAATGTTAACTACCAGAACAAAGCTGGCTACACAGCTCTGATGCTGACTGCACTAGCAACTGTAGAGCAAGAAGAGGAAATGGCTGTTGTCCGGAGACTTTTCGGCATGGGGAATGTCAATGCCAAAGCTAGCCAGGTATGTATGGGGTTTGGGGAGCAGCTACTAGCCCCTCTGCTATTGGGCATCAGGGAACTAAGAAGCCTAGGCGGTCGGCACATGCTCAGAGGTGCACTGGAATACTGCACATAGAATCATAGAGTTGGAAGAGACCACAAGGGCCATCGAGTCCAACCCCTGCCAAGCAGGAAACACCATCAGAGCACTCCTGACATATGGTTGTCAAGCCTCTGCTTAAAGACCTCCAAAGAAGGAGACTCCACCACACTCCTTGGCAGCAAATTCCACTGTCAAACAGCTCTTACTGTCAGGAAGTTCTTCCTAATGTTTAGGTGGAATCTTCTTTCTTGTCGTTTGGATCCATTGCTCCGTGTCCGCTTCTCTGGAGCAGCAGAAAACAACCTTTCTCCCTCCTCTATGTGACATCCTTTTATATATTTGAACACGGCTATCATATCACCCCTTAACCTCCTCCAGGCTAAACATGCCCAGCTCCCTTAGCCGTTCCTCATAAGGCATCATTTCCAGGCCTTTGACCATTTTGGTTGCCCTCCTCTGGACACGTTCCAGTTTGTCAGTGTCCTTCTTGAACTGTGGTGCCCAGAACTGGACACAGTACTCCAGGTGAGGTCTGACCAGAGCAGAAGACAGTGGCACTATGACTTCCCTTGATCTAGATGCTATACTCCTACTGATGCAGCCCAGAATTGCATTGGCTTTTTTAGCTGCTGCGTCACACTGTTGGCTCATGTCAAGTTTGTGGTCAACCAAGACATGATCATCATCATTATTGCATTGTATTATTATCATCATATTGTAGCTAGCAAGTGGAAGGGGCATGCAGAATATAAAACGGAAGACTGGTATAAAAAGGCGTACAATATAGCTATTAGTGATAAATCAACATGTTCCATTAAGGTTAAGATGGGGAATACGCAGGAGGGCTCAAACTATCGGCAGAGGTGTTGAAATTTTGGGAGGTTGGATAGTTACAATGGAACGGTCTCAGGGGTGGGGGGCACATTTTTATTCTTATCTATTTGTGTTGATTACTTTGTCAAAATGAAATTGAAAAAAAGAAAAGAAAAATATAGGCAAATGAAAGGAAAAAGGCCAAAAGGCAACTGGCAATTACCGTATTTTTCGCTCCATAAGACACACCTTTTTCCTCCTAAAAAGTAAGGGGAAATGTCTGTGCGTCTTATGGAGCGAATGCGTGGTCCCTGGAGCCAAATTGCCCAGGGGCGAAAAGAAGATAATGCTTTAAAAAAATATTTATTTATTTTTAGAAAGAGGGAAGGGGGTGTTGAAACAAAGCCACTGATTGGCAAGTGATCAGGTGGGAGGTAAAGGACGCTAGCCATAAAGGAGGCTGCCTGGGAGGGGGGAGGTAAAGACAGCAAACTTGCAAGGAGAGGAGACAGGAAGACTAAAGCAATGAGGAGAGAAATTAGAAGAAAAGGAGGAGCAAAAAATTGCTCCAGCTAAGGAAAAGACACTAAGGCAAACAAGAGTTGAAAGGAAGCAGCTGATCGGCAAACGATTGGGAGGGAGATAAGGGAGGCTAGTGAAAAAGGAGGCTGCCTGGGAGGGGGAGGTAAAAGCCCATGGATCCTCAGGATTTTTGCATTGGGTCACCCCAAATTCACCATCAGATCACACAGCATGTCCATGGCTACAGCCTGCACACAAAAACCACACATCCACTGTTTCATGGGGCCGCAATGGTGCAAAGATGTGGTTACAAAGCCCGGATCCACATGGATCCTCAGGATTTTTGCATTGGGCTACCCCAAACTCACCGTCAAATCACATATCATGTCTGTGGCCACAGCATGAACCACAAAAATCATACATCCACTGTTTCGTTCAGAATATATATTTTTTTGTTTTCCTCCTCTAAAAACTAGGTGCATCTTATGGAGCGAAAAATACGGTATTTATACTGTGAATAATTATTACTAGAATAAGAAAGTGCTTTTGGGGTTGAATCATAGAATCATAGAATCATAGAGTTGGAAGAGACCACAAGGGCCATCGAGTCCAACCCCCTGCCAAGCAGGAAACACCATCAGAGCACTCCTGACATATGGCTGTCAAGCCTCTGCTTAAAGACCTCCAAAGAAGGAGACTCCACCACACTCCTTGGCAGCAAATTCCACTGTCGAACAGCTCTTACTGCCAGGAAGTTCTTCCTAATGTTTAGGTGGAATCTTCTTTCTTGTAGTTTGGATCCATTGCTCCGTGTCCGCTTCTCTGGAGCAGCAGAAAACAACCTTTCTCCCTCCTCTAGGTGACATCCTTTTATATATTTGAACATGGCTATCATATCACCCCTTAACCTCCTCTTCTCCAGGCTAAACATGCCCAGCTCCCTTAGCCGTTCCTCAGAAGGCATCGTTTCCAGGCCTTTGACCATTTTGGTTGCCCTCCTCTGGACACGTTCCAGTTTCTCAGTGTCCTTCTTGAACTGTGGTGCCCAGAACTGGACACAGTACTCCAGGTGAGGTCTGACCAGAGCAGAATACAGTGGCACTATAACTTCCCTTGATCTAGATGCTATACTCCTATTGATGCAGCCCAGAATTGCATTGGCTTTTTTAGCTGCCGCGTCACACTTTTGGCTCATGTCAAGTTTGTGGTCAACCACAAACTTGACATGAGAATAAAATTGAACAAGATTGGAGGAATCTTACTAGACACCCTGTGCTGCTCATTGGGAAAATCCTGTGTGCTTTTCAACATTTTTTTGTCTGTGTCACTCCAGGCTGGCCAGACAGCCCTGATGCTTGCCGTCAGCCACGGGAGGCAGGAGATGGTGGAGGCCCTGCTGTCCTGCGGGGCGGACATCAACCTTCAAGATGAAGAGGGCTCCACCGCACTCATGTGCGCCTGTGAACATGGGAGGGCAGGCACCGTGAAACTGCTGCTGACTCAGCCGGACTGTGACGCTTCCATCGTGGATAATGTAAGTGTTATGTACTGAGTTGAATAGGATCCACAAGGCAGCAGTCTGACTTTTGTTGTTTAGTCGTGTCCGACTCTTCGTGACCCCCTGGACCAGAGCACGCCAGGCACTCCTGTCTTCCACTGCCTCCCGCAGTTTGGTCAAACTCATGCTGGTAGCTTCGAGAACACTGTCCAACCATCTCGTCCTTTGTCATCCCCTTCTCCTTGTGCCCTCCATCTTTCCCAACATCAGGGTCTTTTCCAGGGAGTCTTCTCTTCTCATGAGGTGGCCAAAGTCTTGGAGCCTCAGCTTCAGGATCTGTCCTTCCAGTGAGCACTCAGGGCTGATTTCCTTGGCGATCAGCCTTCTTTATGGTCCAGCTCTCACTTCCATACATCACTACTGGGAAGACCATAGCTTTAACTATACGGACCTTTGTTGGCAAGGTGATGTCTCTGCTTTTTAAAATGCTGTCTAGGTTTGTCATTGCTTTCCTCCCAAGAAGCAGGTGTCTCCTAATTTCGTGACTGCTGTCACCATCTGCAGTGATCATGGAGCCCAAGAAAGTAAAATCTCTCACTGCCTCCATTTCTTCCCCTTCTATTTGCCAGGAGGTGATGGGACCAGTGGCCATGATCTTCGTTTTTTTGATTCTGAGCTTCAGACCATATTTTGTGCTCTCCTCTTTCACCCTCATTAAAAGGTTCTTTAATTCCTCCTCACTTTCTGACATCAAGGTTGTGTCATCTGCATATCCGAGGTTGTTGATATTTCTTCCAGCAATCTTAATTCCAGCTAGGATCCAAAAGGCAGCAGTCTGATTGGTCCTAGAACAATAGGATCCAGAATGCAGCAGTCTGATTGGTCCTAGAACAATAGGACCCAGAATGCAGCAGCCTGATTGGTCCTAGAACAATAGGTCCAGAATGCAGCAGTCTGATTGGTCCACAGGAGCCACCCAATCCAGCTCCAGGTGGAAGTGAATCCGCAACCTGATTGGCCTACAGGAGAATCCCGGAATTAGCCAATCACGTGGGATCCATTCTGTAAATAACGTATATAAAGCAGACATTCTGGGGGAACTTCCATTCCTCCTCACCACTATGAGCTGAATAAAGAGCATGAAATCCACTCTCGACTCCGAGTATATTTCAGTAAGCAGCTGGGTTGCTCTGCACAGGGAGCTTTGGGTTCCCCCCGCTTCAAGCTACTGGTCCTCATTGTCCCTTTCAATATATATTTTTTTAAAAAATATTTTTTATTAGTTTTCCATTTAATAATATGCAGTCACATCATTGGTATTCATTTCACCTCTTTGGCTCTTTATTTTTTTTTTTAATATATTTTTTATTAAACCATTTTAACAAAACAAATCAATCAAAATAACCAATTACATCCCCCCCCTCTCCTACCCCCTAAGGAAATCCCTCAGCTCCCCTCTCTGATATGTTTGCACATATTATTCTCTGCATGTTAAAAATTGTACATATCAGTGCCTTATCTGTCATTTATTCTACTAATAAATTTGTGGATGCTTATTCAAAAACCTGCCAAGCAGTCCAAATCATTTTGTTGTTTTTTTTAAGATAGTTTGCAAAAAGTTCCCATTCTTCCTTGAAGTCACAATTGCCCTTCTCACGTAATTTATATGTCAACTTTGCCAACTCTGCATAACTCATTGGTTTTTCTTGCCATTGTTCTTTCGCTGGGGTTTCCTCATTCTTCCGTCCTCGTTCTAACAAGACTCTTGCCGCTGTTGTTGCATACATAAATAAATTCTTCGTTTTTCTTGGCGGGGCTCGTCCTAAAACCCCTAGCAAAAACGCTCGGAGCATTTGTGCCTCCCAAAATGCTGCCCAAAGAGGCTTACGTGCAACAACAAATAAATGACGCCTCAGGGAAAAAACCCCCACACACGGCACACAAGGGGAAAGGAACAAGGAGGGAAGAGGAAAACTCAGGCACCCGTTTCTTAAAGAGTTGTTCCCATCATGACCAGCTGGCCCAGTTCAGGGGCTGGGGATTCCTGGTGGAGCCAGGCAACCCCTAAACCTGAAGCGATGAGGTTCTGCTGCTTCCTATCTCTGAGGCGGCCATCTCAAGCGGCAGTTGCGGGGAGAATAGACCTGCCGCATTACGCCCTGTAGGTGGTTCTGTTTCTGTGTAGCTAAAGAGGGCATCTTCCAGCCTTGTTTTATGTGTGTTTTGAATCCCCTCCCATCTGTAGGAAGGCAATGACGCTGTTTCCATCGCTCTAGAGGCTGGCCATCGTGACATAGCGGCCTTGATATCTACCCGTCTCGCCCAGTCAGCAGCCTGCTCACCTGGTGAGTCAGCCCTGTTCTCTCCCCCCCCCCCCCCAGACTTCATAATTTTATTAAATTTTCTGTTTTACAATTTAAAGTTTGTGATTTTGACTGCAACCCACTCAGATGGGTGGCATGTAAGTAAACTAGTAAGAAATAATTATTGTTTCAAGGAACGCGGGTGGCGCTGTGGGTTAAACCACAGAGCCTAGGACTTGCCGATCAGAAGGTCGGCGGTTCGAATCCCCGCAACGGGGTGAGCTCCCGTTGCTCGGTCCCTGCTCCTGCCAACCAGTTCGAAAGCACGTCAAAGTGCAAGTAGATAAATAGGTACCACTCCGGCGGGAAGGTAAACGGCGTTTCCGTGCTCTGTTCTGCTTCGCCAGAAGCGGCTTAGTCCTGCTGGCCACATGACCCGGAAGCTGTACGCCGGCTCCCTCGGCCAATAAAGCGAGAGGAGCGCCGCAACCCCAGAGTCGGCCACGACTGGACCTAATGGTCAGGGGTCCCTTTACCTTTAATTATTGTTTCAGTAATTGCTGTGCGCCCCCCCTTTCTTTTTTTCTGCATACAGATTGATTTGATTTGATTACATTTCTACAGAACAGGGACCGGAACATTCCCAGCAGTGACATTCTACCTTTGGCGTAATTCACTGACCCAAAAAACCCAAAGAGACACTGCCCTTCCCATCACTTTTTTTAAACAGCCTTGCTTTGGTGCTGTCCAGCTTTGGTTTTCCACATGGAAGGGGCCGCAGGAGTTAAGAATCCACAGCTGTACAACACTATGGCTGCCAGGAGGAATCTGCCAGTTCTTCCCTGGGTGGGGCCCTAGTCCTCCCGAACTTAAAAATGGGAAGCGTAATGCTGGTGGTCAACAAAAGAGGTTTAAAGAGTCTCTCAAGGCAATCTTTAAAAATGTACTATAAGCACCGGCAACTGGGAAACACTGGCCTGCGAGCGCTCCAGTTGGAGAACAGCCTTTGCCAAAGGTGTCATGGGCTTTGAAGACACTCGAACTCAGGACGCAAGGGAGAAACTTGCTAGGAGGAAGGCACGCTTGGCAAATCCACACCGTGATCAACTCCCGCCCGGAAACCAATGTCCCCACTGTGGAAGGACGTGTGGATCCACAATTGGCCTCCACAGTCACTTACGGACTCATTGTTAAAACTGTGTTTATGGAAGACAATCTTACTCAGCTACGAGGGATCGCCGAAGAAGAAGGTCAACCTGTTTCAGCCTTACTTTGGACTGGGGGGGGGGGAGTTCGGCCCATACTTCTTGTTGTTGCCCGTTTTCTGGGAGGAAGGGGGTTTATATGCCGCTTCCTGCAAAATAATCGATATATACAGGACCTGGCATTGCCGGGGAATGTGAAGAACCCCCAGAATATTGTGTTTTTTAGTGTAATTTGTGAGTTTGAACCTGTTACGCCAAAGCCACGTTTTTGTCCACCACCTTGGTTCAAAATGGTGTCTGGTGTCCGAACGCCGACAAAGGCTGCTGTCCGCAGCTCATGAGGCAGCCAAAGCTATGCAAAAATAAAGGAGAAACAGTTGAAGTGGCGCTGATGTCAGATTTCGGTCCGCCACCTAGAATCAAAATGGCACCCGGCATTCAAGCATTCGATGGCTGCTGCTCAAACCTCAGGATCTGTCATGACAAGGCTGGTGACAGTTTCTCAAGAGGCAGGGAACCCTAAAGAGGACCGACAGACAACCTACCGTATTTTTCGCTCTGTAAGACGCACCAGACCACAAGACGCACCTAGTTTTGGGAGGAGGCAAACAAGGAAAAAAATATTCTGAATCTCAGAAGCCAGAACAGCAAGAGGGATCGCTGCGCAGTGAAAGCAGCAATCCCTCTTGCTGTTCTGGTTTCTGGGATAGCTGCACAGCCTGCATTCGCCCCATAAGACGCACACACATTTCCCCTTACTTTTTAGGAGGGAAAAAGTGAGTCTTATAGAGCAAAAAAGACGGTACTTTCCAAAATATATAATGACTCAACTTCAGTTCCCCAACCTGGTGACCTCTTGCTGTTGTTCGGACTCCATTAGCCTGGCCATGATTATGGATGATGGGAGTTGTAGAGCAAAATATTGGAAGAGCGCCCAGTTTTTGAAGGCCAAGCTAGCTTAAGAACCCTTCTTGCCATCGTGCCTGTTTCTCAAAAGCAACGGATTTTTAGAGCGGTCGAAACATCAATTGCCCGAAGGCACTTTTCTTATCCAGCATACCTACCTGCTTTTAGCAACAGACTGTTTCTTCTGTGAAGGACGGAGGTTCTCTGAACCACAAGTGATGGATCTAATCTTTTTATGCTCCAGACTGCTGGTTTTTCCAAAGACCCAGCACATCGTTTCATATGCAAAGCTCCTTTTTAAAATAATGTCTTCCAATGTTATTCACCAGAATAAAGAGCCACTAACCCACAACACCTGTCCTTTGAAATTCCAGCAGGCAGGGTTTTTTAAAAAAAAGGAGGGGAAAGTTGTAGAATTTTGACGGCAGGAATAGTTAAGCCCTTCTACTGTTTAATAAAGTCTTTATTAAAGCTTTTCACGCTGGGAATTGCACCAAATAGCCTCCCCAGTTGTTTCCCCATCAACACAATCAGGGGTCTGGAAAGCAAGCCTTATGAGGAACAATTGAGGGAACTGGGTGTGTTTAGGTTGGATGGTCATCTGTAATGTATGATCTAGTTGAGATCCCTTCATTGCAGGGGGTTGGACTGGATGACCCTCAGGGACCCCTTCCAACTCTCTGAGATGCCAGGAACGGACCCTGAAGCCTTCTGCATGCAAAACAGATGCTCTTCCATCTGAGCTACAGCCATTCAACTAAGAAACACCATTGCCCACCTTACATGCCGCAATGCTGGTTTCAAATACACAGCCTGAGCTTAATACGAAAAATGCACCAACCTCCCTCCACAAAGTTCCTAGCTAAGCAGCTGAGATGCATCCCCTCCCCAACCCTTCCCTGTTGGGGAAGTAAAATGAATCAGTAACAGAACTTTACAGCATTTGACTAACAGAGTAGCTTGGGAAAATCTTCCCAGGCCCCGATGCTTTGACATCAGTCTAAGAACACACACAAAAACTGTTGTACAAAAAATCTGTGCACGCACCCCATCTATTTTAATGCAGATTACTTCTACCAGACTCCGGGGAACCGTAGCGCTGGGAATTATAGGAACTTCTTGTTGTTTAGCTGTGTCCGACTCTTCGTGACCCCCTGGACCAGAGCACGCCAGGCACTCCTGTCTTCTACTGCCTCCCCGTTTGGTCAACCTCATGCTGGTAGCTTTGAGAACACTGTCCCACCATCTCGTCCTCTGCCGTCCCCTTCTCCTTGTGCCCTCCATCTTTCCCAGCATCAGGGTCTTTTCCAGGGAGTCTTCTCTTCTCCTGAGGTGGCCAAAGTCTTGGAGCCTCAGCTTCAGGATCTGTCCTTCCAGTGAGCACTCAGGGCTGATTTCCTTCAGAATGGAGAGGTTTGATCTTCTTGCAGTCCATGGGACTCTCAAGAGTCTCCTCCAGCACCATAACTCAAAAGCATCCATTCTTCGGCGATCAGCCTTCTTTATGGTCCAGCTCTCACTTCCATACATCACTACTGGGAAAACCAGAGCTTTAACTATACGGACCTTTGTTGGCAAGGTGATGTCTCTGCTTTTCAAGATGCTGTATAGGAACTACAGTTCCCAATTTTATTACTATTGGGTGGGTGGAGGGGGACATGGGCTTCAGATGTGTGGTGTCTGCAGTTAGGCCACTGTCCAATCTATATCCATGTCATCTACATGAGGCAGAGAAACTTGTTGATCCCAAGGACTGCATTTCCTCATGGGCAACCTTCGAGAGGCCCAATTGGGAATAGCTGGGCAGGGCTTCAGACACAGGACTGCCCCTGTCCTGAAACTAGGACTTTCAAATAATACATAATGCGCCAAGAGGATTCAAGCTGCTGCAGTAACCAGCAAAGATACATGAATAAATCAGAGGATACAGGCACACTCACACCATAATCAGTGTCCCATCAATATGATACAATAATCTTAGTCATTGTCCCATACAGAACAACAAAAACAAAATCTACATAAGACATTCAGAAACCAACAAGCCTGCTATCCCAACCTGGTTAGCCCCTAAAAACTCTGATACCCCATTTTTAAATACAATATACTCCCATAGACGTTTAAAACCAAAACCGAATAGAAACAGTTTCTCAGGTGGCTAGTCCTAGTCTTTATAACCCTGTACTTTCTTCCAGAAGGTAGAAGCTGTAAGAGATCATTTCCGGGGTGCGCACTATCCTGTGCTATAGATTTGATCCATCCTACAAATAATAATAATTTTTTATCTCTACCCCGCCCTCCCCAGCCAAGGCCGGGCTCAGAGCGGCTTACAAGCAATAATAAAAACAAGATGAATGATTACAACTTAAAAACAAAAGTAAAATACAACATTAAAATAATGGAACATTAAAATATTAAAATGTAGCCTCATTGCAAGAGAAGGAAAAGAAAAAAGAAAGAGAGGGAGGGAGGGAATCAAATGGCTCCAAGCCAAGGGCCAGGCGGAACAACTCTGTCTTACTTGCCCCGCGGAAAGAAATCAGATACCGCAGGGCCCTGGTCTCATGAGGCAGAGCGTTCCACCAGGCCGGAGCCAGAGTTGAAAAGGCCCTGGCTCTGGTTGAAGCCAATCTAACTTCCTTAGGGCCCGGGACCTCTAGGGTGTCGTTATTTATGGACCTTGAGGCTCTCCGTGGGGCATACCAGGAGAGGCGGTCCCGTAGGTACGAGGGCCCTAGGCCGTGAAGGGCTTTAAAGGTCAAAAGCAGCACCTTGAACCTGACCCTGTACTTCACCGGGAGCCAGCGCAGCTGGAAAAGCACCGGGTGAATATGCTCCCATGGCAGAGACCCCGTGAGGAGCCTCGCTGCAGCATTCTGCACCCGCTGGAGTTTCTGGGACAGCTTCAAGGGCAGCCCTGCGTAGAGCGAATTACAAGAAACTTTGGGAACTGTGGTGTTGTAAGGGTGCTGGGAATTGTAGCTCTGAAAAAAGGAGGCGCTAGTTCTCAGGGTTCTTTGTGGCAAGCCGCATGCTTTAAATGTATGGCGTGGAGGTGACCTAAGACCGTGTGTGTGAGTGCGCGCAAAGAAAATGGGGAGGGTTGAAGAAAGCTTGCAGGCTCCTACGCCACCTTGAGATAATGGAGTGTGCCTCCAGGGTGAAGTCAAACCACTGTATGAGCAGCACCCACCGATGTGACCCCCCCCCCCAGGGCACAAGCCCGGGCAGTGTATCTGGAGATCCCAAGACAACAAGACCCCCCTCGTGTCCTTGCTGATAAAAGTCCATTGCCAGAAGGCGCCATCCAACCATCTGACTCACTCGTCCCCAGTATAGGGTGCCCTGCCTTTTCTTCTCCCGAAAAAAATATCCCACAAGGCAACCGATTTAGGATCAGTTTTCCTTCTCCTAGATGGGCTACCTTCCCAGTGGACAAGCCCCATCTGCCCCTCAGATATAACTGCAGTAACGAATAGGGACTGGGATGAAATGGGGCAGGCAGGGAGAAAGGGCTGCCATAATGCCATGTAACTATTTCGACCATTACTAAATATTTTGCTATTGTCAATTTAAAAACACTGCACACAAGTTTAAGTGGTGGAGGGCAAAGGAGGTTTATTGGAAGGACTGAGGGTAGCTCATCACTCTTCGACCAGGCTTGTACGAACACATCACATGGGAGTTTTGACCGACCTAGAAAACAAAACAAACCGGGATTTAGTTGCATGCCTTGACCCTATCGATCACAATGGGTTTTTATAATCAGGCAGCTGAATTTCAGAGCGCCAGAAAGTTTGGGGGAATGATCAGCACTGCACAATCTGGACCTGCAAAGTGGGGCTTGACTCCCCCAACTGGTGGCTGGAGTTGGAATTCCAAGCACATTTAAAGTCATTCATTTTTTCCTCCATCTTCTGAAAGATGGTTATACAGTATGTTCATTATTTGTTTCATATTTGTTTTTGTACTTTCTGTTTAAGTTTTTCTTTAGTGTTGTGTGTGTTTGTGTTGCAAAATAAAATAATTTATTGATAATAAATAAAGTCAGACAGACAAACAAAACAATGTAATAAAAATAATTAATAACAGCAGCAGCACAGTATATCCAACAGTAAAGGAACCTTCTACATCCTTTTAAATGTGCTTTTGTGTGTGGGGGGTGTGTGTCATTGGTTTGTTTCGGTTCTTGTTTTATTATGTCTTTTGTGTTCCCATTTTGCATGTTTATATTGTGAACCACCCTGTGATGTTCCAGTGATGGGCAGTATATTATTATGTTGCTGAATTCCTTCAAAACCATTAGGAAAACCAAATTTCACACTGTATCGTGGAGAGGGAGTCCTGTGTGTCTGTATCTGTTGCAGATTAAGATAAAATCCTACCAAACAGCATTGGGTCCTCCAAGCCTTTGACAAGATACAATTTACAAGTTGTTGTTTTTCGACAAATACTGAACACCACATATTTTACTCCAAAGCAAAAGTTGCATAGGGGGCAACTGAGGTTCTGAGCGTGTTTGAACGCAAAGGTTTTTCCTTATGCCCAGGGAATATTTTCTAGTGAACTGCAATAATTCAAAGCCAGTTGCTAGGTCGTTTAAACTCATCCTAAGTGAAGAGACGCGGGTGGCGCTGTGGGTTAAAGCCTCAGTGCCTAGGGCTTGCCGATCGAAAGGTCGGCGGTTCGAATCCCCGCGGCGGGGTGCGCTCCCGCTGTTCGGTCCCAGCGCCTGACAACCAAGTAGTTCGAAAGCACCCCCGGGGGCAAGTAGATAAATAGGGACCGCTTACTAGCGGGAAGGTAAACGGCGTTTCCGTGTGCGGCTCTGGCTCGCCAGAGCAGCGATGTCACGCTGGCCACGTGACCCGGAAGTGTCTGTGGACAGCGCTGGCCCCTGGCCTCTTGAGTGAGATGGGCGCACAACCCTAGAGTCTGGCAAGACTGGCCCGTACGGGCAGGGGTACCTTTACCTTTAAGTGAAGAGAACCAACAGCCCACTTTCAATCTTTCAGCATGCCTATGGACCACCAAATATTGATCAGATAATTGCAGGCATGAGAATGCCCCAGGAAGATTCTTAAAAAGGCTTTGTTTAAGGCTAGGTGGATAGAAAGGGAAGACCTGCCAAAATCCTGGCCAGGAAAGCAGACTGAAACTAAAATGTTATAACCCGTAATTGATGATGGGTTCAATGGACCAGAGTATGGGAGTTGGGATTTAAAAAGCATCCTTTCCCTGCATGTTCCAAAGAGCCTACTCCACGTTAACTCGGAGCAAGGCTTTTAATTTGGCGGCCCATTCTATGAAACAGCATTCCTGTTGAGATATGTTCTCTGGAGGACAACTGAAGACATTTTTGTTCCCAAGGGCTTTTCCCAGCTGGGTGGATAGGTCTCTGCCATGAGTGTTGTAGTGGATTTTATCCAATGTTACTCCTATTCAGAGACTCCTTAATTTCAGTGGTTCTTGCAACTCAGACGGATGCAACCACTGGGTTGTAGTCAAAGAAGCATCAACACAAACACTGAGGTCCAGCTCTGGGAGCCTTCTGGTGGTTCCCCCACTGCGAGAAGTGGGAACCAGGCAGAGGGCCTTCTTGGTGGTGGTGCCTGCCCTCTGGAACGCCCTCCCATCAGATGTCAAGGGAATAAACAACTACCTGACTTTTAGAAGACATCTGAAGGCAGCCCTGTTTAGGGAAGATTTTAATGTTTGAAGTTTTATTCTGTTTTTAAAGATCTGCTGAGAGCCGCTCAGAGTGGCTGGGGAAACCCAGCCAGATGGACGGGGTATAAATAATAAACTATTATTAATTTCTCCGTGCACAATGCAACATTCTCCTCCTGTCCTCCCCGTGGATTTTACATGTATCTGCTGCTTTCGCTCCCACCAGTCTTGCCTTCAGCTGCTTTTATTGTATTTTGTGCACTGCTTTTTTCAAACACCTGGGGAAGGAGATTAAACGATAATCTGGAAGATGTCAGGGTTGAGCAAGGCTGAACTGCGCACTGCTCGAGAGGGGATGGGTAATTAGAAGAAGACTCACTTGGCTACAGCTCAGCGCAACCGCCGGGCCTCGCGTTCAGACTCCAACAGCGTGAGCACATCCCCTTCCCGGACCGGGCCTTTCACGTTGCGGATAATCGAACGGCTGGTGTCATCCATGAATTCCACACGGACCTACGAAGGAGACAGTGAGGCATTAGCAGGATGAAATGGAACCAAGGCAGAGGAGCTGGGTTGCAACAACAGGCAGCCAAAAACTGAACCTGTTTTGAAAGCAAGGCTTCAAATATTTATGGCAGGGTTCCCCTGACGATGCACAGAATACATTTTCCTTTCTATTGCAGGACTACATCATCCTCATTAGAGAGCTACCCAGCCCTGTCGTGAATGTCTCCTGCAAAAGATCCTAGTGTTGCTAAGTTTATTGCATTTTTTACATTGCTTAATTGTCATTATTTATTTTAATTTATACACTGCACTTCATCCAAGGAGCAAGGTGTTAGGAGCTGTTTAGTATTTGCGGGCACCACACTAACCATTCTGCAAGTGAGGGCAACCTATTTTCGTAACGACTCCTCACATTTGAAGGGGGGGGGGTTATTGGCTTTCTTTTGTTCATTTCTAAATGATTTTTTTTATTTTTATAATAATAATAATAATAATAATAATAATAATAATAATTTCTTATTTATACCCCGCCTATCTGGCTGGGTTTCCCCAGCCACTCTGGGCGGCTTCCAAAAGAATATTAAAATACTGTGATACATCAAAGGTTACATTTAGGTTGTGAACTGCCCTGAGATCTACAAATGAAGATCTCAGGGCAATATACACACATTTATTAAATAATAATAATAACAATAAGTAGTCACAGGGAGGTTTACAAACCTACTCAGATGCTTCTAGGAAAGTAAAGGTGGCATTAATCGGTTTAGGGAAGCTTTTTATGTTTGATGTCTTATTGTGTTTTTAATACCCTCCAGAGTGTCTGGGGAAACCCAGCCAGATGGACGGAGTAGAAATAACAATTTTTTATTATTAGCATTTTGAGTAGGGCTGCAAACTTTTTTCTCGATTGGACTTTACAGGGGAGGGCTCCCAAGTTTTCTGATGCCCTGACCCACGAAATTGGATGGCGAGGTAGTGTGTGTCTTTGTGTGTCTGGTGGCGTCAGCTTGAAGAGGCCCGGGGTCAGGCACCGAGATGAGAGGAGGCAGAAGGGGGTGGTTAGCGTCTGAGGGCGTGCAGAGTGCAACCCCCCTGAGGATCATCTAGTCCAACCCTCTGGTGGGGTCGCCGAGCCCCCTCCTTTGCCTTGAAGAAGCCCAGACTCAGGCACGAGACGAGAGGAGGAAGGGGGTGGTTAACCTCTGAGTGTGTGCAGAGTGCAAATCCCCCTGAGGATCATCTAGTCCAACCCTCTGGTGGCGTCGTCGAGGCCCCTCCTTCGCCTTGAAGAAGCCCAGACTCAGGCACCGAGACGAGAGGAGGAGGAAGGGGTGGTTAGCCTCTGAGGGCGTGCAGAGTGCAAATCCCCCCCCCCAGATCATCTAGTCCAAGCCTCTGGTGGCGTCGCCGAGGCCCCTCCTTTGCCTTGAAGAGGCCCAGACTCAGGCAATGAGACGAGAGGTGAGGAAGGGGTGGTTAGCCTCTGAGGGCGTGCAGAGTGCAAATCCCCCCCCCCGAGGATCATCTAGTCCAACCCTCTGGTGGCGTCGCCGAGCCCCCTCCTTCGCCTTGAAGAGGCCCAGACTCAGGCACCGAGACGAGAGGAGGAGGAAGGGGGTGGTTAGCCTCTGAGAGTGTGCAGAGTGCAAATCCCCCCACCAGATCATCTAGTCCAAGCCTCTGGTGGGGTCGCCGAGCCCCCTCCTTCGCCTTGAAGAGGCCCAGACTCAGGCACCGAGACGAGAGGAGGAGGAAAGGGGTGGTTAGCCTCTGAGGGCGTGCAGAGTGCAAATCCCCCCCCCCCGAGGATCATCTAAAGCCCAGACTCAGGCACCGAGACGAGAGGAGGAAGAAAGGGGTGGTTAGCTTCTGAGGGCGTGCAGAGTGCAAATCCCCCCCCAGATCATCTAGTCCAACCCTCTGGTGGGGTCGCCGAGGCCCCTCCTTCGCCTTGAAGAGGCCCAGACTCAGGCACCGGGACGAGAGGAGGAGGAAGGGGTGGTTAGCCTCTGAGGGCATGCAGAGTGCAACCCCCCCCCCCGAGGATCATCTAAAGCCCAGACTCAGGCACCGAGACGAGAGGAGGAAGAAAGGGGTGGTTAGCCTCTGAGGGCGTGCAGAGTGCAAATCCCCCCCCCCCGAGGATCATCTAAAGCCCAGACTCAGGCACCGAGACGAGAGGAGGAGGAAGGGGTGGTTAGCCTCTGAGGGCGTGCAGAGTGCAAATCCCCCCCCCCCGAGGATCATCTAGTCCAAGCCTCTGGTGGCGTCGCCGAGGCCCCTCCTTCGCCTTGAAGAAGCCCAGACTCAGGCACTGAGACAAGAGGAGGAGGAGGAAGGGGGTGGTTAGCCTCTGAGGGCATGCAGAGTGCAAATCCCTCCCACCCGAGGATCATCTAGTCCAAGCCTCTGGTGGGGTCGCCGAGCCCCCCCCCCTTCGCCTTGAAGAGGCCCAGACTCAGACACCGAGACGAGAGGAGGAAGAAGGGGTGCTTAACCTCTGAGAGTGTGTAGAGTGCAAATAGCCCCGCGAGGATCATCTAGTCCAACCCCCTGAGTGAGCTTGAACCACTCAAGAGGCCCAGACTCGGGCACCGAGACGAGAGGAGGAGGAAGGGGGTGGTTAGCCTCTGAGGGCGTACAGAGTGCAAATCCCCCCGAGGATCATCTAGTCCAACCCTCTGGTGGCGTCGCCGAGCCCCCTCCTTTGCCTTGAAGAAGCCCAGACTCAGGCACCGAGACGAGAGGAGGAGGAAGGGGGTGGTTAGCCTCTGAGGGCGTGCAGAGTGCATATCCCCCCGGAAGTGGAGGAGCAGGATGGGGGGAGGCCTTGTTCCTGCCTCCCACCTCTCCCCCGGGCTTACCTGGGTGCACTGGCCCTGCGAGCCTGTCCGGCCCAGCACTTTGGTGACTCGGGCCAGCTTGATGGGCTGCACGCGGCTCGTGTCCATGGCGGAAGGCAGCAGGCGGAAAGGGTCACGTGGCCGGGGCCGGGCCTTTATATACCCTCGGAGGGGGAAGAGGCCACGCCTACCAGCTCCGGGAAGGGGTGTGTGACGTGAAGACTTCAACTCCCGTCAGCCTCCGCCGGCGCTGTCAGCGCTCGTGGATGGCGGGAGTTGTAGTCCAAAGGGGGGCTGCTTCCCAGCATGCACAGCGAGGTCCGTCAGGTCAACCGTCGCTTCCCGGCATGCCCCGCGCTGAGGGGTTTCTGTTGAATTTGTGAAATTTACTCAATGTATCAGTAAATAAATCACACGTTGTCTTTGTTTAGAGTTCACTTTTTAACTTTATTAATAAATTATCCTCTATTGGGTTTCATTTATTTCCACAAATACACACACACACACACACACACACACACGAGTCCCTCACGTCCTTCTTCCCAGCATGCTTTGCTACACGCTTCTCACTAAAAAAGTACAGTCTCCTGTTTCCTATAACTTTATTTTTCTCTAGACGGATTTGGATTCTTCCATTTAGACTTAATGGAGAGAGAGAAGGAGGGAGAAAGAGAGAGAGAGAGAGACAGCAGGCCTCTCCTCACAGCATTTCCCTCACCATTCCCAGGGTGCACTGCGCGACCCTCTTCCTGCCGCAAGGGCCTCCCTTCCTCCCGGCGTGCCACGCGGCACTACACATAACGACGGAAGCCCCGAAGAGACTTTCCGAATCGTCGTTTTCCCGAGGTGCACCGCGGCTCCTGTGCCCTTGACAACACAGGCCAAAATGGCGTCGGCCACCCGCCTCATCCAGAAGATCCGCAACTTTGCGGCCGGGGTAAGAACCGAACCGGGCTGGGAACCGGCAGGCAGACTCTAACGCTGGCATAGGCAAACACCGCCCCTCCAGATGTTTGGGACTACAATTCCCATCATCCCTGACCACTGGTCCTGTTAGCTAGGGATCATGGGAGTTGTAGTCCCGAAACAGCTGGAGGGCCAGGTTTGCCTATGCCTTCTCTAAAGCAGCCTTTGTCAACCTGTGGGTCCCCAGATGTTGTTGGACTACAACTCCCATCATCCCTAGCTAGCAAGGCCAGAGCTCAGGGGTGATGGGAGTTGTAGTCCAACAACATCTGGGGACCTACAAGTTGAGAACTCCTGCTCTAAAGCAGTGTTCCCCAACCTTGGGCCTCCAGCTGTTTTTGGACTACCATTCCCATCATCCTTGACCACTGGTCTTGCTAGCAAGAGATGATGGGAGTTGTAGTCCAAAAACAGCTGGAGGCCCAAGGTTGGGGAACACTGCTCTAAAGGATCCCCGTGGCAACGGAGGCAGGAAATTCTGCCAGGTGGATTTAGGTTTCCCCCCCTGCATGTATTCCTATCCGAAAGCCTAGCCCCGTCCTCTTTCATGGGCGTTGTAGTCCTGCTCCTGGATTAAAATTTAGAGACCCCCCTACATTTTTTTTAAAGGTAGTTAAATGGCAATGTAATCAATTCATCAAACTTAGTTCCATTTAAAGCATATGGCTTCTTCCCCAAAACAATAAGGTACCCCTGCCCGTACGGGCCAGTCTTGACAGACTCTAGGGTTGTGCGCCCATCTCACTCTAGAGGCCGGGGGCCAGCGCTGTCCAGAGACACTTCCGGGTCACGTGGCCAGCGTGACATCGCTGCTCTGGCAAGCCAGAGCCGCACACGGAAACGCTGTTTACCTTCCCGCTAGTAAGCGGTCCCTATTTATCTACTTGCACCTGAGAGTGCTTTCGAACTGCTAGGTTGGCAGGCGCTGGGACCGAACAACAGGAGCGCACCCCGCCGCGGGGATTCGAACCGCCGACCTTTCGATCGGCAAGCCCTAGGCGCTGAGGCTTTAACCCACAGCGCCACCCGCATCCCCCCCAAAACAATAGGATCCCCAAATCCCCCCCCATTTTTTGGGGGGGGGACCCCAAAACAATAGGATCTCCCCAAAAACTAGAATTTCCAAACCCTCAAAACTACAGTTCCCAGGAGTGGGAAGGGAGGGGAGAATCATGTGCTTTAAATGGGACTAAGTTTAGTTGTTTTAACTGAAATTCAAAGCCACATACTTTAAATATGCTTTAGATGCATGTTGTGGCTGTGACTTTTCATTCATCGCCTTGCTCGCAATGAAACCTAAAGCAGGCCCATTGAAATACATTTATTTATTCATTCATTCATTCTTTTCAAGTTTATGCATTTCAATAATTTTACAATCATTTTGACATTTCAAAACTTGACTTCCTTCCCCATCTTTCTGCGGTTCCTTAAATTTGTTTTTAATATCTCCTGCATATCCAAATTAACTTAATTTGCTCATTTATTCATCTTCTTTAAATTTATACTCTTATAAGACTGCAGGTTATTACAATCATCCTGACATTGTTTTTATCTACTGTATTTATAATTTATCTGTACAGTGGTACCTCGGGTTACATACGCTTCAGGTTACATACGCTTCAGGTTACAGACTCCGCTAACCCAGAAATATTGCCGCGGGTTAAGAACTTTGCTTCAGGATGAGAACAGAAATCGTGCAGCAGCGGCGCAGCGGCAGCAGGAGGCCGCATTAGCTAAAGTGGTGCTTCAGGTTAAGAACAGTTTCAGGTTAAGAACAGACCTCCAGAACGAATTAGGTACTTAACCTGAGGTACCAGTGTAAATATTCAATAAACCATTTCCATTCTTTTATTTAAAAAAAATGTTATCTGGTAAGTTTCGCCAGTTCTGCATATTTCGTAAATTTTTATATCCATTCTTCCTTTGCTGGGACTTTCCATTTTGGGGGCAAGTAATAGAATTTCTGCTCATTACAGTGAGCATCTCAGAAACCAAATGTTTCGGTTTTCGAAAGTCAAATACCCAGAAGTAATTGCTCCCATTTTTGAACACTTTTCGGAAGTCAGACGGTCCTCCGGAACGGATTACGTTCGAAAACTGAGGTACCACTGTATTAACCAGGTTTCAGATTGATGCTAAGTGACAGGTATTCTTCTTGCCAGTTCTTGTTGCAGTTTACCGTATTTTCCGCCCTATAGGACGCACTTTTCCCCCTCCAAAAATGAAGGGGAAATGTGTGTGCGTCCTATGGGGCGAATGCAGGCTTTCGCTGAAGCCTGGAGAGCGAGAGGGGTCGGTGCGCACCGACCCCTCTCGCTCTCCAGGCTTAGGAGAGCCCCAGCGCCAGCCCCACAAGGTCGGGGGACAGAGGGAGGCGGAACGCCGCCATCCCGCTGTCTCCCGAAGTGGTTTGGACGCTGACGGCGGGGATACCCCGCCGCCAGCTCCGGGGACAGTGGGGAGGCGCAGCGCGTCTTCCCGCTGTCCCTGTACCTGATCTGAAGGTGGGCGGCGGGGAGAAGAGCGCTTCTCCCCGCTCCCGGCCCCACAAGCGCCTGGGGGGGAAATATTTTTTTTTTCTTTATTCCCTCCACAAAAAACATGGTGCGTCCTATGGGCCGGTGCGTCCTATGGGGCAAAAAATACGTTATCTTTTAAGAAAAAACAGGCTTCCTGCCCTCCAGGTGGCACACTTGACTTGAGCCTTGCCCATCTTTAATCTTTCTCTCTCTTTTTTTAACAGCGAGATCTCCAAGCGAAACTTCAGCTTCGTTACACAGAGATTGCCAAGAGGTAAGGGGGGGGCGGGTGTCAAGTGTGGGAGGGGTTCCTTCGCTGCCTTACCCCTGGAAGGGAACCAAAGCCCTGGGTTCAGATCTCAGCCGCAGGCCTCTCCCCCCCCCCCCAATGAAACAAGTTTTGAACTGCACACATGATGGACTTTCAGGAGAAAGTCAGAGCTGGGACAGCTCAGTCAGCAGAGCACGAGACTTTCCATCTCAAAGTCATGGGTTCGAGCCCAACGGCGGGCAAAAAGATTCTTCCGTTGCAGAGGGTTGGACTACAAAATGACCTTTGTGCTCCCTTCCAACTCTACAATTCTATGAAATGCTAAAACGTTTCTGTTTGCCCAGACATTTGAAAGACACTGTTCCCAATAGCCCTGAGATAATGGTTTTTTTAAAAAAAAACCTAGCATGTTTTATTAGAGGGACGCGGGTGGCACTGTGGGTTAAACCACAGAGCCTAGGACTTGCCGATCAGAAGGTCGGCGGTTCGAATCCCTGCGATGGGGTGAGCTCCCGTTGCTCAGTCCCTGCTTCTGCCAACCTAACAGTTCAAAAGCACAAAACGTGCAAGTAGATAAATAGGTACCGCTCCGGCGGGAAGGTAAACGGCGTTTCCGTGCGCTGCTCTGGTTCGCCAGAAGCGGCTTAGTCATGCTGGCCACATGACTCGGAAGCTGTACGCCGGCTCCCTTGGCCAATAAAGCAAGATGAGCGCTGCAACCCCAGAGTCGGCCACGACTGGACCTAATGGTCAGGGGTCCCTTTAACATGTTTTATTACTGCTGTCTGGGGCTCCTTCATGTGGAAGGGTGGGATATAAATCAAATAATGGAGAAGAAATTTAGAGTATTGAGTAAATTTATTGATAACAAATATTTAGTACATTATATCCCACCTTTCCTGGAAGGGCTCAAGGTCATGTAGGTGGTTTTCCTCCTCATTCTATCCTCACAGCAACCCAGTGAAGTAGGCCAGCCTGAGAGTGAGTGAACAACCCAATGAGCTTCCAGGCTGGGGGGGAGGATTCGCACCCTCCACCTGTGAGTTCCATTATTACTGTGAATAAAGGCTCTAAAGGTAAAGGTAAAGGTACCCCTGCCCGTACGGGCCAGTCTTGACAGACTCTAGGGTTGTGCGCCCATCTCACTCAAGGAGGCCGGGGGCCAGCGCTGTCCGAAGACACTTCCGGGTCACGTGGCCAGCGTGACATCGCTGCTCTGGCGAGCCAGAGCCGCACACGGAAACGCCGTTTACCTTCCCGCTAGTAAGCGGTCCCTATTTATCTACTTGCACCCGAGAGTGCTTTCGAACTGCTAGGTTGGCAGGCGCTGGGACCGAGCAACGGGAGCGCACCCCGCCACGGGGATTCGAACCGCCGACCATGCGATCGGCAAGCCCTAGGCGCTGAGGCTTTAACCCACAGTGCCACCCGCGTCCCTGAATAAAGGCTCTACCTCGTCTTAAAACAAGCCCAACATTTGCATATGCCGATGGTGCTTGAGTGGTCATGTGCCTCAATATCTGTGTAAGAGATAAAATCATGCCATATTACGGGGAATAATGTCATTTGAGCTCAGCCCTTTAGATACTTTCAATTTATGGGAGATCAATCCTGTTGTTTGCTAATGACTGGTCAGATAACTGAACCAAACCTCTTAGATTTCCCCCTTCCATTGTTTGACCTTCTTAAACGTCTTGTTCTTTAGGACTCAGCCACCTCCACACCTCCCTGTCGGCCCCAGCCATAAATTTGCAAACAATTACTACTGCACCCGTGACGGACGCCGGGAGACTTTCCCTCCCATTGTCCTTGTATCAGCTCAGAAAAGGTTGGCTCCAGGGCAGCAGCATGCCAGGTAGGTTTTGTGTTCCTTTTGGTCTACACCCACTTCAGCCTAGCAATCTTGGAAGCTAAATGGGGCCAAGTCCAGCTGTTATTTAAGAGCCCTACTGGACTGGAGCAGCCAAGGTAAAACTGTAGACAGACAGCTGGCACAGCTTCATCTTGATGGCTGGTCAGCTTGGGATATATCAAATTTAATGAAGTATTTTGGTTGAAAACTCTGCAGACTTCAGTTCCTATCTTGTGCCTGTCTGGCAAGACATGAATTGTTGGTTTTTGACCACGTTTTAAATTTCCCACATTCAGCAACAGAGTAAGTAAAGGTAAAGGGACCCCTGACCATTAGGTCCAGTCGTGACCGACTCTGGGGTTGCAGCGCTCATCTCGCTTTATTGGCCGAGGGAGCCGGCATACAGCTTCCGGGTCATGTGGCCAGCATGACTAAGCCGCTTCTGGCGAACCAGAGCAGCGCACGGAAACGCCGTTTACCTTCCCGCCGGAGCGGTACCTATTTATCTACTTGCACTTTGACGTGCTCAGTGGCGTAGCGTGGGTTGTCAGCACCCGGGGCAAGGCAAGTAATTTGCGCCCCCCCCCCACCCTGCTGCACTCTCCCTCCCCCAGATAGGCCCTCGCTCTCTCTCCGCACCGCACCGCACGCCTGGCACCCTCCCCTCCACAGTGGGTGGCGACCCAGCGGTTCGGATCGGATTCGCACACCCAGCACTGCAGTGAGAGTGAGTGAGTGAGCCAGGTAGGGGCAGAGAGCTGCGAGTGCGAGCGTCCCCCCGCAGATGTTACCCCTGGTGCGGCCGGCCCCCCCTGCACCCCCCACGCTACGCCACTGGACATGCTTTCGAACTGCTAGGTTGGCAGGAGCAGGGACCGCGCAACGGGAGCTCACCCCGTCGTGAGGATTCGAACCGCCGACCTTCTGATCGGCAAATCCTAGGCTCTGTGGTTTAACCCACAGCGCCACCCGCATCCCTAGTAACAGACTAGAAACATTTAAATTAATGGGCGTTACTAATTTTGGGACTCTCCTTCCTTGGAGTTTTTTAAGCGGAGGTTTGGAATTGTTTACGTGCAATTCCTGCATTGCAGGGGGTTGGATTGGATGACCTTTGAGGGATCCTTCTAACCGTACAAATCTGTGATTCTACTGTATGGTTCTAATACAAAAACAAAACAAAAAAACAAGCAGTTAAAACTATACAATAAAATATCAACTAAAATGCCTGCGGTAATAAAGAAAAGGTGTGTAGCAGGCACCAGACATTTAGGAGGGCCTGTCAACTGGAAGGAAGTTCCATAAAACTGTACCCACAATCCTAAACATACAGCTCCTGGTGGATCTGAGCCATGGGGAACCATTCAGAGTGACTCCTCTGACAGGATCTAGGAGTCTTGGTTGACCACAAACTTGACATGAGCCAACAGTGTGACGCGGCAGCTAAAAAAGCCAATGCAATTCTGGGCTGCATCAATAGGAGTATAGCATCTAGATCAAGGGAGGTAATAGTGCCACTGTATTCTGCTCTGGTCAGACCTCACCTGGAGTACTGTGTCCAGTTCTGGGCACCACAGTTCAAGAAGGACACTGACAAACTGGAACGTGTCCAGAGGAGGGCAACCAAAATGGTCAAAGGCCTGGAAACGATGCCTTATGAGGAACGGCTAAGGGAGCTGGGCATGTTTAGCCTGGAGAAGAGGAGGTTAAGGGGGGATATGATAGCCATGTTCAAATATAGAAAAGGATGTCACATAGAGGAGGGAGAAAGGTTGTTTTCTGCTGCTCCAGAGAAGCGGACACGGAGTAATGGATCCAAACTACAAGAAAGAAGATTCCACCTAAACATTAGGAAGAACTTCCTGACAGTAAGAGCTGTTTGACAGTGGAATTTGCTGCCAAGGAGTGTGGTGGAGTCTCCTTCTTTGGAGGTCTTTAAGCAGAGGCTTGACAACCATATGTCAGGAGTGCTCTGATGGTGTTTCCTGCTTGGCAGGGGGTTGGACTCGATGGCCCTTGTGGTCTCTTCCAACTCTTCTATGATTCTAACCTGTGACCAGGCAGGGGGTATAAGGGATTTGCTCCTTGAGGGATCTGGCACCCAAATTATTCTGAGCCTTTTAAATTAATACGAACACCCTGAACCTGTAAGTATGACAGAGAGAGAAATGTGTCTTTTTCCACTTCATGTATAACTTTGTGAATCTCTAGTCATCCTCATCCTTTTGTTTTCCTGCTCTCTCCCAAACTGGAAAACTCCAGATGGAAAGAGCTCTAACCTTTAATATTTTTCTTCAGATCTTTATACCATACAGTATCTGCCCTCTGAGTGGACTTGGCTTAAAAGCCTCAGTATTCCTTTGATCCAGCAGTGCTAATATTTGCTCTGCTTAAATTTCATTTTAACCTGTATTTTAAATTGGTTTTATTTCCTATTATGTTTTTATTGTAATTTTACTGGTGTTAGCTGCCTTGAGCCCTGCTCTGGCCAGGGAGGGCGGGGTATAAATAAAATTTGTTGTTGTTGTTGTTGTTGTTGTTGATCTTTCCACCAAAGCTGGCAGCCTTATTGATTAAACTTAACATTCTGTATTCAAAACTGTTGGGTAATTAAACTCGACCTCTTTCCAATAAATCTCTTCGGATAGATTTATTGGTTTATGGCGTCCAGCACACTCCCTCTGCGCGGGCCTCTGTAGGTCGTAAAATCATCAGCAGAATTACGCAGCGTGCGTGTGATAAGGGAAGAACGCCAAAGCGTCAGCTTCTGTTCCTTAAAGTTCTTTATTGCTCCAAAAACATATTTACAAAGATCAGAACCCATCTGAATGCAACTGCATTTTCTCTGCTCCCTTCTCCGGAGCTGCGCAGTTCAACAACTGCTTTCGGTTCCACTGAACACAGACAAATTTCAGTCTTATTTTTCATTTGTTTTTCAGGGGTCCCCCCTACATTCTTGTACCCTTTGAGGATTTGGAAATGTAACCGTCTTCTGTTTCTCTTCCCCTCCAGCTCAGAATCTTCTATCGCACCAATGGAGAGAAAGGCAGTGAAACCTGGCCCTGCGCCACGGAAATGGGAACTTTCGAAAGATGAGCCCTATTTGTGAGCTGCCAGGCAGATGGGGAGGAGAGCAGGAAATGGTGCAAAACTCCGCGAAAATATTTTCGTGTGTGGACGTTATTTCTGACCATTCACATTGTTCTGATTGGTACCTGACTGATTAAACTCAATCCCTAACGTCATCTGAATCTCTTGCTATTGGTTTTGTTGTTGTTGTTTAGTCGTTTAGTTGTGTGCGACTCTTTGTGACCCCCTGGACCAGAGCATGCCAGGCACTCCTGTCTCCCACTGCCTCCCGCAGTTTGGTCAGACTCATGCTGGTAGCTTCGAGAACACTGTCCCACCATCTCGTCCTCTGTCGTCCCCTTCTCCTTGTGCCCTCCATCTTTCCCAACATCAGGGTCTTCTCCAGGGAGTCTTCTCTTCTCATGAGGGGGCCAAAGTCTTGGAGCCTCAGCTTCAGGATCTGTCCTTCCAGTGAGCACTCAGGGCTGATTTCCTTCAGAATGGAGAGGTTTGATCTTCTTGCAGTCCATGGGACTCTCAAGAGTCTCCTCCAGCACCAGAATTCAAAAGCATGAATTCTTCGACGATCAGCCTTCTTTATGGTCCAGCTCTCACTTCCATACATCACTACTGGGAAGGATTATGCTTATTGAAAGGTAAAAGGTGAAGGACCCCTGGACAGTTGACTATGGAAAACCATAGCTTTTACTATACGGACCTTTGTTGGCAAGGTGATGTCTCTGCTTTTTGAGATTCTGTCTAGGTTTGTCATTGCTTTTCTCCCAAGAAGCAGGCGTCTTTTAATTTCGTGGCTGCTGTCACCATCTGCAGTGATCATGGAGCCCAAGAAAATAAAATCTCTCACTGCCTCCATTTCTCCCCCTTCCATTTGCCACGAGGTGATGGGACCAGTGGCCATGATCTTCGTTTTCTTTTTTGTTGAGCTTCAGACCCAACTATTGGTTGTGTGTGTGTGTGTGTGTGTGTGTGTGTGTGTGTGTGTATATATATATATATATATATATATATATATATAAAAAAAACATTGTTGGAAAGTTAAAATAACATTCCAGTAAGAAATATAAAATAACCAAAAAGGAAAAAAATGCACCAAGTCTAAAGTCAAAGTCTAGTTTAAAGGGTTCCTAACATAAAATACATCCTCAAGAGACTACACGATGTTCCAAAAGAACTGACCTGATACAAAGAGAATACAAAACAAAGGTTGTGAATACCACCAAATTAAGCCATGTTTCACCGGGACCTGCCACCCCTATGAATGATTTGACGTATAAACATAATCTGAATCTCTTCCTGTTATAATCATTCACAGGGATTCACAGGCTCTGCCCCTCCATCAATTCTAAATGGAAGAATCCAAATACGTCTAGTGAAAAATAAAATGATAGGAAACAGGATCCTTGTTTGCGAGAAGAAGGGGCAGCAAAGCATGCTGGGAAGAAGGACGTGAGGGAAATGAAATCAAACCTAACAAAGGATAATTTATCAATAAAGCCAATAAGTGAAACCTAACGAAGGACAACTTCAGATTTATTTATTCAGTTATACATTGGAAAACGGGTAAATTTCAATTATAGGAAACAGGATCCTTGATTGTGAGAAGAATGGGCAGCAAAGCATGCTGGGAAGAAGGATGTGAGGGAAATGAAATCAATCCTAATAAAGCATAATTTATCAATAAAGCCAATAAGTGAAACTTAACAAAGGACACCTTCAGATTTATTTATTCAGTTATACATTGGAAAACGGGTAAATTTCAATTATAGGAAACAGGATCCTTGATTGTGAGAAGAATGGGCAGCAAAGCATGCTGGGAAGAAGGATGTGAGGGAAATGAAACCTAAGAAAGTATAATTTTATCAATAAAGGTAATATGTGAAACCGAACAAAAGGCACCTTGGGATTTATTTATTTGGTTATACACTGGAAAAAACGGTTAAATTTCAAATTAATACAAAACCCCACAGCAGGGCATGCTGGGAATCGACCGTTGGCCTGAGGGATCTGGCAGTGCATGCTGGGAACTAGACTGCAACGGCCACCGCTCAGCAGCCTGGACGGCGCCCACGGCGGAGGCTGGCGGGAGTCGCAGGGCCTTTTGAGGGTGGCCCCTTCCCCTCCGAGGGCAGAGAAAGGGCCGGCCCCATGGCCCTCCTGCCTCTGCCTCCGCCAGGGACACCAGCGCCTGCAGCCCGTCCAGCTGCACTCTGCACGCCCTCAGAGGCCGGAGAGGCTGGCAGGGGCAGGGCCCCCAGGTGAGCCCGGGAGAGAGAGGGGCCCCTGGGGGGATTTGCACTCTGCACGCCCTCAGAGGCTGGCAGGGGCAGGGCCCCCAGGTGAGCCTGGGAGAGAGAGAGGGGCCCCGGGGGGATTTGCACTCTGCACGCCCTCAGAGGCTTCGTAGTCTAAGCTGGGGGGTGAGGGGGTTTCTTCCCATTTGTGTGTGTGTGTGTATGTATGTATATGTATATGTTATGTACTCTTAACAGTATATATTTGGTTTTACACAATATGTATACATAACAATTATTCCATTCAATTAAAAACAAGATAAAAGGTTACCCAAACCTTCAGACCTCCCTCCCTGGGTTCTGATAGATAGATAGATAGATAGATAGATAGATAGATAGATAGATAGACAGCGTTCCTGCATCTTTCATTGTAATCTATCTAGTATATATCCACAATTTCCAAAGTTCACATTGCTTTGCAAGTGTTGGTTCTATACCTGCTGCTTTTTTTCAACTGCTTACTGTGGTCTCCCAAAAAGGTTACAAAATCATTCCAGTTCAGACAGGATTGATGGAAGTCAAAAATGTGAATAAGATGTAAAAGTATGTTTAATTACCGTTGAAAATGATATGTTAAAAAAAATAATTAAAAATTATATATATTAAAAAATATCATTCCAGTCCCTTGTAAAAATATGATCTTCCTGATTGCTGATCTTTCCTGCCAGCTTTGCCATTTCCACCTCCTCCATCCATTTGGTCTGCCCTTCTTCTCTGGTCAGTCCTTTGTCTTCTTTCCACCTCTGGGCTAGGAGCATCCATGCTGCTGTCACCACAGCCATAAACAGTCTTTTCTTATCTCTTTGTAGTTCAGCACCTGTCATTCCTAATAATAAAGCTTCTGGTTTTTTTAAACAAAAGTTATCTCAAACATTTTTTTCCATTTCATTATATATCATTTCCCAGAATTCTTTTACCACCCCACATAGAATCATAGAGTTGGAAGAGACCACAAGGGCCATCGAGTCCAACCCCCTGCCAAGCAGGAAACACCATCAGAGCACTCCTGACATATGGTTGTCAAGCCTCTGCTTAAAGACCTCCAAAGAAGGAGACTCCACCACACTCCTTGGCAGCAAATTCCACTGTCGAACAGCTCTTACTGTCAGGAAGTTCTTCCTAATGTTGAGGTGGAATCTTCTTTCTTGTAGTTTGGATCCATTGCTCCGTGTCCGCTTCTCTGGAGCAGCAGAAAACAACCTTTCTCCCTCCTCTAGGTGACATCCTTTTATATATTTGAACATGGCTATCATATCACCCCTTAACCTCCTCTTCTCCAGGCTAACCATGCCCAGCTCCCTTAGCCGTTCCTCATAAGGCATCGTTTCCAGGCCTTTGACCATTTTGGTTGCCCTCCTCTGGACACGTTCCAGTTTGTCAGTGTCCTTCTTGAACTGTGGTGCCCAGAACTGGACACAGTACTCCAGGTGAAGTCTGACCAGAGCAGAATACAGTGGCACTATTACTTCCCTTGATCTAGATGCTATACTCCTATTGATGCAGCCCAGAATTGCATTGGCTTTTTTAGCTGCCGCGTCACACTGTTGGCTCATGTCAAGTTGGTGGTCAACCAAGACTCCTAGATCCTTTTCACATGTACTGCTCTCAAGCCAGGTGTCACCCATCTTGTATTTGTGCCTCTCATTTTTGTTGCCCAAGTGCAATACTTTACATTTCTCCCTGTTAAAGTTCATCTTGTTTGTTTTGGCCCAGTTCTCTAATCTGTCAAGGTCGTTTTGAAGTGTGATCCTGTCCTCTGGGGTCCACCACATGTAATAAAATGTACCTTCCTTCTTCTTAGATTTCCAACACATGTTTCAACCTGTTCTGTACATTTTTGCTAGTTTACTGGCTGCCGGGTACCAACAATTCATCATTTTCATGTAATTTTCCTTCCACGTACAGCAAGCTGTAAATTTCTTCCATAACTATTCCCATTGTGAAAACTATAACCAAAATCTCTTGCCCGGCATATCATTACAGATATAACTTCTTCATTTTTAGTATACCATTCTAAAATCGATTTATACATTTTAGATAGTAATT